>NC_064638.1:132397689-132702497 GCF_023864345.2 Schistocerca serialis cubense
CTTAATTAGCACGCTTGTCTCACTAAAATAACAGACACCGCTCGACGACAACGCTCCCATTGCGTCGTCCACTGTCCTTCTTGTCACCATTTGCCGACCTTTCGCTCAACCCCTCGGACCCGTCACGGGCGATGACTGCCGTCATAGAGAGCTATCCGGCACTTGTCACACCACTGCAAAAAGAGCCGTTGTCGAGAGGGCACACTCGCCTGCCTACCACCGATGACCGTGACATTGTAATGGAAGTGGCACCTGGTGTTGTACCGAATTCTGCCTTCCTTCGATCTGGCAAGGAGGCGACAGACAACCGCTGCCATTCTGATACTGAGAAGCATATCCGTATATAAGAATTCCCGTCTGGAAGCAGCACTATGTGTCCTGAGATGATTACCTTCAATGAATGGGACCACATGATGCCAATCAAATGTCCAATGGCTCCAAGTCCTCTGAGACTCAGATGTCGGACTGTCATGTTCCACCATCTCGCTCCACCATCACTTCATGTCGTGGAGACATAGCAGTGCCGATCCCTCTCGCGTGTCCCGTGTGGCGTCCCTCCTGTGAAGCCAACTCCACCTTTGTGCACAGTGAACGATCCACCGAAGGGAACCATATCTATACTGACGAACGCTGAAGCAGATGAGGTAGAATGATGACACGTAGCTACTGCCTGGTGCTGCAGAATGGTGTGTCAATAAGGAGGTGTCAAGCACAGTAACAACACAGTGACTGATAACACGAAGGATTCTGAGGCTGGTTCATCCCAGGCGACTGCTGCCGGATCGGATGCCACTTTTCCAGTGAACTTCGACACCCAGCAATGCTGACTGCCTACTCTCAACATCAATAACATCCGTGTATGCCGTATTCTGCCAATGTTAAGATACGCTGACTGCAGCAGATGTAGAAGTAGCTCTACTCCAGAAGGTCTTCGTCGCGGATCTCGTTGGCACTTTCAGGTAAGCCGCTCACTCCTCCTACACATCTGTCACTGGTTGTGATGTGGCAGCCCTTCTCCGTGATGCCTTAATTGCTGAAGATGTAGCATTCCACCCCCCACCCCCACCCCCTGACTCGCGAGGCATGACACTCGCTCTACATTACGGTAGAATCATAAACATCTATGCGCTGTCCAGTTCGAGCCATGAAAGCTCTGCTTCCTTAATTCTTGGTACACTCCATGCGTGGCGCTCTCTACCATCATTACCATTTCGACTCGTGTACACGTGGGAGACGCTCGTGGCGATAGAGAGAGTTTCAAACACTATACCAACTACTCCTCCAGAAAAAGAGATTGTGTCTCCCTCTCAGGCTCCCCATTCGGGTCACACAGGCCACTGATATATGACCTGTCGGCATTTCCGGCCAAGCGGCTGTATATGCATTGCCACCTCTCAGATGGTATGGCATGCAAATTGAACGTGTCATTTCTACTTTTGCCTGAATTCCGACAGCTCATGGAGGCAACGTTGAAATCCAGCATCCCAATGAAGGGTTTACCCGACTATACCCTCTTGGTGCCAGCTATACGCCAAGCCAGCTCTTAGAAAGGTATTGACTGGTCGTACCAGGGAAGTTACCGCCTGAAGGTGGCACTCACTAGATTTTTATCGCCGCATTCGGTGTGATTGTTCCATAAAGAAGCACACGCCTGACAACAGCAAGCAAAGAACCGTGGTAAAGCGCGGATCACGGAACTCACAAGGCGGCACCTCAAAGGGACGATTCTTTATCCGTAAACCATTGATAGAATGGACCACGAAGGTCCGTTGATGTATCACAACATCGCTGAACGCTGGTGTCGGTGACAGGCTCTGATCCATGCTGTGACATTGGACGACGGTCGTTGTGTCACTAAGCAGCGTGAGATCCGACACTCTCCACGCTCACTACAGTCACAATTCATGGACGACCATCATCCCCCAGATGCGATTGAGGAGATCACAACATGTCGGTACTATGACACGATCGTGCTTTTGTGGACACGGCGCATAATACGAGTGTTGGTCTCCCTTCATTTCGGCCAGGCATTTGGTAGTGTTTATCACTCTTACCTGGCAGGGCTGATGTGGAATAATTCGCAGACATTTTACTTAGCGTATGGCTAATACAGACATATCATGAAATTAAATTACATACACATATGTACATATTGACACACAAACTGAATATCCTGTTCTTCAATCCAGCGCACTGCATTTGGAGTTCCTAGCAGGAAGTCCTCTTCGGCGCCGTGGTACGTTCGAATACTGCATTCACTGACAATGTGATGAACGGTCTGGTATGGAGCCCCCCGCAGTCACTTGCTGGATACACTTAAAGAGAGAATCCCTGCATCGGCCATGGCCGGCATGGATTCTGTTGAGAGTAGTCCAGGTCTTGCGTAGTAGATCGAATCCACTTGGAAGTTTAGCATCTGAGAAGATGTTATGCAGGTGCACATCTGTCACTGCTTCCCATCGACCTTTCCATTCTTCAAGAGGTTTCAAATCCTTAACAACCATGTAAGCAGCACCGCACAAAGTTGGATGGCGTGATTTCAGTCTCTTACGATTTAAAAGTGGCGGGTCGCTATGCACGGATAGGTTAGAATTCCTGGAGATCTTGTGGAATTCTCTCATAAGGGCTGTACATCTGCGAAGATCAGGAGGCCTTATACCGGTTAACAGTGGAAGCCAATAAACTGGAGTAGATCTGACAGCGCCAGATATTATGCGCATTGTCGTATTCAGGTGGGTATCAACAAGCCCTGTATGATGACTGTTCGTCCAAACAGGTGCACAAGACTCAGCACTTGAGTACACCTAGCCCAGAGCTGAAGATCGCAGGGTGCTTGCTGAAGATCCCCAGGTAGTTCCGCATAGCTTATGGAGGATGTTGTTTCGAGTCCTCGACTTTTGAGCTAAGTTAAGAAGGTGTTATTTGAAGCAAAGTGTACGATCCAGGATGACACCAAGATTTCCAATTATGACAAGAATTCTTCCTCTGAAACGTACTTCCAGTTTTACGCTCGCCAACCGATTATTTAGTTAAAAGTGGCAGGTCGTTATGCACGGATAGGTTAGAATTACTGGAGATATTGTAGAATTCTCTCATAAGGGCAGTACATATGCGTAGATCAGAAGGCATTATACCGGTTAACAGTGGAAGCCAATAAAATGGAGTAGATCTGACAGCGCCAGATATTATACGCTGTGTCGTATTCAACTAGATGTCAACAAGCCTTGTATGATGACTGTTTGTCCAAACAGGTGCACAATACTCAGCACTTGAGTACACCAAGCCCAGAGCTGAAGATCACAGGGTGGTTGCGGAAGATCCCCAGGTAGTTCCGCATAGATTATGGAGGATGTTGTTTCGAGTCCTCAACTTTTGAGCTAAGTTAAGAAGGTATTATTTGAAGCATAGTGTACGATCCAGGATGACACCAAGATTTCCATTTATGACGAAGAATTCTGCCTTTGAAACGTACTTCCAGTTTTACGTTCGCCAACCGATTATTTAGATGGAAGCAACACACTTCTGTTTTATTCACACTGGGTTGGAGCCTCCAGATTTTGAAGTAATTATCTAATGCAGACAGGTCGTTGGTTAGAATCTCTTCTGTTGGCTTCATTTCCTGGCGTTTTAAGGCTAGAGCCATGTGATCGGCATAACACACAATTTCACGGAGTTAATAATGTGCCTGCTCCGGTGAAAGACATCTAGGATGACGTAAAAAGATCGTCTCATGCCGCCCATCCTGGAACATAAATCGATGTGGCAAGGACGCCCTCTTTCCACGATCGTGTACGTTTCACCATGGAACCGTAACTTTGCCCCCTCTACCAATGTCTCACCAGGAAAACTCTAAGCGGCCACACATTTTGTTGCATGGCCTACGCGGAATGCCTGGTCCTCCTCCTACGCAACGGCAACAATGTTCAAGCAGCGCTGGACTGGGTGGACTCCTAAGGTGCTGCTTCAGGCAGCGTCATTAACATCCGCAAATCTCGTGTGCTGCCTATAGGACGTGGACTGCCCGATGAAAGTATCGCTCCCTTGTGAGTCTCCGACGTGGTAAGGCGTCTGAGCTTTGATTTTACGGCCTACTTGCGGCGAACTGTGGTCCTTAACAGTAGGCGCTTGTTACTTAGGATCCAGTTGGAGTTCCCTGACCATCGCCTCTGAAACCTCGACAAGAAATAGCTGAAGTAGAAAAAAGGCACTGGGACGCTTGTTAGCGGCACTGGGCCAACCAGAGAGCTCGAGGTAATGGCCCTCTCCAATAGGCTGGTGAGCAAGCCAGAGTTGCGTCACAAATCCCGCACCTGACCCAGATTTTCCCCATCCCTCCGTCAATGGCCAGACGCTTGTTGGCCGCATTGGGTTCCTTTGCGGGTCGAAGCATGCTATTTAATGCTATCTATGAGCCTCCCACCCTACTGTAGGGCAAAAGAGGGCTCAATCTTCGTCACACACAATACTGAGCTCCTTGCAAGCACACATGTCTAGATGTGGCGACGTACTCTGCCTCGCCTACTGAAGAGGACCATTACCTCGATATAGCTGGTTGGCCCAGTGCCGCTAACAGACGTCCCCTCACCTTTTTTCTACTTCAGATATTTTTTTCTTGAATGCAACTACATCTGGCTTGAGCTTCTGTCTCGAAGATTACCTACGGCCACGATAATGTATGCCTCGCTGCAGTCTTGGCTACCGCCATATGTAATTGAAGGAAATACTCCTTCGTCCGGTGGAGTGCCACGTCGCGGGCAGTTCACGTCTCTACTCTTGCGTCAGCTGTTCAGGCCACCTGTTAAGTGACGGTTAATGGGAAGCAAATATACAAGTTGCGTCTCCATTGGATACATCCGGCGGGATCACCATTTTATACCACGCGTGTCGTGCAAGACGAAGATGGCCATCAACTTATCCGAGGCGAGGCGAGCGATGTTTGGCGTTTGGTCCTCCAGATGTTGGCGTTCATCACAGGCACGACTTCTGACAGCATCACCGCACAATGGTTCTCTTCGCGGAAAAGGACTATGTCACGCTGGCGAAGACCCACTCAGTGACTTGGATTAGCGGGCACGGCGTCCACAACCCGTCTGGTGGCGCTGACAAATCAGCCCTAGAATTCTGTCAATACCTCAACGACCGGCCTTTTGCAGTTTTCAAGAACCGTAAGTATCAACAATATTTCTCGAAATTTCTCCGGAGCGCTTTGCGCAACCCTTCTCTCAGCTGGTTCAAATGGCTCTGAGTACTATGGGACTTAACGTCAGAGGTCATTAGTTCCATAGAACTTAGAACTACTTAAACGTAACTAACCTAAGGACATCACACACATCCATGCCCGAGACAGGATTCGAACCTGCGACCGCAGCGGTCAGACTGTAGCGCCTAGAACCGCTAGGCCACCCCGGCCGGCTCTCTCAGCTGGATGATCTATGTTAGGACCAGCTGGCAAACGTCCCTTCTTCCATTTTACAGATTCCGTCCCCTGAGCGGTTTTTCATACACAGTTGCGAAAAGACGTGGATGAATGATCTACTGATACATTGCCACAACGCCGGTTATCTCACGCTGATATCGAGGGCAATCACCAGTATTTGCGAGGACGTGCTGCTGCGATGGATATGGATTACAACAAATTAAATAAAAAAACTCCCCTTTATCCTACTTTTGAGTTTTTGGTAGACGTTGTTGGGGTTTTTAGTGACAGGGGTAAACGCCTGAAGTGGTGGTGCTTCTTTCGTGGCTTTTTTTAGTGTGAAAGTGGCGTTGGCATTAGCTTCTCCTTTCCTTGTAGGCTTAGGTAAAAAAAGTAGACTACTGGGACATTAATAAATGTGGCAATGTGAATGCCAACTGAGGCAATGGCTGTATTACCTGGAGTTTCGATACTGGCTACACTGACTTTCTTTACGCTGCCAGCCCGAAAAAAAGTTGCTATATCAACCACCTGCGAAAGACAAAAGTCCCGTGATCAAGACTCAGTCAAGTACACGGTTTTAATCTACCAGGAAGTTTCATATCTTTGCATTAATCATCACTATCAGCGAGGAGTAAGTTGGTTGAGGGACACTACATGGATGCTCATACGCTCACACGCAAAGACTCACATTCACAGAATAACCGAAAATATTATTCACCATTTCTTAGCAAAACTTGAGACACCTAAACTGGCTTGTGACTCGCAGCGGAAGGAAACAAGAGACTCATCTGGGATGACGAAGCATGTTCTGAATTGTCACTGGAGGAGGAACAAGTTAAGTCACATCTGAATCTAGTTAAATGCTAGCAAAATTGTCGCTCGCTGTAATGCTTCTAACAGACGGCTTTAAAATTACAAAAAGTTCGTAACTCGAGAAGTCTGAGTTAGCTCTCATCCAAAAATCATCATCTAAGTCCACACAGAAGCGGCACATCACACTCTCCACACTCCAGCTCAGCGACTCTTCTGCGACTGAGTGATCCTCTACAAAATCCGCCTCCGTTATCAGGGACCGAAGAAACGTGGAGGGGGCAAACTGACCTATCAACAAGACGAAAATTTCAGTGTCAGCAGTCAGAAGACAGGACAGACCACACATGTTTTCTCTTGCTCAAAATTTTCCATCGCTTCAAAGTAAACAATTTGACAAATGCGCCAGCTCCGCCCGGAACTGATGGAACTAATGGCGAGGATCCCCGTTAAGAAAACCATCGTAGATAACGTCCAGCCCGAGTGACGCCTCAAGCCAGATTTGAAAGTTAAATGTAAGTGCCGTTGCCAGGCCTCTGCTGCAGAGATGGAGGAACAAAGTCAACCTGAATACCAGTTGCATTCGTTTGCAATTAGGCCAACATTAATTCCATCCAGCGATTTTCCACGTTTATGAAAGGTGTGGAGACTATCAAATGTAGTGAAACCACACTAAATTTCGGTTTCCAGTGTCATCTTCCTCCACGGCTCTGAAAAAACATGAAGAAAGGCAGAGATAATACACTCTACAGAACTTGATGAAACAACAAAATTATATTGAAGGTGGACTGACTGCCGCCTTTCAGAGCTATGTGGCATTAAGGTTTTGAAAAGCTGATGCTGTATTGTGTTTGTTCAAACAGATTCCACAACCCGCGAAATCAAGTGGACTGACACCCGTTATGTAACGCTCAAGTGTAGCTGACCCCCACGTATATCTTTCTCTCTGTGCGCTGTCGCACAGTGGATTCACTCAGTACTGCAGTATGTACAACATCAGCAGAACTAATGAAAATGTGAAGTCAGGAGAAGACGAATTTCTATAACGATAGTCCCACCTCATTGATTGATATCTTACGCTACTTATCTGCACTAAAACGGTTAGGCCAAGAATTGCTCCTAGATAGTGAAAACCAACGCAGTAAAGGAGGGTAACTGACCCACAACATCTCACCAATGTGATGCACCTCTATACTCAGGCCTGTTCGCCAGCTCATGGGTGTCGATTAAATCTTGCGCGACCAGCGCTCACGAGTTCCCAGGACAAAGTGTCCCTTTTGAGCGGTATCCGTTCCCAGACTGTCAGGCACAAAGTACGTTTGGCCAGGCATCCAGGGACCTGTGCCTCCCATCCATGATACTTTGGTTTTTGTGTCATTTTACACTAAGTGCGCCTTTGAAAATGTAATTAATTTCCCTAGATGACTTGGTGACAAGACTGAGTGCCTGAGACGTAAAAGAGTCTACGCAACCCAATATTCAGTATTGGTGTTTTCACGTTTCTGTTTTGCGCTGCTGCCTGTCCGTTATACGACAAAGTATTTTATCTTGTGACTTATCCTTTTGTCTGTTCAGAAGTGTATTTCGAGGGTCGGTTGTCCCGTGAGAAAGAGAACGGTCTGTGCCACGTGCGCAGTGGAAGGGAGAGTCATCATAACTACTTCGTTCTGCTCTAATGCTTGGAAACGTTACTAGTTTCCAACCTAAACATGGCGAGTATTTGTTGATTTATTTCCATCATGGATTGTAAAAAAAACATACCTCTCAGTTCAGCCCTTGGATCTTGATAATAAATGCAGATATTTAGTCAGTCAGTGACCGGTCATTCCGCATAGAAAAATATTGAAACACCACTCTGTTTTTCTACGAGATCTCCGAACGCCCTTTCTGCCAGGGGTGGCGAAATTCCTCCGGTGCCACTGTTGTGGCGCCAGCCAGTCGCCTCTGCACCTCGTGGTAAAAAGCAACACCCAGGAGGTCTTTGAGAATGTGTTACTTTCTTTCAGATCATGGAAAAAGACAGGCATCTGTAGAAATGGGCTCCCTTACTCTCGTCTTCCGAAAACTCACCTGACATCCAAAAAAGCTTAAAAAACAGGCCGTGTTTTCGTAGGAAACCTGAACTTTAAAACTAGAGAAGATTCGCTACAGTGCCGTCTTAATGGAGTACTGCACCAGGAGTCGGACGAGGCGTTATCCGCGCCCTGTTCTCAAAGCTACACCCGAAACTGTGTTTCATAAGCGAAACCCAAGCTATATATAAGCCCATATTGTTAATTAGAGAAGGAGAAAGCGATCTGATCTTACAATCACTACTATTATTCTCTTATTAAATCTGACAGAGATTCGATCGATCTGAACATGATTTGTCGAATTATTAATTCGTCTTACAAGTCAGAAAGAGAAAAAATGAGGACAGGTACGCCAGGGAAGGTCTGTCGCTTCTCAGTAGTAAGTGCGTTTTGTTAACTTGAGCTGCAAAACACTTGACGATGGCTGAAATATAGAGAATATAAAAAATGGCGGCGTCGGGAATAGCAAGAAAAGTATTTCTCAAAAAGGGAAGCGTTGTTCACGTGGAATATAATTATAAGTGTTAGGGTGTATTTTCTGAAAGTATGTCCAGATTACAGTCCTGTACAGCTATGAAACGTGGATCTTACACGGTGCTGACATGGAGAAAATTATAAATATTGTATAAAATAACTAACAAGTATTTTTAAATGTTGATCAATTATTAATTAAATACACCTCCAGTATCGGTTAGAATAACATATAAGAACATTGTAATTGGATTATAATCATCACGAACCACGTGTCGAAATAATACATTATCTCAAACTGCAAGTTAATCAACTTACTTGTTCTATAAAACATCGCAATGTCTAGTGCGGAAGAGGGGTTAGTAATTTCATGAATCTCCATACCGCTGTCAGACTTATCAAAGCTGGTTTACTCGATGGTGTCTAGATAGTCGGTCCAGTCCTATCACTATGCTGATATTACTGAAGAACACGACACACAACAAGATATCTATAAGTTTATCACAGTCTAACAAGTGCTGTGTTAGATATCATGTAACAGATTCCCTGAGCACTCTATTTGCAGATGGTAGCGTCATCTTACTTTCATAAAAATCTCTAAAATTCTGTACCACCCTACTTCAAAGAATTTTGGCGGCTAAAAATTTAATTTAAAGCAGCCGGAAAATAGCTGGGGTGAAGGAAGAACTGATACATAGGTGAACAAGGGAAGGTTAACAGCTACAATGGTGTGCATAGTACCAAACTCATGTACCTCTTTCGACGTTTATATACTATATTATTGTTCACTGCACTTTAATGCATAATATGGTGTTTGTGATTTGTATTCACTAATTAAGATGACTGTTTATTAGACAAATATTTCAGACATAAAAAGCTTCAGTCTGTACTCATATTTTTTTTACTATACTATTTTCACTCTGGATTTGGCCATTCTGGAAATTTTCCCATGAAAATTGCTAAAGCTGAAATAAAATATCGTATAGGAGAGTTACTGTTTCTTATCACTGACCAGTGACAGTTAACATTGAACGTTGCAGCAAACTTTAAGATCGAACGAAAAATCCTGACTAAGGCCTTGTTACCAAATTGTCCTCTGAATTGTTCAATTAATATTATTCTCCACATTCCATTTCTATTGCTAACCTACAGTCGACGTAGGTTCACTTTCAATATTCACTAATACTCAACATAACTTTATCCTTCAAAATCCTCCCTGTCTATCGAGCCGTGGTAAAAATTGCTGTTTTGAAGGGCGCGCCGCAGCGCGTATTGTGAAGCAGTCACCCTCCGTTTCTGGCGGTGGCGCCGCTGTGGCAATCGCAGCTGTGGTGTCTCCCTCTGGTGGGAATGGAGAAATGTTGCCTTTCACGTGCATTTAAGGGGCGCTATGAGCTCACCAGTCGGTCAGTCTGGGGTCAGTTTCTCGTAACCAGCTTGCTAGTCTGTCTCTCGTCCGCAGTTGTGAGGCAGCTTGTGTCTGCCTGTCGTCCGGAGTGCTAGTATGGAAACGTTCGGATCAACCTTTAAGGCCGGAAAAATGAGCGTCTTTCCACTCCGCCAGTAAGAAAACTCAGCGAGTGGTCGCTCGGTCGGGGCTTAGTTCCTGCATCTGAGTCTGCACGTCAGGCCGCGAGTCTGCTCGAGTTTGCTCAGGCAATGGTCGTTGGCGGTTGGATCGATCGGTCGGTCGGTCGCGCACTGAGACCCAAGATGACTTGTCCGTCTTGAGCGTCGGCGCATGTGAGGTCGCCAAGTGTCCAGTGGGCCGCGCCGTATAGCGAGAGGTAGTAGTTTCGCGGTTGACACGAGAGCAACAGGAGTCAACCCAGGACATCGGTCTGGCCGGTGCGAGCTGCGACGCAGTGAGACGGGAGATCGGCGCCCATTCATGCGTACAATGAAGCGGCTGGCAGCGGACGGTTCGGGAGAGCGATTTGGGGGTGCTGCGCCAGGTCTTCTCGGGAAATCGCAGTTTATTATAAGTTAAGTGATTGGTGATATGTAGTTTCATTTACTTGTTAAATTCTACTTGATTCCTTGGTGAGGTCACCAGCCGTTTTGTTTTGGGGTCGTCCCACCCTTCTTCTCCGTTTGACCACCCGCGGGAAGGTGATTGTTTATAAATTGGGTGGTCCGTTTTTCCCTTGTGGAGTAGGGGCGGGTTAGAGCAACCTGCGGTTCGGGTTGTTCGGTAAACTCTCTATCAATCTACTGTATGTTAGTAGCGGCCTCTGTCATGATTGTCGGATTTGGTGTTAACGAATTTATTGCTTGGAGTGTAACGGCCTAATTCCTGAAATATGTTTTGATCTTGCCTATCATCTTGGGAGGCGGTATCTGTATACTGTAGAGCATGTTAACTTGTTTGGCCAACCTATAATTTAATATAAGATTGCATTTCATGGGCTTATATTTAACTGGTCATTTTAGTATATAAAGTTGCCACCCTTTCACCGTTAGACTTATCTTAGAAGTTAAAATCAAGTTGCACCTTCGGTGGCAAAGTTAATATTTTAATTTTAGTGTTTTGTACCATTTCCATCCCTCCTACGGGGTGCATAGTTTGTGTGCTTGTGTGAATTGTTAAAACTTTTACTTTAAGGTAATCTGGTGTGTTGCAGATTTGCACCAGTGTAGTCTTACAGAGGTTGTTGTGAGCGGTCGTAACTACGGCCGTGTCAAAAGGTAGCGTCAAGGTTCTCAGCCCGAAAGCTCATACAGTCAAAAATTTGTTCCTTCCTGCCTCTGAATAAATTGTAACTTGATATTTAGAGGGTGCTTTCTGATTATAATTTTAAAACAGTTTCTTTTAAAAAAGCTTTAGGCACAATTAAAGTGAATAAATTACCATTTGTTAAGAAGGAATTCGCTTACGATTTCATCAGTTACTCCCTGGCAACTACTTACATAGTGTGATTAAATGTGTTAATGTTCTTGATAAATTCTTACGAATATTTTTTGAAAATAAATTACGGTTCATGTCTCTACTCGCAATATGACACACCGATGCACTATAAAACACTGCACCAGTACTAGAATGTTACTCGGGGAACTCGCATTGTCCGCTCTAAAACGCCCAACGGATATCTGACTCCGAAATACTTGGCCCGCAGTGGATAGAGTAGTCTGAAACAACGCGCACGGGTGATAAATAATCGGTGTTATGTAGGTCGCTGGAGGGAGTGGAGTGCGACCTCTCTCCAGCCACAATGAGCCATTGCACCAGCCGCCAGAAAGACGACACAATGAAATATTGGACGTAGTTTTATTAAAGTGTGGTGTGGGCGAGGCGACGTACTGAATAACGCAACTTCTCGTTGCTGTGGGCGCGTTAAAAGCCCACGTCTCACTGCCGTAAGTCATAGTTGGTAATTTATACTGGCGGTGGCCCTGCCTGTTATGATACACCGGAAACGAAGTCCTGAAAACTCACTTTAGCTACCAGAAACATCGCAGGTCATTTTACTCTTCTGTTTAGTATTTTAGCTGAATGAAATACTCTCGATTTTCAAGCCATGTCAATTCGAATAGCATTCCCTAGCTTTCAGTGGCTACTTCCGCCATCGTCGTTAGGAGTAAAAACCACTGACTGCTGGGGCTGGTTTGTTTTTCTTATTCTTTATTGTTATTACTATTCCACACGACTAGGGCGGGCTAGCAGTGACAAAAAGCCGCTATTCAGCCTAAGGTCACGTGAAATGTATCTAATGATGGTTAAGGGGCTCCGGAACGCCCTATACTTGCAATGTTAAAATAACGCTTATAAATTACATCTTTCCTCACAAAGTATTTGAGGTAGGAAGTTGAACTTTTTACAGATTATTTTTTGGAATCTGGGCTACAACTTAACACAGGGATTTTACTAAATTTTAGTTTAGTTATTAAAGATGATTTTTTTTCAATTGTAATGAAAATTCACAACATTTTTTTGAAATTTTTTATTTATATATTCAAAAATATACAGTTTTTTGGAAAAAGGCTGTGTTAAATTATGCAGAAGGTACTGTGTAACATGTACTGAAAGTTTGAAACAAATATGTTTGGAAGATCCTTAGAAAACATGTAATTAGTATGAGAAAATAAAAGTTTTGGGAATCGAGCGACAAAGATTGGATTAACTTTTTAGTGCATTCCAGGTCCATAGGATGGATTATCTTCATCCTCTGCAAACTCTCCAGCTTCCTCTTGTTCCTCCTCCTGTTTACTCTTGCTTGTATTTCTAGACTCTTTACAGCCCTGTCTGCAGCCCGAAGGCGTTCCTTGTCTAAAGCAAGCATCGCTCGTTGTTGTGTTTGTAGATTTTGCTACCATTTTCTTCAGTTGCAGTTACTGCAACACTGTTCCAAAAGGTGGTCATGTATGAACACTTATCACATTTCAGTTGTATTTCACTAGCAAGTCCTACGTGCTTTATTATGGAGAGTTCCAGACCAACTTCACTACAATGAATACATCTTATACAGTTTGAAAAAATTCCTTTGAGAACCGACATATCAAATATTTCATTCACATCCGATTCGCCCATAAAACATTCATAGTTTTCACTCATTGAACCAAGCTTCTTCTGTGAATTATTTTCTTTCCCACTTTGACTGCTATGGGCAGGTGTACTTGAGAGGCTAGGTTCACTCACTTGGTTATTGTCTTTATTGTTTACAGTAATAACACATACCTTTGGCTTTCCAACATTTCTCCTTTTCTTAAAAGCCTTCAGAGGATTTCTAATAACTTTTACTTTTACTTTTACTTTTACTCATTATTATACTTCAACAAAACAGAGACTCAAGAAACAGAATTAATTACGAATATTTTCGAGATAACGACAGAGTAAATAAACATGAAACAATCGACAGTCACACCAGCGATATATATTGAACCATCACAGGTTAGCCACAACGCATACTTTATCTCACATCACTAAAATGTACCTGATGAACACGGACGTTAATAATAACACCATTTGACAGCAGTTTAACAGCGCCACAGTGGGTCACACCCATGTAGAACACATTTCAAAAAAAATTTAAAAATAGTTGTAGTCTTCGGAATTGGATAAATTATATATCTATTAAAAGGTAATAGTCTGCAGATTCAGAAAACGCAAAAAAGTAAAAATTGAACTTTTCATGATTTTGAGCCTTTCCGGAGCCCCTTAAGATACATAAAAGGTGAAATTAACAAATGATTTCGTAAAAAAATACATGGGTGGATGATATTGACGATTTTTACATAAAAACAAATGACAATAAAATAATATTTTGCAAAAGACTCAAAGAGGGAAAAGACTGATGGTTTTTAGAACTCGTCTGACAGATTTTATATTGCAGTTAAAATGTAGTCAATGATAAACGTGAACGATGCCATAGTGTAATGGTGATTCTAGGTTTGTTTTTCATGAAAAACTGTCATGATGAACGTGAGATGAGGAGTGCGACTATGGTGTCCTGTAGAACAGCAGATAGCGACTATAAGTCAACAAGGTGGATGAAAAGCGAAGGAGAAAATTGGAGGATGGTGTGAGGTCGAGCGCTGTGATTAGGGTTGGAAACAGAGGTAGATCTCAGGGCGGATTTTATCGCTGGAGAGTGGAAGGTGGTTAAAATTCCAGCAGAAAAGGATGGATAAGGCATGAAGGTGCTTGGAAGGTGGACGGTGGATGAAATGGCGCAGCAGTGTACCTGGATTAGTTATTAGTAGATGGTAAATTCGGTGTTGGGTTTTGCGAGTAATGGATTGGATCCGAAGGTGTTCTAGGACGAGCGGGAGGTGTGGGAAGTGGATGAATTGGTACAAGATGCGAGTTGGGGAAGGTAGGCGGATGCAGAAGGCGAGTGCATGTTTCCCAGGATTTCCAGGGACTTATACAGTTTAGGAGAGGCGGAAATCCAGGCAATGTTGGTGTAAGTTAGGATGGGACAGATGAGGGATTTATAGGTGAGGTAATGATAGAAGGGTGTTGACCCTAGGTGCGGCGTGTTAGCAGCTTTAGTCACTTGTGGTTCTTGTGTTGGATGGTAAGGAAATCTGTGCTCCATTGTAGTGTTCCATCGAGAGTTAGGCCTAAATATTCGAGTTTATTAGCCAGAGGGATGGGTTGGTTGTAGATGGTGAGATGGAAATCTGGACGACAGAAACGCCGAGTGGTGGGACAAAAGGTGGTGGCTTGGCGTTACTGTGGATTTACTTGCAGATTACATGTATTACACCACTCGACTAGCAGATTCAGGTGTCGCTTGAGGTCGGTAAGGGAGAGTAGTAGGGTGTGATTAGTGGCAAGGTAGGCGGTGTCGTGATCATATTGCAGGCGGTTCGTTGGGGATCGGGGTGTGGGAATCTGCAATGTACAGGACGCAAAGGAGGGGTCAAAGGACAGAGACCTGAGACACATCTGCAGCAGGGTGAAAGTGTCGGAGCACGCACGGTTGATTGTGACATACGTAGCGCAGTATTGAAGGAAGGGGGCTATAAGGTGGACATAGTTAACCGGAATGCATGCGTTCGTAGCTGGAAGAGCAGTCAAGAACGTCAGACCTGATCGAAGGATTTTGGATATCAAGGGAGGCAACTATAGAGGATTTCTGTCCATTCATTTGATGAGAGATTAACTGGGGAAGGTAAAGAAGTTGGACGTCGATGAAGCAGTTGGGACGAAAGACCCATTGGTTATTAGGAACGGGTTGGTGGGGTGCAAGGTGCTGAAGGATCCGTTGGATAAGAACGGATTCAAAGATTTTGCTGAAAACTGACATGAGGCTGGTAGGTCGATATGAGGAAGTCTGCAAGAGTGGTTTATCAAGTTTCAGAAAGAGGGAGGACGTTGAACGTTTTCCACTGCTCTGTGTACAAGATAGTATTATAAATGATAGCAAGGGTTTCAAGAAAGTCTCTGGGACGTTAAGCCAGGTAACAGTAGGTAATTGTATCGTGACCAGGTGCAGTATTTCGCTTTTCAGCGAGTGTTTATGTAATGTAGTCACCTGTTATTGACGTGTTTAGTCCTGCTCGTGGAGTGCAATGTAGGTACTGGAAGCCTGGAGCGAGAGGTGCGATGGTAGTGTTAGTGCGTTCATACACAGGGGTGCATTGTGCACCCGAGGTTGGGATCATGTGGGATGGTGACTGTCTTCTAGGTACGATGCGATGTGGCTGGCTTTGGTGAGGTTGTCTGGAACTGGTCTAGTGTTGTTTAGGAAGGGATAGGTGGCAGGGGGAGGGGTTGTTTCCAAAGAATGTATGGAATG
The DNA here is from genome assembly GCF_023864345.2 of Schistocerca serialis cubense. Classification (NCBI taxonomy): domain Eukaryota; kingdom Metazoa; phylum Arthropoda; class Insecta; order Orthoptera; family Acrididae; genus Schistocerca; species Schistocerca serialis. The sequence goes on from NC_064638.1 coordinate 132,413,706, forward strand.
TTTTCCAATACCTTGCAGAGTCTGTGTTTCGTTTAGTTAGGTGCATTTCAAGGGCCAATCCCGACGTCGAAATAGATAACGGAGGGATAGAAAAACAATTAAAATCGCTCAAAAGAGGAAAGTCCGCTGGACCTGATTGGATACCAGCTCGATTTTACACAGAGAACGTGAAGGAACTTGCCCCCCATCTTGCAGCGGTGTGCCGTAGATCTCTAGAAGAGCGTAGCGTTCTAAAAGATTGGAAAAGGGCACAGGTCATCTCCGTTTTCAAGAAGGGACGTCGAACGGATGTGCAGAACTATAGACCTATATCTCTAACATCGATCAGTTGTAGAATTTTGGAACACGTATTATGTTCGAGTATAATGACTTTTCTGGAGACCAGATATCTACTCTGTACGAATCAGCATGGATTACGAAAAAGACGATGTGTGAAACCCAGCTCGCGCTATTCCCCCACTAGTCTCAGAGGGCCATAGACACAGGTTCCCAGGTAGATGCCGTGTTTCTTGGCTTTCGCAAGGCATTTTATACAGTTCCCCACAGTCGTTTAATGAACAAAGTAAGACCATATGGACTATCAGACCAATTGTGTGATTGGATTGAAGAGTTCCTAGATAACAGAACGCAGCATGTCATTCTCAATGGAGAGATGTCTTCTGAAGTAAGAGTGATTTTAGGTGTGCCTCAGGGAAGTGTCGTAGGACCGTTGCTATTCACAATATATATAAATGACCTTGTGGATAACATCGGAAGTTCACTGAGGCTTTTTGCGTCTGATGCTGTAGTATACCGAGAGGTTGTAACAATGGGAAATTGTACTGAAATGCAGGAGGATCTAGAACGAATTGACGCATGGTGCAGGGAATTTCAATGTAGACAAGTGTAATGTGCTGCGAATACGTAGAAAGAAAGATACTTTATCATTTAGCTACAATATAGCAGGTGAGCAACTGGAAGCAGTTAATTCCATTAATTATCTGGGAGTAGGCATTAGGATTGATCTAAAATGGAATGACCATATAAAATTAATCGTCAGTAAAGCAGATGCCAGACTGAGATTCAATGGAAATGCAGTCCGAAAACAAAGGAAGTAGGTTACAATACACTAGTTCGCCCACTACTTGAATAGTGCTCACGGGTGTGGGATCCGTACCAGACAGGGTTGATAGAAAGAGATAGAGAAGATCCAACGGAGAGCAGCGCGCTTTTTTAGTAATCGCGAAAGAATTACGGAGATGATAAACTCCAGTGGAAGACTCTGTAAGAGAGACGCTCAGTAGATCGGTACGGGCTTTGTTGACGTTTCGAGAACATACCTTCACCGAGGAGTCAAGCAGTATATTGCTCCCTCCTGCGTATATCTCGCGAAGTGACCATGAGGTTAAAATCAGAGAGATTAGAGCCCACACAGAGGCATACCGACAATCTTTCTTTCCACGAACGATACGAGACTGGAATAGAAGGGAGAACCAATAGAGGTACTCAAGGTACCCTCCGAAACACACCGTCAGGTGGCTTGCGGAGTATGGATGTAGATGTAGATATCATTGGGCTTGTAAATAAATGCGAATATGTCGCTGGAGATGTCGGAGGCGTGTGAGAGCGTCCCGGTCACGAGTACGAAGGATTTTTCTGTATGCACAATGTGCTGCCGTGTTTGAAACTGCCGATGACGTCTCCTTAAACGCGTCATATATCCATATTTGCTCTCTTTCGATATCCCAACGTCGCCCCCATGACGTACTAAGTGTGTACACCTTGTCTACTAAAACTGTTTTGGTATTTTACTGTCACTATATTGGACTGTTTCTGTATTTTACTTGATCTTCGAACAATTCTCTTTAGTTACTTTATGTTCAGAAACAGAGAAGAATTACAGAATGTGTCGAGTGGAATGGACATCCTAATGAGTACAGAACGTGGATTATGAGTAAACTAGGAAAAGACAAATGTAAGGATACGCTGCAGAAAGGAGAATAGCGAGAAACTTATCAAAATTAAGGACCACGAAGTAGATGACGTTAAGCAGTTCTGATACCCTCGGAGAAATATACCCATGATGGACAACGCAAGTACGACGTAAAGAAAGAGGGCATTTCCGGCCAAGAGAATTCTATTGATATCGTACATAGGTCAAAATGTAATGCAGACGTATCTGAAAAAGTACATTTGGAGCATAGCACCATGTGGTAGTGAAACATGGTTAGTGGGAAAGCGGGAAAATAAGATAAATGGTGCTACAGAAGAATCCTGAATTCAGGTCGACTGATAAGATAACGAACAAGGAGGTTCTTCGCAGGATCGGCGAGGAGAATGAGTACATGGACAACACCGATAAGAAGGTGGGACAGGATGACGGTATGATAGGACTTGTGTTAGGGCATCAGGGAATAACCTCCATGTTAGTAAAGGAAAATGTAGCAGGGCTGTAGGGGAAGACAAAGGTTTGAATATATCCGGTCAGTTCAATTTTAACTTTAACATTTTCGATTTTGGACTGTTACTTACCAATTACTCAATTCTTACTGTGATCGATTTTCAGCCCTAATTCCAAACTTGTTCGATGAAGATGTTCGTTCACTGCCTATATTCAGCTGTATTAGAGACACAATAAAATTTTCAGTTCTGAATCGCTCCAATCCTGGATAGGTATAATGGAAGCTATGTTCCTGGCATACTGTATGTTGGTCTTCTTCACTATTTGTGGATGTGACTACCCGTACTGCGCGCACAGTGAAACTCTTCTGACTGCGAGCCATTAAGTTTATCTGGCGTTTTAATTGTTTGTAATACCTTCGCGTATACAACCTGCTCTGCTTACTTAGTTACAAAGTGTAGTATGATGAGTGTTCATCTAGTAATGTGTTAGTAAGGTGTAACTTTTGTTTAACAATCACCAAGCGTACTAAGTTCCAACTGGGAGCATTGTCACGGGAAAGTAACAGTAGCACTATGTATAATGTGAAGCTAATCGTACCTGGTGTTATAAGCAAAAGCTGAAGCAATAACGTAAGGTCTCTTTTGGGAAGGAAACAGCTACACAAAAGTAGTTGGATTTAGCCGGAAAAAATCAATAGTTCACATAATAGGGAATAGCGGAAGTAATACATCGTAAATCCGCAGTGCAAGCCAGAGCGTGGAGTCATGGTCCGACAGTGTGTCAAACAGGAGGCAGTAATCGGCAGCGGATAGATTTCAGTTGCCTGCCGTTAAGGTCCCTGGTAACGATCAAATTTGTTTGTCAAATTCGTTGTTTTCGATGCACGGGTTTGTCAAACAAGCATGCAGATGATCAAGCAAAGTTTGTCTAATGCAGCCACACTTTCAAGCATTTGTCGTGCTGTGCGTACGTACTGCGAAGTATTTTGACACTAGTCGGAATAGTCACCAAAGCAGACAGATAATTTTTTGCACTGACTTTAGTACTAGGCTTGAAGAAGAGAAAGAAAACAAGACGCTGATACAGAGAATGATTGAAATTGAGATATAAATATAATTACGAAAATCTGCTAAAGGAAATATTACACTCAGAACCTGATGATCGCATCAACTCTTATTTATTAGCCTTTATCTATTTTTATTTTAATGCTCTCTCCCTCTTTTGACTGTATTTTCCAGAATTATCCAAACTCACTATAAAGTGCGATAACTTGTAATAAAACTCTTCCTTCCTAACATACGCAGCGATAAATTAACACAAACAGTGTACAACATTTTGTCAAATCAGCTGCAACTTCTTTTCAAATCAGCCACAACTTCTTTTCAAGTCAGCCGCAACATTTTGTCAAATCAACCGCAAATTGTTTTCAAATCAGCTGCAACATCTCGTAGAATCAACCGCAACATCTTGTGAAATCAGACGCAACGTCTTGTCAAATGAGCCGTCAGTAATAATTTCTCTGAAACACGTCGAACACTGTCAATGTTTGACAAACACGCTATTAAAGCCGTACTTCCAAATAATTTGACAAACAAGTTAAGTTTGATAAACTCTTTGATCGTTTACAGGGGCTGCGTTTAGCAGCACAACAACCGACTGACTTCAAGTTGTGGCGATGGCAGACAGAGGTGGAACAGAGTGTTTGCTTCAAACCTGGTACTCTGAGCTCGTCGGTTGTCCACCAGTGGTAGCTGGTTGGAACGAGCAGCCAGCTGTGAGAGTCATCGGACGCTCCGTTAGGACTAACCTGCGCCTGCTTCAGTGTGTCGCTGCGTGTCGTTCCAAGGCAATAAAGTTAAATGACAAAAAATTCTTCTGTTTGCTGGACAGTATATTTTTAATAACTATGGAAACGGCAGATCGAGCGGACGAAGCTAGGTTTCCAACTAATGATGTTTTGAGTGAACACTCATGTAGGATTAGTGCCATTAGAATTAAGAAAGAGCCGTTTCTAGGTGCGTCCACTAATGGCCCAGTTGGCCATGCGGTCTAACGCATGACTTTCCGGATTGGGAAGGAGAGCCTGGTATCTTGGCACGAATCCGCCAGGCGGACTTATGTCGAGGTCCGGTGAACCGGTCAGTCTGTAGATGGTTTTTACACGGTTTTCCATCTGCCTCGGGGAATTCGAGCTGGTTCCCCTTCCGCCTCACCTACACTATGTCGGCGATTGCTGCGCAAACAAGTTCTCCAAGTATGCGTCATCATCATCAGTTATCTGCTATATTAGCAGGTCCTTTGCCTCTCCATTTTCTGCGATCCATTGCTTCCTTCTTAAGGCTGCTGTATGTTGTACCGTCCATCATGTCATCCAGTATCTGGAATCTCTTCCTTCCTCGCTTTCTTTTCCCTTCTACATAACCTTCTAAAACTGTTTTTATCAGTCCGTCATTCTTTCTTAATATATGCCCAATCCAATTTCTTTTTCTTCTCTTTATTACGTCTAGTAACTGTCATTTCTCTCCCACTCTTCTCAGTACCTCTTCATTTTTTACTCTGTCCATCCAACTTATTCTTTCCATCTTCCGCCATGTCCAGATCTCAAAAGCCTCCAGCCTTTCTCTGTCTTTTTTCCTCATAGTCCATGTTTCAGCACCATATAGAAGTACACTCCATACAAGACATTTTATGAGTCTCTTTCTGAGTTCTCTGTCCAGACCGCTGCAGTAGATTCTCCTTTTCTTATAAAACGCCTCTTTTGCCATTGCTATCCTTGTTTTAATTTCTGTGGTGCACTTCCAGTCGGTGTCTATCCTGCTTCCAAGATACTTAAAATTTTGCACCTGTTCTAGTGTTTCTCCATCCAGCACAATTTTTATTTCCTTATTTCCTCCTATTGCCAATACTTTTGTTTTATTTGTGTTAATTTTCATTCCATATTTTTCTCCGTTATTTGCAATGGTGTCCATCAAATCCTGTAATTCTTTTTCCCCTGTGGCTAGAAGGACCATGTCATCAGCAAATCTCAAGCACCCTACTCTTCTTCCTCCAATTTCTACTCCTTTGTCATCTAATGAGCATTGGTCAGTCATATTTTCCAAGTACAGGTTGAAAAGAGTAGGTGATAAACACCATCCTTGTCTTACTCCTTTCCCTAGTCTGATCCAGTTTCTACTTTCTCCTCTCACTTTAACTGAAACTTTGTGATTAAGGTACAATGAGTTTATAAGTCTTCTGGTTTTCCAGTCCACTCTCTTTTCCCTCATAATAGTCGCCAGCTTGTCCCAAACCACATTGTCAAATACTTTTTCTAAATCGATGAAGCACATATATAGGTCTCTTCCTTTTTCAATAAACCTTTCCCCCAAGATTCGTAGGAGCCCTATTGCGTCTCTGGCGCCCGTATTCCGTCTAAAGCCAAACTGCTCCTCGCCAAGTACGCGTACTCCACCATTACTCTGCCACGCAAACATAGGGGTTATATTCGCCTGGTGTGAGACGTTCCCTGGGAGGGTCCACTGGGGGCCGAAGCTCACAATAACCCTGGAAGAGTGGTTCGGTGTGGGTCGGCGAATGGGTGGACTGCGGTAGTCGTCGTGGGGTTGTCGACCACTGCGGCTTCGGCGGGGACGGAGCCTCTCCGTCGTTTCTAGGTCTCCGGTTAACATACAATACAATACATACAATGGGATGAAGAACGTGTATTTGCTTGAGAAAAGTGTGTAGCTTAACGAGAAAGAAGTGGGAGAATGGGAAATGTATGATTTAAGTACATATAACGCCGAAAGTAAAAGAATTTTGTCAGAATCCGATAAACAAAAGGCTTCTGCACAGGTATTTTTTGTAGATGGAAAAAAATCAGGTCACGTTTTTCCCAAGTGTACTGATCACACAAATTGCTGCTGTAAATAACAGTTTTTCAGCAGTAAATAATAATATTGAGAGGAATATAAGGACTGTATGTGTGGTAGCAGTTTCAGTCAGTACTACTGTGTATACGAAGGTGGGATCTATACGTTCAGATGTTGTGGCTGCAAAATCCACTGTTTAGGCAAATTAGAAAATACAGACGGTTAAAAATGAAGTTTCCCGGTAAATAACCGCCGTAAAAACGCATTTAGTAAAAGCAGAGAATAGAGTTTCCAGTGAAATGACCGACATGAGGCACGAAATAGGTGACAGGATGAACGTTGTAGCAAAATGGAGAAGGAGTTGAAGGTGTAGCATAAGGTTTGGGTGGCGTGGAGTATGGACTGGTGGTTGTACGGATATGGGTTCCTTGTAGCAGAAAATGGCTTTTGTTAAACACAGTGCGTTCTTTCATCAGTCAGAAGAATAGAAAATTACCAACGGATCCTTCAAATATTTTTCCCAACTATACAGCATAAAAACACAAATAAAGTAAAATTCTTCCCAGCACAACCGTAAAAAATGGTATTAAATACCACCCGATGTGATTCCAAAGGGGACAATAGCGAGTACAATTCATAAACCTCATTATTCCATAGCAACATAAGTACAGAACCAGAATTACTTCCCAAACAGAACAAAATAACACAAACAGTAAAAATCAAGCTTTCACCTATGCATGTTGTTCTTGTGGTCTTCAGTCCTGAGACTGGTTTGATGCAGCTCTCCATGATACTCTATTCTGTGCAAGCTTCTTCATCTCCCAGTACCTACTGCAACCTACATCCTTCTGAATCTGCTTAGTGTATTCATCCCTTGGACTCCCTCTACGATTTTTACCCTCCACGCTGCCCTCCAATACTAAATTGGTGATGCCTCAGAACATGTCCTACCAACCGATCCCTTCTTCTAGTCAAGTTGTGCCACAAACTCCTTCCCAATTCTATTCAATATCTCCTCATTAGTTATGTGATCTACCCATCTAATCTACAGCATTCTTCAGTAGCGCCACCTATACATACATATATATATATAAAATCTTAACTTCGCTCCTTGTGTAACAATCAGAATATTAACTTACACAAAGCTCTTTTATCGAGACACGCAATCAAACGACCGCTGTGTGTAAAAAATATAACTCGCGATACTGTGCTCACAGACCTGCCATACAATATCTGACTGCAGTGAACCATTACGCTCAAGGCTCAATGTTTTCCTTGCTCACTGTCCACTGCACTTAGCTCATGCAAATCTGCTTTAAGCCGGATCCAAAAAAAAAAAAAAAAAATCACTATAACGCACTAAAGCACACCCCTACAGCCCCTTTCTCTTGTAGCAACCGATGTCCTTGTTTACGCGTCATTCTGGTGCCACATCCACCGTCGACCCTTAGTCAGGGGGAGAAAGGAAAGGGAAGGGATTAGTGATGTCAGCGGAATTGGGGCATTACATAGAATCGGCGGCGGCGAGTAAAAATGTGTGCTTGACCGCGATTCGAAAGCGGAACCTCCTGCTCAGTAGGCAGATGCGTTAACCACTGAGCCACACGGGACATGGTGTTCATCGCAAGTGTGCGAACTTTCTTGGTACGGCTCACGACCGACCTACACTCCCACCGAGCGCCACGTATCCACGGTCCCTGTCCAGTTCCCCTATGCTCGCTACTCTGAGTGTCCCGCAGGACATAGGACGTACTTGCGCATCCGCACTGAAGAAGGCAGATCCATTGCCCTTCTAGGCGAATGAATTCTATGAATGTGTGGCGTCCGTTCTTTCGGACATTTCGGTGCAGTAAGTACCAACGTTATTTATCGTTTCGCTCATCCTCTCAAGATAAATTTTTGGAGTAATAGATTTCTGTTTGCGTGGTTAACACAGTAAAGATCCGAAACTTCCTGACAGATTAAAACTGTGTGTCGGACCGAGACTGGAACTCGAGACCTTTGCCTTTCGCAAGTTCTCTACCGACTGAGCTACCCAAGCACGACACACAGCTTCAATTCTGCCAGTACCTCGTCTCCTACCTTCCAAACTTCACAGAAGCTCTTCTGCGATAGAGCACTTGCCCGCGAATGGCAAATGTCCCGAGTTCGAGTCTCGGTCCGGCACACAGTATTAATGTGTCAGGAATTTTTATATCGGCGCACACTCCGTTGCACAGTAAAGATCCACCTGACGTTTCGTATGATGAAGGGCGACGACCTGTAATGAGCTAATGTTTAACGGGCCTGAGTAACTATTTATTGTTATAACAGTATGTTTAAGAGCTGTAAGAAACAAGTGTTAGTGATTGGGATTGTGTGTTTGTAACAGCAGACTGGTATTTGATTTCTTCCGTGGCGTATTGCTGGACGTTCTCGTAGCACACTCTACGGTAAATGCGTTGTTGCTGTGCAGGTGGAATTTTGATCTTGAGTGAGGTAATGTCTCAAGTGTACTTCACTTCAAACTTCCAGGCTGATAGGCCATGGTCGATGTATAAAACTCACACTGCTGCGAGAGACATCGTCCGAGGTAAAACGGAGGATGTCTCCCGCAGTTTGAGACGGAACGTCAGGGGAGAGTTTGATACATCGACCTCGGCCTATCAGCCCGGAAGTTTCAATTGTAGACTATACCGGTCATGAAGGCCTACATTGTATGATCAAGTGTACTGTATTTAAGGCCACGCACACAAGCACTGGGCAGCGGAAACTTATTTTGTACAGTGAAAATTTGCCTGAAATAGTACAAGAGAGAGCATTCTTCCTAAGAAATCATTATCGAAAGCATTTGTATAGCAGTCTTATTACTTCTGATTTACCAGAGTCGAGTGTTGTTTTCATTTAGAAGATATATACCTAGTTATACATTAATAAAACTGACAAACTGCAGAAAGGATTCATGACTGGAGGAAAAAAGGTCCTATGAGGTGCGACAGTAAAGCAATGAGACTGATGTGAAAAAAAAAGTGTTGCTTACCGTCAAGTCAAGTTTAGTGTTGTCTCCTTCAAAGTAGTTACCTTGTGACTGCACACACTTTTTCCAGCCCTTCTGCCGTTGATGGTAAGATTTATGGAACTCATTTCTGTAATATCCTCCAAGACCCTCGTCACAGCTTTTTGGACATCTTTTGTTGTTTGAAAATGGTGTTCCTTGACCGCCGTTTTGACTCTTGGAAATAGAAAAAAGTCGCACGCAGCGATATCTGGCGAATAAGGTGGCTGTGGTAGTACTGAAATTTGTTTTGAGATTAAAAATTGCTGTACTGACAGAGCAGTATGGGATGGCCCATTATCGAGACGCAGAATCCAATTATCAGCAATGTTGGCACGGACACAAAGAACTCTTTTACGAAGTCTTTCTAAAATTTCTTTGTAGTAATATTGGTTAACTGTTTGTCCAGGAGGCACCCACTCTTTATGAACAATTCCCTTGGAATCAAAGAAGTACACAAGCATGCATTTCACTTTTGACTTTGACATGAGCTCTTTCTTTGGTCTGGGTGATCCCTTCGAGCACCATTGCGAACTTTGGCGTTTTGTCTCTGGATCGTACTGAAAAAAAACCAACTTCCATTACCAGTGATAACACGGCTCAACAATTCTGGATTGATTTCCATTTGCTCTAAAAGATCGGATGCCACATATTCCCGTGTTTCTCGCTGTTGTGGTGTGGGATTTTTGGGGACCATTTTCGCACAAATCTTTCTCATACCAAGATCTTCAGTTATTATTAGATGAACCGTTTCTCGATTGATGTTCAGTTCTTCTGCAATCATTTTCACGGATAATCTTCGATCAGATCGTACGAGTTCACGCACCCTGGCCAAGTTGAAATCAGTCTGTGAGGGTGATGGTCGTCCACTGCCGTCTTCAATTCAACATACGTTCTGCCTTCACTAAACATTTTATGCCAACGAAAAACTTGAGCTCTTGACATAACCTCCTCTCCAAAAGCCTTCTGAAGCTTACCGTAAGTTGTCGTCGCGTTTTCACCCAATTTAAGGCAAAAAAGAAATGGCATACCGTTGCGCAATATTATGCGGTTCAATTTCCGTGACGAAAGACACAAACACGTGTAATTCATTACAGCACAACTCACGACTGAGCTGTTGCATCGATGTGCTGCTTGGACTAGAAGCAGCTTATAGACCAATGTCAAAGATAGTGAGCCTACGCAAGCCTGAGGGTTGCCACATCTTGCAAATAAAATCAGTCTCATTACTTTATTGTCACACCTCATATGAAAATGTTCAAATGGTTCAAATGGCTCTGACCACTATGGGACTCAACTGCTGTGGTCATAAGTCCCCTAGAACTTAGAACTACTTAAACCTAATTAACCTAACGAGATCACACACATCCATGCCCGAGGCAGGATTCGAACCTGCGACCGTAGCGGTCGCGCGGTTCCAGACTGAAACGCCTAGAACCGCTCGGCCACTGCGACCGGCTTTTAAAGCTGTACTACCAGATTCATTGACAGACCACAGAAACACAAAGAACAAGGATGAGATTGGTGCGTCACACATTTCTGGAAAGGAAGATATCATGTAGGAACATATTTCAGTAATAAATAGACACATGGGAAGGAATGTAAGAAACCTCTTAACTACCAGCCTCAACAAGGATAAAAGAGGTCTGGACAATAGAAGTAAACGTGATAAACCAAGAATTTTGACAACGATGACAGAAGACATAATGGTTTAATTTTTAACGCTGCTTTTGCAAATGTTGATACCTACGAATAAAATCCTATCGCCAAAGAAGAAATATTTCTCTTTTATACCTTCTGATGGTTATCCTCAACTGTGTGTGCGTTATTTTATGAACACGAGTTTGATTTTACAGATAAAAGGTTCTTTTGGTTTTCGCTCTCCCTCTACATCAGTCACCTTTCTTTCTGTATCTCTCTATTGTACCATTTCTTTTTTCTGTCTTGTCCGACAGTCTCTCTCCATCAACAACAGCCCAACCACTCCACCCTCACCCACGCACACGCATCCACCTGCTTGACATAGAGAGCAAGGAAAAGGTGTATTGTATAGTTGTACTTTCAGCGTATAATGAGTAGATGAGTTCTTCCATGATCAGAGTCTAATGAGCTTTATTTTAAGGAAACGATGAATCTTTTGGGAGGGGTCAGAGATTTAATGATTCTGTAACTCTGTAGTTCATTTCCAGTGCCTTCAGAAATGTAGTGCCTTGATTCCAAAGGTTATATGATTCAATAAAGAGAAAACAATAAAGGACGGCAACTCGCTAAGAGAGAAACGCAAACAGGAAAGTGAATGAGAAAACAGGGATGGAATAATAAGCCTTGGTAGGAAAGATAGTAATCTATGCATAAAAACACGTGGTTATGCTACGAAAAAGCAGAAATTGTGAATGTTTTGTGTTTGCACTCATTTAAAGCAGCTTTAACCGACTAAAATAAATTAATTTCAAGTGCTATGAGAAAACTGTCAGTGTTTTACTGACAATGTAAGGGCTGAAGCTAAAGCAAGCAATCTGTTTGCTGTATGGACAGGGAGTGAGGGGGGTGGGGGGAAGGGCTGGGATTCGTGTGTCGTGAAAGGGGCCTTCGAGAGTAACAAGAAGCGGAACTCCCAAATTGAATCCGAGAAAGCGGCCGAGGAAAACAGGCAGCGAGTTATTAAAAGCTGGCCGGGCCGGGCTTGTCGTGCAGATGCGTGCCTGCGCGGGGCATTCGCGGAATGTCCTCGTCCGTGCGCGCCCCGCACTAAATCATAAATTCCCGGCCGGCCTTTATTCCGGGGCGGCGAGCAAGTTTCCTCCACGCTAAGCCCCAATTTAGAATGCGCTGCATAAAGTTGGCAACTAAGCGCGCCGCGCTCCATAATTTACGCGGCCCACAGTGGGACGAGTTTGGACGGCTGCAGTCGCAGCGTCGCCTTTTATCGGCCGCCGCCCGTCCCAGGGACACTGGATTCTTTTTCCTTTTTTTCTGATGGCAATAACAATTTGAGCACCGAGGAGTGCACTAAGTATGCGGCTCGAGAGCGGACACCGAGCCTTCCGCCGTCGTCGCAGACCGCGGCCGGAAATGAAGGGCCGAGTGCCGAGAGCTGCCGACCAGTGTGCTCAAAAGTCAGACGGGGTGGGAAGCTGGGGGCAGCATCGACAGCCGGGCCAAGCACTGCTCGTTGTCCATACTAGAGACGCAAACTGCTGAAATGTTTTCTGTTTACCGCACTGGTGGTACTTTCTGACACGTAACCAGTCCATGAAACGACTGTGTAAACTCTGGACTATTGAAATTGCGACACCAGGAAGGACACCACATAAAGAAATTTCACTTAGTGGCTTTATAATACGAATAATACACGATTAAAACTTTAGGTGATTTGGAGGTGTAGGACGAGTGAAATGTAATACACAGAGGTGTCACACTGGCTCTGACCAGGCTCGGCATCGAACTGACCATGCAAATTAAATAACATAGTTTCAGAGACTTTACTGTTGTCGTGCAAATTTGATGTTATGTATAAAGACTGAAGCGGCGAGTGAAAATTTCTACCAAAACCGGGAATCGAACCTGGCTATGCTTGTTACTAGGCAGGTGCGTTAGCCACTTTTTCTAAATTTACTACCGCATAAATAGTGTCTACAACCTCCAAATGTTGACAAATAGTGGCTAAGTAGAAAATTAATTGAATAAGGAAATGAATAAAACTGAAAATGTCCAAATGAAAAAGACATGAAGACATCGCGGATAGTACAAATACAAAAGAAACATGCTCCTGTTGCAATGAAATGAAATTCGTGTCGGGGGCGACACCTGCTCACGACCCGACGTTCGATAGAGCAAGAAAGCCATCTATCGACTTGTTCTCCGGACGTTGGTGTAAGACTGAGTCGTCTTCTCGAAATTAACTAAGGGTCCGTAAAGTGTGATAGATGTCTATCTCGGCCTCTTCGTCTATCTCATCTCTCACCCGTCACACCCCATCTGGCTGGCGGGCCGGTAAATGTAAGTCGCAGGTAATTAGCGAAATTTTGCCTATATTTCTTATGCTGTTGCAGCTTCGTGTGTCCATCCAGGAGAAAATGCCAAAAATCCATTTTGTCTTTTTCCGATTCGTTATACAGGGTGAAAAGTATTTAAACCGACAAACTCTGGGAGGTTGTAGGGGACATCAAAACAAATATTTTTCCCTAATGTTATTTTTTTCCTGTGAGGAGTATTTAAACCGGTAGACGAAGATTTCTCTGGCGGCAAATTAATTAAACCAACAAACACTTTTCCATTTTTTATGACCAAGAGACAACACAGTAACACAACCCAATTTCAATTACAGTAGATTTTCAAAAATGACTCCATTGACTCGTAAACAAAGGTTACAACGTCGGATTATGTTCGCATCATGTTCTGTCTGACACGGGCATAAACCCCAGGAGTACCCTGAATTGATCCTGCTGCTGCTACTATCCGAGTAACCAGATGCTCTTCTGATGCAACAGGAGTTGTGTAAACAAGGTTGCGCATCTCTCCCCACACAAAAAAGTCCAGAGGGGACATATGTGGGGATCGAGCAGGCCATGATACAGGACCACCTCTGCCAATCCACGCTTCTGGGAACTGTCGGTCCAGGAATCGACGCATACGACGACTGAAATGTGCCGGCGCCCCGCCATGTTGGAACCAGATGCGTTGTCTTGTAAGGAGCTGGACGTCTTCCAGCAATTCTGTCTATGCTCTGGCAAGAAAATTGTGCCTGCCATTTAATAGCCTAGGTAGCAGATACGGCCCAATTAAACAGTCCCCAACAACACCGACCCACACATTAACGAAGAACCGCACTTGATGAGCGCTAGTAACTGTGACATGTGGGTTATCTTCAGTCCAAACATGCGAATTGTGCATGTTGAAGACTCCATCACGCCCGAACGTTGCTTCATCGGTAAACAACACAGAGGCTGGAAATGTAGGATGCATTTCACACTGTTCCAGGTACCACTGCGAGAAGTGTGCTCTGGGTGGATAATCAACTGGTTCCAGATTGTGGGCACACTGTATGTGAAATGGACGTAACAATTGCTCTCGAAGGACGGTTATGACATTCCTCTGATTCGTCCCCATGTTACGTGCTATTGCACGAGTGCTGATTGAAGGATCCCGCTCCACATGCTCCAAGACAGCTTCCTCAAATTGCAGCGTTCTTACAGTGTGACGGCGTCCCTGTCCAGGTAATCTACTAAACGACCCGGTCTCACGCAGACGTTGGTACACAGCAGCAAAGCCGGCCGCGGTGGTCGTGCGGTTCTAGGCGCTACAGTCCGGAACGGCGGGACTGCTACGGTCGCAGGTTCGAATCCTGACTCGGGCATGGATGTGTGTGATGTCCTTAGGTTAGTTAGGTTTAAGTAGTTCTACGTTCTAGTGGACTGATGACCTAAGATGTTAAGTCCCATAGTGCTCAGAGCCATTTTGAACAGCAGCAAAGGTCGTATGATGCGGGATACGGCGATTAGGATATTGTTGTTGATAAACCCGCTGTGCAGTTCGTCCGTTGTGGTGCGCTACGTAGTACGCACCAACCATATCAGTGTACTCACTCCAGGTGTATCACTCCATTAGTAATCAGAGACAATGCACTACTACACTGGTGGACAGCAGTTGCCTACAACTGAAGATCGTAATACGGTCTCAAGCGGTTTAAATAATCCTGATAGGAAAAAATGACATTAGGGAAATGATGTGTTGGTAGAAGAGCCAACACCGTGTTGCTAGAGGAGGCCGAACTGCACGCAGACTGGCGTGGGGTCTGGAACAGTTAAAGGAGTTGAGTCTACTAAATAAAGTACGGAGTTGCTTGAATACTTAACTTTAATCCATAATTGGAGAACATCGCTCTTGTTGATACATGATTTACAATCTCAATATAAACTGGTAATGGCGCCTTGCTAGGTCGTAGCAAATGACGTAGCTGAAGGCTATGCTATCGTCTCGGCAAATGAGAGCGTATTTGTCAGTGAACCATTCCTAGCAACGTCGGCTGTACAACTGGCGAGAGTGCTAGGACGTCTCTCTAGACCTGCAGTGTGGCGGCGCTCGGTCTGCAATCACTGACAGTGGCGACACGCAGGTCCGACGTATACTACCGGACCGCAGCCGATTTAAAGGCTACCACCTAGCAAGTGTGGTGTCTGGCGGTGACACCACAGGAAAAATATTTGTTTTGATGTCCCCTACAACCTCCCAGAGTTTGTCGGTTTAAATACTTTTCACCCTGTACAGACTGAAGCGACGAGTGAAATTTTCTACCAAGGCTGGCAATCGGACATGAGTCTCCTGGTTACTAAGCAGGTGCGTTAGACACTAAGCCAACTTGGCACAGCAGTTCACACAACTACACGGATTACCCTGAGAGCTTGCGTAGTCGACCCAGTTCTGAAGTGATATTCCAGAACGTGGAGAGCCTCGGCAGTTCTGTTCGTGTAAGGAGGAGTTTAAAGCAGACGGGGGCAGCTGTGAGACAGAGGCTCGAGGAAGGAGGAGTGCCAGTGTAATATTGGTAATTTTCGCCTCACAAACATTAGTATACGCTCAATAGTTAACGCCTGACGACCTGAAGTTATCAAACAATTGTACTGTAAGAGAAATGAACCGTCGAATAGCAGCGACAGAATCTATTATTCTTTATCTTTGCCGCTCCTGCGCGGCGGCTGTAAATATCTATGTACACGTATCGATCAATGATACAAAAATAATTCTGTTTCTTCAAGACAATTTACACCTTGAGCGCTTCACCTTTTACTGTTCCTATTCCATGAAAGGCGGACGCGGATTTGCTGCGTTTCGGAATCTGTATTTTATAATTTGTGCAAAACAGTCTCTAAACGTGCTAATTGTCTTCTCAGTCAGAAAACATGTAGTTTTATGTAATTAATTACGAGCAGGCACCACCAAGAGGACATTAATGTCAAGTATTGCCTGTGATGTGCAAAGCTTTTGTTAATACGCACCAGCTTTTGTAACTGTAATATAAAAATGTACGTAGCATTAAAAAACGTGTGTTATACACTCCTGGAAATTGAAATAAGAACACCGTGAATTCATTGTCCCAGGAAGGGGAAACTTCATTGACACATTCCTGGGGTCAGATACATCACATGATCACACTGACAGAACCACAGGCACATAGACACAGGCAACAGAGCATGCACAATGTCGGCACTAGTACAGTGTATATCCACCTTTCGCAGCAATGCAGGCTGCTATTCTCCCATGGAGACGATCGTAGAGATGCTGGATGTAGTCCTGTGGAACGGCTTGCCATGCCATTTCCACCTGGCGCCTCAGTTGGACCAGCGTTCGTGCTGGACGTGCAGACCGCGTGAGACGACGCTTCATCCAGTCCCAAACATGCTCAATGGGGACAGATCCGGAGATCTTGCTGGCGAGGGTAGTTGACTTACACCTTCTAGAGCACGTTGGGTGGCACGGGATACATGCGGACGTGCATTGTCCTGTTGGAACAGCAAGTTCCCTTGCCGGTCTAGGAATGGTAGAACGATGGGTTCGATGACGGTTTGGATGTAACGTGCACTATTCAGTGTCCCCTCGACGATCACCAGTGGTGTACGGCCAGTGTAGGAGATCGCTCCCCACACAATGATTCCGGGTGTTGGCCCTGTGTGCCTCGGTCGTATGCAGTCCTGATTGTAGCGCTCACCTGCACGGCGCCAAACACGCATACGACCATCATTGGCACCAAAGCAGAAGCGACTCTCATCGCTGAAGACGACACGTCTCCATTCGTCCCTCCATTCACGCCTGTCGCGACACCACTGGAGGCGGGCTGCACGATGTTGGGGCGTGAGCGGAAGACGGCCTAACGGTGTGCGGGACCGTAGCCCAGCTTCATGGAGACGGTTGCGAATGGTCCTCGCCGATACCCCAGGAGCAACAGTGTCCCTAATTTGCTGGGAAGTGGCGGTGCGGTCCCCTACGGCACTGCGTAGGATCCTACGGTCTTGGCGTGCATCCGTGCGTCGCTGCGGTCCGGTCCCAGGTCGACGGGTACGTGCACCTTCCGCCGACCACTGGCGACAACATCGATGTACTGTGGAGACCTCACGCCCCACGTGTTGAGCAATTCGGCGGTACGTCCACCCGGCCTCCCGCATGCCCACTATACGCCCTCGCTCAAAGTCCGTCAACTGCACATACGGTTCACGGCCACGCTGTCGCGGCATGCTACCAGTGTTAAAGACTGCGATGGAGCTCCGTATGCCACGGCAAACTGGCTGACACTGACGGCGGCGGTGCACAAATGCTGCGCAGCTAGCGCCATTCGACGGCCAACACCGCGGTTCCTGGTGTGTCCGCTGTGCCGTGCGTGTGATCATTGCTTGTACAGCCCTCTCGTAGTGTCCGGAGCAAGTATGGTGGGTCTGACACACCGGTGTCAATGTGTTCTTTTTTCCATTTCCAGGAGTATATATATATATATATATATATATATATATATATATATATATAAATATATAAATGCTTATACTAAAAATGCCAAGTGGGCCAACGAAGGTCGCAAAACTGGCACACAGTGAACCACTGCGCCAAGGTGGCATAGTGGCAAACGCACCTGCCTAGTAACCAAGAAACCCTGGTTCGATTCTCTGCCTTGGTACAAATCTTCACTTGCTGCTTCATTGTGCGTTCATAAGGGAAAAAAAGAACTGAGCTTGGATGGCGGATACAGTTATGCCTTTCCATAACGCTTCAGCTAGACACCCGGGTTCGATTCTCTGCCTTGGTACAAATCTTCACTTGCTGAATCCTTGTACGTTCATAAGGGAAAAAAAGAACTGAGCTTGGATGGCGGATACAGTTACGCCTTTCCATAACGCTTCAGCTAGACACCCGGGTTCGATTCTCTGCCTTGGTACAAATCTTCACTTGCTGCTTCATTGTACGTTCATAAGGGAAAAAAAGAACTGAGCTTGGATGGCGGATACAGTTATGCCTTTCCATAACGCTTCAGCTAGACACCCGGGTTCGATTCTCTGCCTTGGTACAAATCTTCACTTGCTGCTTCATTGTACGTTCATAAGGGAAAAAAAGAACTGAGCTTGGATGGCGGATACAGTTACGCCTTTCCATAACGCTTCAGCTAGACACCGGGTTCGATTCTCTGCCTTGGTACAAATCTTCACTTGCTGCTTCATTGTACGTTCATAAGGGAAAAAAAGAACTGAGCTTGGATGGCGGATACAGTTATGCCTTTCCATAACGCTTCAGCTAGACACCCGGGTTCGATTCTCTGCCTTGGTACAAATCCTCACTTGCTGCTTCATTGTACGTTCATAAGGGAAAAAAAGAACTGAGCTTGGATGGCGGATACAGTTATGCCTTTCCATAACGCTTCAGCTAGACACCCGGGTTTGATTCTCTGCCTTGGTACAAATCTTCACTTGCTGCTTCATTGTACGTTCATAAGGGAAAAAAAGAACTGAGCTTGGATGGGGGATACAGTTATGCCTTTCCATAACGCTTCAGCTAGACACCCGGGTTCGATTCTCTGCCTTGGTACAAATCTTCACTTGCTGCTTCCTTGTACGTTCATAAGGGAAAAAAAGAACTGAGCTTGGATGGCGGATACAGTTACGCCTTTCCATAACGCTTCAGCTAGACACCCGGGTTCGATTCTCTGCCTTGGTACAAATCTTCACTTGCTGCTTCATTGTACGTTCATAAGGGAAAAAAAGAACTGAGCTTGGATGGCGGATACAGTTATGCCTTTCCATAACGCTTCAGCTAGACACCCGGGTTCGATTCTCTGCCTTGGTACAAATCTTCACTTGCTGCTTCATTGTACGTTCATAAGGGAAAAAAAGAACTGAGCTTGGATGGCGGATACAGTTACGCCTTTCCATAACGCTTCAGCTAGACACCGGGTTCGATTCTCTGCCTTGGTACAAATCTTCACTTGCTGCTTCATTGTACGTTCATAAGGGAAAAAAAGAACTGAGCTTGGATGGCGGATACAGTTATGCCTTTCCATAACGCTTCAGCTAGACACCCGGGTTCGATTCTCTGCCTTGGTACAAATCCTCACTTGCTGCTTCATTGTACGTTCATAAGGGAAAAAAAGAACTGAGCTTGGATGGCGGATACAGTTATGCCTTTCCATAACGCTTCAGCTAGACACCCGGGTTTGATTCTCTGCCTTGGTACAAATCTTCACTTGCTGCTTCATTGTACGTTCATAAGGGAAAAAAAGAACTGAGCTTGGATGGGGGATACAGTTATGCCTTTCCATAACGCTTCAGCTAGACACCCGGGTTCGATTCTCTGCCTTGGTACAAATCTTCACTTGCTGCTTCATTGTACGTTCATAAGGGAAAAAAAGAACTGAGCTTGGATGGCGGATACAGTTATGCCTTTCCATAACGCTTCAGCTATGTATCAGTGCTCTTCAGTCGTAAGTAGGAGAGCAATGTAGACTATTTATTGGACCGAACATGACCTTCAATGTCTCCAGTGCTTCGGAATTTAGATTGCCTACATATGGGAAAGGGCTATCACCATTGACCTTGACCTTGAACAACAACACTGCGTCCATTACATATTCGAGCCCCACGCCTCCCCCATCCGTCCACCTTGATCTGAGCACAGATTAATATTTTTCAGGCTATTAAAATGAAACAGCCACACACAGCACAGCCATTAACACAAAACAGCGAGTGGGATGGCGTCCGTCGCTTTGCCTAAAAATGTACATCGTTTGAAAGCTTTTGCTCAATTTCTGGGATTTTTTCCTCTTTTCAAAATCTTTTTAACTTCTTCTAATTATTCTCATAAGGTTCCACAGCAATCCAGTGTCGGCAACGATAGTTCATATATACATGTCAACTTCGCAAGCAGCAGATGAAGAACATTGTAATGTTGCAGCCACATCCATTAAAATTGATAACGAATGTAAGTAAAATGAACCCCAAGCCAGCTGTAATTCGTCATTTCTTTAGTGTTACAACCGGTTTCGCTGCATTAAAACAGTATCCTGAGGATGGTACAAGGAAGGCAACTGCGAAGAAACCTTGGGTAACAGATGTATTTCAACTCATCAAAATGGTTCAAATGGCTCTGAGCACTATGGGACTCAACTGCTGAGGTCATTAGTCCCCTAGAACTTAGAACTAGTTAAACCTAACTAACCTAAGGACATCACAAACATCCATGCCCGAGGCAGGATTCGAACCTGCGACCGTAGCGGTCTTGCGGTTCCAGACTGCAGCGCCTTTAACCGCACGGCCACTTCGGCCGGCTTCAACTCATCGACGAAAGGAGTAAGTAAAAATTGTTCAGGGGAAGACCAAAGCAATACAAATCCCTTTGGAATGAAATAAACGAAGCACATGGCCCCAACACGAAGTACCTACAGGAAAGATGTAAGGCAATAAAAAAAGAAATGAGCGTCGGGAGACTGACTCGGTACACAGGAAAGTCAAAGCAGCCTTCGGTGAAATTAAAAGTATGGGTGGTAACACTAAGAGAGCAGTGGGAATTACATCGATAAATGCAGACGAGGGAGTGGGTAGGTGGAAAGAGTACACTTGAAACGGTACAGTAGTTTCGGCTCCATAAGCAGCAGGTTTCGCTGCTCGCTCGCACCGGGAAATACAAACGGAGGCGGCTCCGCCGCCAATTTTATTGCACGACGCTGCCGGCCGCGGGTGCAACAGAACCCATGCGGATGGGTGGAAAGAAATGTGTCGGGCTTCAGAATACGTATTTATATGTGTCATGTATTATGCATTTCTTGTACGTGAATGTGAATCTGCACATGAACTTTCCTAATCCTCCTCATACCTTTCCATAAAGCGTGGCCAAATCTTAGTTGAGGAGTAGTTCTCCTCACTCCTGGGTAGGGGATCAGAGAGACAGCACAGGCAGGTAAAAGTCAAAGACTTTCCAGTGTCACAAGATTTGGGGTGGAGAGGTTGGTCACGGCCAAGTGGTTCGACCACCCCCTCCACAGGGGCCCAGGAAGACCTCCGGGTGCCCGCCAGATATTCTAGGAGTGTTACAGAAGACGGGTAAGTGATCAGACGTGCCCTCAGTGGGTCTGTCTCGGTGTTCACGCGTGGAAGAGAGGTATTAGAATATTTGCACTAATTGTTTTATTTCCAGCTTCGGATTGTGTAAAGAAATGAATGTTCTCGTTTAATTTCTTAAATTTGCCCCCCTGTGTTAATGTATCTGGTCCCCAGAGTGCCCGTTATCCTCCTCACATAGTGGATGCCCCATGTAAAATATTGGGAGACTTTGGTGGTATACATTTGGCCAACGCAATTCCGTCTTGCCCATAGAAATGTGGGTGCAGATTAGTATATAATACACCCGAGCTATAAGTTGTAAAATTGTAATACCTGTAAACTGGAACAATTGCTGCAATCGCTGTAAAGTCGAGTGATAATGTTTAAAATAAACAGATAGTCAATTGTCATCAATCTTTGGTTCATATGGTTCAAATGGCTCTGAGCACTATGGGACTTAACATCTTACGTCATCAGTCCCCTAGAACGTAGAACTACTTAAACCTAACTAACCTAAGGACATCACACACATCCATGCCCGAGGCAGGATTCGAACCTGCGACTGTAGCAGTCCCGCGGTTCTGGACGGCAGCGCCTAGAACCGCACGGCCACCGCGGCCGGCCGTCAACCTTTAACATACCCTAAAAGTCACAAAGGAGTCAAGTTAAAGAAATTCATTTAAAATAAAAGATATAGAGTGCAGTGACATACACATCAGCGTGTGAGCCCTCCAGCCCCTTGCCTAGTATCGTACAGAATAGGGCATGCTCTCTAGGTAGCGGTCTCAAGCTCCCCTCCCCAGTTATCCGTTGCGCAATTTTCATTCAGGGCTTGACGACATCAACTTTCATCTGGCGTCCCTAGGCAAGGTGGTTTGACGGTTATCTTTCGCACTGAAGGCCATTATGAGGGGGAAGATTTGTCTGGTGAGATAGAAGAAGAAATTAGGGTCGATGTGGATGAGGTATGGCATCCAGTTCTCGACACAGAATTTAAGAGAGCTCTGGAAGACCTGAGATCAAGTAAGGCAGAACAGATAGATAACATTCCAGTGGAACTTGTAAAATCATTGGGGGAGAGCCAACAAAACGATTGTCCAAGTTGACGTGTAGACTGTATGAGACTGGAGGCATACCATTAGTTTTTCGAAAAACTCATCTACACGATTCCGAAGACAGCAAGAGCCAACAAGCGTGAGAATTATCGCGCAATCAGCTTAACAGCTCGTTCATTCAAGCTGCTGACAGGAATAACATACAGCAAATTGGGAAAGAATAAAGACAATCTGTCAGTGAGAATCATTTTGGCTTTAGCTAAGGTATAGAACCAAGAGGCTGAAAAAAATCAAAACATGCTCATTGGATTCGTCGACCTAGAAAAGCATTTGACATTGTAAACTAGTACGAAAGGTTCGAAATTCTGAGAAAAAAGAGGACTAAGCTATAGTGAAAGTCGGATGATACACAATACGTAAGAGAACCAAGAGGGAATTGTAAGTCTGGAAGACCAATAACGAAGTGCTCAGGTTTGACCGATAACGAAGTTCTCAGGTTAAAAATACTGTAAGGCAAGGAAGGAGTCTTTCGACCATACTGGTCAATCTATACATTGGCGATGCAGTGACCGAAATAAAAGAAGATGCAGATTAAGATTAAGATTCGCTGATGACATTGCATCCGCTAGGGCAGGCTGTTCCAACCGAGCTCCAGGGAGCCGGAGAGCTCACTGCGGCAGCTCGGAGCCCGCGTGGATGGGGAAAGCGAACTCACTGCCCCCTGGCCGCATGCAGCCGCAACTGACGCAATAATCCGTATTCAATGACAGCTATGACTAGTCGCGGGAGCCCTGTACCTCTATTCGAGGATACCTTTCTATTCATTGACAGGGATGGTCGTCCGCAGTGTCTTGTATGTCAAAAAGTATTTAATTATGCGAAGAGGTACAATATACAACGACATTATACACGTCTTCACGCAGCGCACTACGATCAGGTAGAAGGCGTTGCACGCAGAGAACTGGTAGTCAGGCTTAAGAACGACATCCTAGGAGACGTAAGTTTAAAAACGGTTTCGTAATACGGAGGGTATCAAAACATGCAACATAGTTCGTGTTCTGTAATGCGTTTATTATTTTCAGGTGAATGAGAGCGGAGAAAACACTACAGAATCTGCAATTCAAGCAAGCTACAGGGTCGGTCACATCATTGCGACGAGTGGCAAGCCGTTTTCGGTGGGACCACTCGTAAAATCGTGCATGGTAGCACTTGCAGAATGTTTGTTTCCAAGGGAGGTGCAGGCAATTGAAGGGGTTTGCCTGTCGAAGCAGACAATGTGTTCAGCACTCCTTTTTCAGTTTCCCATGATGACTTGTCATCGTCACTTCAATTGGAAATTACTGATTTGCAAAATTCAACTTTGTTGAAAGAGAGGTACTACAACACGTTGGATTTATCACGATTGTATCGTTCATTACAGCAAAAACCATTTCCCAAGCTTCACAACAATGCCGCTCAGATCATGTGCATGTTTGGATCTACGTATTGTTGTGAGAAGCTTTTCTCATCAATAAAAAGAGTAAAAAGTAAGGAACGATCGTTTCTTCAGGATGCAACAATGAAGGCTATCCTCCGCACTAAAGCTGCGAACACTTTGACGCCTGATATTTCCGATCTTGGGATGAAAAGAAAATGTCAAGCTACAGAGGTCCAATAAATTTAGTATGCAATTTCTTGTGAAACAGTTGTTTCTTATTTATTTCCTGAACATCTTATTTCCTGGTGTAGCATGTCTCCACGTCTTAGCGGCTAAGAGTATGAGGTTGTCGATTTTGTAAGACGCAGCTGGCACATCAAAACGCTTGCCTTGCCGCCTGCCTCAGCCAACCGTGCCACGTGCCGGCTTGCCGGCCCACCTGAATGGTCACAGCGAGCGACACGGCTCCCTGGAGCAGGGAGCGCTCCGCGGCTCACAACCGAGCCGACGAGCTGGAACAGCCTGCGCTAGGGTGTTCTACTTGCATCGCTGATATCGATATTCGGCTGTCTTGCTATCTTTGATTGCTCCCCCCCCCACCCCCCCCCCCCACCCCCCCGCGGGTTTTCCGGATGAACGTGTGACGGGAGAGTCTCCGGTCGGCGTTCATCGAGCCAACTTGGGTGGAAAAGAAGCCGGCGTCCCTAACCTTGGTACAAGGGCCTCGCTGTGCTCACCGTCCATGTCTTTTGTCGCTCCAGATGTACGATGCCGATCATTGGGCACCTTGACATGCAAAATTGTGGTGGGTTCGTCGTCTCGCGCTGAGCACCATCCCGGCTCGTAATTTGCTAGCACCAAGTTATTCTGTCTTTAACTAAGAAGATTGTTGAAACTTATTGTGGCATGGGTAGCTGCCGGAGATGGATCTGAATTTGGTTCCAGAGTGGCTATTTTAAGGAGGATATTCCTCATTTCGTTTCTCATCATTTGTGGAGTGTGTGTTTTCAGTGGCTTCCATGCAGGTTTTAACTTGTTTTAGGACATATTGACCGCTTGGGCACTGGTTGCCGTTGTGTACGCGCCCTGCAGCCGTAGAGTTAATGGTTTCATCATTTGTCGCGGCAGGATTTGGTATGTTTGTTTAATGTTGAAAGTGCCTTTGGCAACTGCAAGTGATCTCTTAAGTTTCCTGCTAATTTACTGGGAGACGGGTAATGTTAGAGTACTGCTCCATAAGAATTTGGGGGCATGTTTATTATATATTCCAGTGTGGCTGTGATTTGACCTTGTTTTCATTGCTATCTATTTGTGCTGTAGGCCATTTGTTAAGTTTGCTCATTTCCTGGCGTCGGTGCGGCAATGGATTCTTGTCAGGACCGCGCATTGTGAGGCCGGTCGGACTGTATATAAATATATACCGCCTGTTAGTGAGCCTGTGCACAAGCAGTGGGAAATGAACGCTCGTACTGCCTGCCGGCCGCAGCGTTATTGCTTCCAAATACTGCTGTGGCCCTTAACGCTGTTCTCTGAAGTTAAGTGAGGTCACTTTGTTAATATCAGAGTTTCTGTAAATTATTTTACTGGTTTTTACTAGCCATTCTTCTTCTACACTTATGTTAATCACTTGTGTATCTTTAATGAATGTGCAACTTCTTATTTTTCCAGTGTGCCAGTTTTGCGACCTTCGTTCGCCCACTTGGCATTTTTAGTATAAGCATTTTTCACTTTTGACCTTTTTTTAGGCAGTTCACTTTTATTAAGCTTTAATATCTTTGTTTTCATAATGAGGTTGTGGTACTATGTGGCTGTGTAACTTTAGGTTGGAAGTGTATAGTGTTACTATCTTTTTGAGATACGGTTTAACAAAAACGATTGTTTAATTATTCAGTGTGCCTGCTATCTATACTTTTGGTTGCGGATGCAAAATATGATTCTTATTCGTGTTTATGTAACTCAATTAAAGTGAAAATTTGTATATTGCACCAGTAAGATGGCAAATGTCCGAACTGAAGTTTGTAATAAAGTCTGTTTGAGTCAAATTAATATTGTAAAACAATCACAAGCTTGAAACTCGTACCGGGCCTGAGTCGTGCTTCCGTAGCTCAGATGGTAGAGCACTTGCCCGCGAAAGGCAAAGGTCCCGAGTACGAGTCTCGGTCGGGCACACAGTTTTAATCTGCCAGGAAGTTTCATATAAGCGCACACTCCGCTGCTGAGTGAAAATCTCATTCTGGAAACATCCCCCAGGCTGTGGCTAAGCCATGTCTACGCTATATCCTTTCTTTCAGGAGTGCTAGTTCTGCAAGGTTCGCAGGAGAGCTTCTGTAAAGTTTGGAAGGTAGGAGACGAGATACTGGCAGAAGTACAGCTGTGAGTACCGGCCGTGAGTCGTGCTTCGGTAGCTCAGATGGTGGAGCACTTGCCTGCGAAAGGCAAAGGTCCCGAGATCGAGTCTCGGTCGGGCACACAGTTTTAATCTGCCAGGAAGTTTCATATCAGCGCACACGCCGCTGCAGAGTGAAAATCTCATTCTGGAAACATCCCTCAGGCTGTGGTTAAGCCATGACTCCGCTATATCATTTCTTTCAGGAATGCTAGTTATGCAAGCTTCGCAGGAGAGCTTCTGTAAAGTTTGGAAGGTAGGAGATGAGATACTGGCAGAAGTAAAGCTGTGAGTACCGGACGTGAGTCGTGCTTCGGTAGCTCAGATGGTAGAGCACTTGCCCGCGAAAGGCAAAATTCCCGAGTTCGAGTCTCGGTCGGGCACACAGTTTTATCTGCCAGGAAGTTTCATATCAGCGCACATTCCACTGCAGAGTGAAAATATCATTCTGGAAACATCCCCCAGGCTGTTGCTAAGCCATGTCTCCGCTATATCCTTTCTTTCAGGAGTGCTAGTTCTGCAAGGTTCGCAGGAGAGCTTCTGTAAAGTTTGAAAGGTAGGAGACGAGATACTGGCAGAAGTAAAGCTGTGAGTACCGGGCGTGAGTCGTGCTTCGGTAGCTCAGATGGTAGAGCACTTGCCCGCGAAAGGCAAAGGTCCCGTGTTCGAGTCTCGGTCGGGCAGACAGTTTTAATCTGCCAGGAAGTTTCATATCAGCGCACACTCCGCTGCAGAGTGAAAATCTCATTCTCTAATCACAAGCTTGTCCATCACCTTGTGATCCCGGGCTTCCTATTTTCTTTAAATAACTGTGGTGAGATTGTAATTTTGATTTTCTAAAGAAGTTAGCAGTACCACGGTTCACTAACTTCGGTGTGTTACATTGCTAACGTTTTGAAATCATTTGTGGCAGCATTAACGCAGGCGAAAAAGACCTATAGTTACTTTCAACAGGATGGATCAACTGTCCATTCAGCAGGCCGAACCTTGGAGCGCATTTACATAATCATGACATCTGAGAGAGCTGTTAGCAGGTCTGCTCGCGGCCATAACTGCCCACCCTGGTCACCTCATCTGTCAGTGTGCAGTTGTTTAGTGTGGGGAGCCCTCAAGTCTAAGGTGTATAGGAAAAACCCTCAAAGTCTTCAAGAGATGCAGCAGAACATTTCGGGTGAGACTGCAGCAATCCCAGCACTCGAGCTTCGATCCACCTTCAGAACCCTGCCGACAAGGGCCATAAAGTGTCAAGAGAGCAGTGGTGATGACTTTCAACATCTGCTATAATCAGATTGGACTGTATTTCTTTTCCTCTACTTTTTCTCTCCATACACTGTTATTTGCCCCACTCCGTACAGCCGGCCGCAGTGGCCGAGCGGTTCTAGACGCTTCAGTCTGGAACAGCGCGACCGCTACGGTCGCAGGTTCGAATCCTGCCTCGGGCATGGATGTGTGTGATGTCCATAGGTTAGTTAGGTTTAAGTAGTTCTAAGTCTAGGGGACTGATGACCTCAGATGTTAAGTCCCATAGTGCTCAGAGCCATTTGAACCACTCCGTACATCATCTGCACAGTGGTCACAAGCAAGTGGCTGGTGCAGTACAACTGCTTCCCGTACTCTGGTTCAAAGCTGCTGGATCACTCCTCTGTACTGAAGATATGTCTCACTTCTGTTCATCACGTGCCGCCTATGTCCGAGGCTAATACTTTCTTTCTTTTTTTTTTCTTTTTGTTAAAGTTGGCTTCTGTTTACAGATCAGTTCTTGATTTCACTGAAAAATTTATAAAAAAATGTTTACGTCGTTTTATACAAGGTCTTAGTAAACACATAATCAGGAAAAACTTAGTCCAATGCAAGACTACTGGTTACAAATCATAGCATAGAGTCGCTCTCTTCCCGTAGCACAGAATCGCTCTCTTCCAAGTTTATGTTCCAGTATGAAGTGCACATTGATCAATATTACAGGTAAATACCAATTGTCCCCTAACACCTAAGACCTGCTCGAATATTTAAAGTGATGTTAGATACAGATAAATAATCAATGGACTTATGAGTCAGGAACGTTATCTTTATGAGCATTTTTGTTTAAATGACGGTAGATTAATACCACTGCATTTAAATAGTCGCTATAGTCAGATGTCGACTCATTAGTGTCAGACGGTTATTCATTATCAGTTTTTTGTGATTCTGTATTCATCACTAGTCGCATTTGCTTAAATAATAAAATATTTTTTGGTGGAAGTATATCTCAGCATCACCCGAACTTGAAAGTAATTGTTTCTGCTTTGAAGTCTTTCTCTGTTAATTCTAACAGACTGCTGAAACGTGGTCTCTCAAACTGCTGCCACTTTATAAGCTAATTCTATTTGAAACGGGTTATCGAAAAGTATTACCGAAAATCTGAAATGTCGCTCCCGGAAAATCTTTCCAATGGCAGTTTCGGATACGCTGGTGAACTGACGTAAGGTCTTTTTCTCCCAGAATCTTTAAAACATTATCTGAAGCTTGGGAAACATTTCCGCCTCAGGTTCTGCCGTCTCCTCGTATTTAGTCACTCCTGAAACAAAGCGTGTCACACTTTTAGCAGGACGCCGAGCTTCGCGGCAAAGGAAATTTCGTCCGGTGTTCTGCCTTTTAGCGCCATTAATGAAGTTTCGCCGGGGGTGCCGTCGGCGGCTGCGGTCTTAATCAGAGTGGAATCCGAACTGGGAGTGACGGAGCGCGAGCAGAACTTGACAACCGCCCTCTTCAAGTTCGGCAAGTGCCGCGCTGGCGGAGGGCTCTGCCGCGGAGGGAGGTTCGAGGCGGAGAAGTCCGTTACAGGTGTGCAAGTGGCGACGCAAGCGGTGCACTAGGGATGAGCGGCGTGCTGAGGAGGTGAAAGTGCGAAGTAACGCAATGTGGGACGTAGCACTGGGATAGGTAGGCTCATATCAACACCGTAGAGAGAAAGGGAGAGAGAGTTGTGGAGAGGAGAAAGTTCTTCGACTTGTAATAAATTATTTTTAAACTGATATGTTTAACATGCACATTCTGAGGTCAGATACTCCCGTTGCTAGTTGAACACATACCAAATACAGAAAAGTCAAAATACCTGTTCGTGAAGTACACTACTGGCCATTAAAATTGCTACACCACGAAGATGACGTGATACAGCCGCGAAATTTAACCGACAGGAAGAAGATGCTGTGATTTGCAAATGATTAGCTTTTCAGAGCATTCACACAAGGTTGGCGCCGGTGGCGACACCTAAAACGTGCTGACATGAGGAAAGTTTCCAAACGATTTCTCATACACAAACAGCAGTTGACCGGCGTTGCCTGGTGAAACGTTGTGATGCCTCGTGTAAGGAGGAGAAATGCGTACCATCACGTTTCTGACTTTGATAAAGGTCGGATTGCGCTTTATCGTATCGCGACATTGCTGCTCGCGTTGGTCGAGATCCAATCACTGGTAGCAGAATATGGAATCGGTGGGTTCAGGAGGGTAATGCGGAACGCCCTGCTGGATCCCAACGGCCTCTTATCACTAGCAGTCAAGATGACAGGCATCTTATCCGCATGACTGTGATCGATCTTGGAGCCACGTATCGATCCCTGAGTCAACAGATGGGGACGTTTGCAAGACAACAACCATCTGCACGAACAGTTCGACGAAGTTTGCAGCAGCACGGACTACCAGCTCGGAGACCATGGCTGCGGTTACCATTGACACTGCATCACAGACAGGCGCGCCAGCGATGATGTTCTCAACGACGAACCTGGGTACACGAATGGCAAAAGTCATTTTTTCGGATGAATCCAGGTTCTGTTTAAGCATCATGATGGTCGCATCCGTGTTTGATGACATCGCGGTGAGCGCCAATTGGAAGCGTGCATTCGTCATCGCCATACTGGCGTATCACCCGTCTTGATGGTAAGGGGTGCCATTGGTTACACGTCTCGGTCACCTCTTGTTCGCATCGACGGCACTTTGAACAGTGGACGTTACATTTCAGATGTGTTACGACTGGTGGCTCTACCCTTCATTCGATCCCTGCGAAACCCTACATTTCAGCAGGATAATGCACGATCGCATGTTCCAGGTCCTGTACGGGCCTTTCTGGATACAGAAAATGTTCGACTGCTGCCCTGGCCAGCACATTCTCCAGATCTCTTACCAACTGAAAGCGTCTGGTCAATGGTGGCCTAGCAACTGGCTCGTCACAATACGCCAGTCACTGCTCTTGATGAACTGTGTAATCGTGTTGAAGCTGCATGTGCAGCTGTATCTGTACACGCCATTGACTCAATGTCCAGGCGTATCAAGGCCGTTATTACGGCCAGAGGTGGTTGTTCTGGGTACTGATTTTTCAACATCTATGCACCCAAATTGCGTGAAAATGTAATCACATTTCAGTTCGCCGGCCGCGGTGGTCTCGCGGTTCTAGGCGCGCAGTCCGGAACCGCGTGCCTGCTACGGTCGCAGGTTCGAATCCTGCCTCGGGCAGTTCTAGGGGACTGATGACCACAGATGTTAAGTCCCATAGTGCTCAGATACATTTGAACCATTTGAACCACATTTCAGTTCTAGTTTAATATATTTGTCCGATGAATACCCGTTCATCATGTGCATTTCATCTTGGTTGTAGCAATTTTAATGGCCAGTAGTGTAAAAGCAAAGTTGTCGATATTAGCAGTGCGAAAGGGATATTAGCAGTGCGAAAGGAATTCCACTATAAAACACATATGAGATAGTGGATAGGTGAAAAAGAGTATGCTGAGGCCCTCTACGACGGGGGGGGGGGGGGGAGGGGGGCGGAGGAGCCTTGTGGAGCTGAATGCAGAAGAGACAGAAGAAATGGAAGACAGAAGAGATCTTGTTTTCAGTATTCAGGCCAGAATTTTCATAACTTCGCAAGACTAGCGAATAAACAATGCAAAACAGATAGATAACATTGCCTCGGAAATTGCTGTGGCAAGTACCATCCAGTAAAATATTAGAGATAACGTAAAAAAATCAGTGAGACTCGAAACGTAGAATTTCAGAAGGATATCATCCAGACCGTCCCGAATATCTCTCTCTGTCATGTGACAACTTTGCCACTTTTCATACGACGCCATTTAAGCGACTTGCGTGCCTGTGATGGTGAAATGATGGTGAGAGCAGTACAACGCCCCATCCCCGGGTGGAGAATATCTCCGATCCCGCAGGGAATCGAATCTGGGACCCTTCTGTTGGCATACAGCCATGCTGACCTCGCAGCTACAGGGACGGACATTGCGAGAACTATCATGCGATCCTCTCAGAAGTCCTTTCTTCACTCTTGATCACAAGAATAATATACAAAAGAATGGAAAAGGAAATCTAGGATCTCTTAGATGACGATCAGGTTGGCTTAAGGACATGTAAACACGCCAGATAGGAATTTTCCACATAAAAAAACCGTTCACTGCTGAAATGGTGCAGGATGTTTGAAATTCTCAGAAAGTAGGTATAGACCTAACCCATAGGGAAAGACAGATAATAAAAAACTGTGAACAAGAACAAGAGGGTGCAATAAGAATAGAGGCCTCAGAACGAATTTGTAGGATCTGTAAGGGTATAAGAGACGTATGTAGTCTTTTTCTCCTACTTTCTGTATATCAAACAAGCAATCGAGGAAATAAAAAAAACAGTTCCGGAGTGGGATTAAAATTACGGGTTAATAATAAGTTTCCCTGACGACGTTGCTATTTCAGTGAGAATTGCAGGAAATGTTGAGTGGAATAAACAATCTAACTATCTAATTAGCACATTAGTAAATCAGAGGTACGTGAACGTATTAAAAAGTGCCAGGTATGAGAATAGTGATAAATGTAAGACCAAAATTGGGTACCACAAAGTTTACTGAAACGGATATTGTTTTTACTGGCGCATACACTTTAATCTGTATGTACAATCATTTTGTAAAATATACCTTTTGTTGTTAACTAGAGGCGTGTGAAGAAAGTAATGAGACTGAAGACGCTGCGAGTGATATAACAACGCTGTGTTGTTCTCCTTGTTTAGACTGGTGTTTTCATCTCTTCCACATGCTCAGTCAGGGTTTCACCTCCGTACACTCATCATGTTATGTTTGAGAGCGCCATCAGTGAAGTTGTGTTTTTGTTCGGTGTCACGAAAATGGAACAGCGGTACTTAGAGCAACGTTATGTGATCAAGTTTTGCGTCAAACGTCGAGAATCTGCGAGTGTGACCCATGAAAAGCTGATACAGGCGTATGTGGAACATTCCTTATGAAGAGTGTATCTGCTGACACAAATCATTTTTGGAAGGCCAACAACAAGGTGAAGATGAAACTCGTTCAGGAAGACCTTAACCTTCAAAAACCGACGAATACGCCTAATGTGTATGTGCTCTTGTGAGTCAGATGGACGTTTAGCAAAAGGATGATAGGTAGGTGACTTGTTAAAATTAAACACTTTCTCCGTACATTAAATTTTGACCGAAGATTAGCACGTGCGAAAGGCTTGTCTCAAAATCGTGCAGAAAAACCTTACAACTGAGCAGGACTGTCGAAGAAATGAGTGCATTTATCTTGTTGAGAGAACTGTCAAATGACCACGAATGTTTCAGTAGTGTGATCACAGGTAATGAAGCGTGGATTTTTGAGGACGATCCTGAGACAAAGCGGCAAAGTGAGGAGTGGTACACTGAGACATCTCCTCGATCAAAAAAAGCAAACTACACATCAAACATTTGCTGATTTCCTTTTAGACAGTAGAGGTATCGTGCGTAAAGAATTTGTTCCTCCATGACAAGCTGTCAACCAATCGTTTTATAACGATATTGATGATAGGCTCAGGGAAAATGGTGAATCGAGTGAGACCGAACATTGCAGACAATTGGACTCTGCAACATGACAACGCCCCACATCACACGACCACTTCCACCACAGAATTTTTTACCTCAAAAGCATTACTTTTGTTCCACAGCCCCGCTTTTCACGTTATCTTTCTTGTGACTTTTGGCTTTTCCCTAAATTGGAAATGTCTTAAAAGGACGTCATTTTGCACTCTGGAGAACATTCAAAGTTGCTACCAAGACTGGGAACAACGATTCCGCCGATGTATAGTTGCCGAAGGAAATTACTATGAAAGGGACAATATTGTTGTTTGAAAAAATCAGAAATTTTGGTAGGTAAAAAATCAGTCTCATTACTTTTCTCACACACCTTTTATATGCCTTGTTACAAACTTTAGAGTCCTAAACTGTCTACACGTTTGTTAATATTGTCTTGATTGTAACTATACGATCTGATAATATTTATCTATATGTAAGTTCATGGAATGGCCCATCTGTTATGTATGTAAAATGTTGTCCAGATTGAGCTTACATTTTAATTTGATTATGATACATTTTGATAACGGATTAAACCTTGGATTGTGAGCAGTTTCGGAATTGTTTTCACAGAATACCTTTTGGTGGTAACTGAGTAAGTGAAGCGGACGTGGAGGCTTTCGAATAGCAGTTTTGTACGCCGTATTATTATTAAAATGGATATTACTGCAGTGTTAAACCTGAAGATTAGTTAAAGATTACGTTCCTGGATTTGATCTTTGCGGGAGATGAAATTTAAGAAATGAGAATTCCTGAATAGAACTGTGCAAACTGTGTTAATCAGATGATGAACAGTGTCGAAGAGTGATTTGATCTTCAGGGCTGTATTAAAGTAGAACTAAGATTTTAAGCAATCGTCTGACGTTTAAAAGGGCAGAAGCTGATCGATTGTATGAGCCATTCGACATTTTACTTGTTTTGTGTGTGTGTGTGTGTGTGTGTGTGTGTGTGTGTGTGTGTGTGTGTGTGTGTGTGTGTGTGGTATAAAATAAATGTGCACATTCTGATAAAATGAACTGGGACAGGACGTGTACTGTTGAATGTATTAACTGCGGTTCGCTCTAATTTGACATCAAATTCCCATCTGCCATTCGTCCGTGATTGTTCATACTTTCAGCACGTCAACAAACTTTCAAATGGTACACTACGAATGCAAAACCTTATGAAGCCGAATTTTGATCTGCTGTTAACAGATATTAAATGTCGGAGTAAGTCCATTATCAAGGTTGCCCATTTTGTTATAGTGTAGCAGTGGTCGCAGACCTTATTGCAGCTTTAACGAGGCTACCTTGTTGTAAGGTATACGTCTTCCCTGACACCTCTCTCGTCTTTCATGAAACTCAGTGGTGACAAGAAAAGATATAACAACTACCTATAAAGTCATATCACAGTGTTTATTTATGAAAATGAAAGTTACAGATTTCGAAGTAGAAACAAAAAAGTAAAACGTTTATTTCTTTCGAGAAAGAACTCATTTGTAATTAAACGCCGGCCTCTGTGTCCGAGCAGTTCTAGGTGCTTCGCAGCTGCTACCGTCGCAGGTTCGAATCCTGCCTTGGGTATGGATGTGTGTGATGTCCTTAGGTTACTTAGGTTTAAGTAGTTCTAAGTCTAGGGGTTGATGACCTCAGATGATAAGTCCCATAGTGCTTAGAGCCATTTTTTTGAAATTAAACAAAACAATTGCTCGTCTACTGTAGAAGGTTACGTAATATAGACAACAAACACAGAGAGAAAAATTGATTTTTAAGACATACTCAAATGAG
Organism: Schistocerca serialis cubense; assembly: GCF_023864345.2. Taxonomy (NCBI): domain Eukaryota; kingdom Metazoa; phylum Arthropoda; class Insecta; order Orthoptera; family Acrididae; genus Schistocerca; species Schistocerca serialis. The sequence goes on from NC_064638.1 coordinate 132,448,527, forward strand.
AGGCACGATTAATAGAATGAAACTCGCTTCAGTTGTAATAAGGATTTATATGAAGATAGTAACTGTTCTCGAAAGAACAGATACCATTGATGACCGTGCAACTCCTCCAGAATAAATGATAATCAATTGAAACCCTCAGCTGCCGACAGGTGTTGTTGATATCCCTCGATGTGGACAGCTGAATATGTGTGCCCCGACCGGGACTCGAACCCGGGATCTCCTGCTTACATGGCAGACGCTCTATCCATCTTTTTTTTATCTCATTTTGTTCTATATTGTTCATTGAATTTGTTCCCTAAATGACCTTACTGATGACCAGTACTAATACAACAAACAATACAGAACAATACGGTATTTTTTGTGTGGTTCCATACTTTATTAGCTGCATAAAAGTCATTGGAATCCATGAAAACTGTTTAATAGTCGTACCTATCTGAGGTTTCTGTTCTATGTTACAGACTTGTAAAACATTTGCTTTTGATTAGCATTTCTTTCAAACAGTAAAAAAAAGTTATTTTTGATAACTATATGAAAACTTCCCAGACAGCACGTGTGAACTGAATTGCTAATGCGCTTGCGTTGTGTTACGCATTTAAGTACTGCGTCCCTGTCGACGCAAAATGCCCTACACCACTCGCGAGGTGCAAAACTGCTACTTCCAGCAAAACACGTTTTCAGTCGTGTGTTGCTTTCAGCGAGGGGTGCGGCACGGATGTTCTACATGATCACTCTAAAATTCACACTTCAGTGCCTGGCGAAGGATTCATCGAGCCACCTTATCTACAGTTCTACTCTCGAAGAACGCGTGTGAAAAATTAACACTTAAATTTTTCCATACGGTCTCTGACTTCCCATATTATGATCGTCATTTCTTCCTACGTAAGCTGGGGTAAATTTTTTTTTTTTATGTATTCAGAGGCGAGAGTTGGTGATGGAAACTTCGAGAAAAGATCTCTCCACAAAAAGAAACGACTTTGTTTTAATGATTGCCTCCGCAACTCGCTTATCACATCCGTGACACTCTTCCCCTATTTTGCGATAATACAAAATAAGCTGCTCTTCTTTGGACCTCTTCGAGGCCTACCATCAATCTTACCTGGTAAGGATTCTGTACCACACACCCAGTACAGAAAATCGTAGTAGACCTGTTGCATCTGGCGAGTGTTTCGCCAGTAAAATGCTATCTTTTGTTTACTTTTCCCATACCGCTATCTATCGTTCCAATACAAGTTGTTCGTAACAGTTGTTCCTGGAGGACAGCCTTTAGGGTTGTGTGATTCATCGTCTGACTTAGCCAATTCTTTTTAGAACACACACTTCTCATTATTTAGGGCCAGCTGCCACTTTTCGCACCATACACATTTCTTGACGTTCTGGTGACTTTACCAGATGATAAATGAGAGTATGATCTGCAAACGGTCTGTGATAGCTGCTCAGACTGCCTACTAAGTCGTTTATAAGAGGATGTCACAAAGAAATGTATGCAGTCTTTTTATAATTGCAACACTAATATTCATTAAAATATGGAAAAATATCAAAATTTGAAATGATGTGAACAAACGCAGAAACCTGCTGTTTAACGAACGTGTTCAAATTGTTGCCTTTTGTGCCACAGACACAGCCGATAACGCTCATCGGTGGAATCCAACAAGTTCCTAATCGTTTCAGTTGATGTTCTGGTACATTGATCTTCCATGACTGTTCTCAACTCATTGACTGCTGCTGGTCTTTTGCTGTAAACATTTTGCTTCCCAGGCCCCAATAGAGAAAAATCCAAAGAAGTTATATCTGGTTCTTGAGTTCCATAACTCACTTGCTACTGGTAAGAGCCATCTAGCGACAGTTTGAAAACTGGACAGATCAGACAGGCCGGTATAACCTGCTCCGTTTCGGGAAACTGTGTGTGCAGTAGTAGACTTCCCAGGTACTTTGCGCACGCAGGTAAGATGCTCGCTGTTGTCAGCGGCCAGCAGGTAGCCCAGAGACTCTGCAGCGTGCAGACGTGTTGTCTCGTCCAGCCGAGGGACGCAGCTCGCGGACACCTCTTGCAGTTGTTAGGTATTAGTGAACAGCACCTGTAAAGATATACGGAATGAAGTGTTTATATATCAAAGAGGCTGTCTTCGGTCTAATTATCGTGAGTGAAAACAAGAGGACAGTGAGTCTTCTCTCTCTACTCCGTCTTCAGGCCACGAGTGGCCTATGAGGGACCATCAGACCTCCGTGTCATCCTCAGGGAGGATGCGGATAGGAGGGGCGTGGGGAATCTCTCTCTACAAGCTCAAAAATTAACTGTACTCACGGTACTAAAGCACAACCGGAGGCCTGCAAGAGAACTGCGTACATTTTTTGGTCCTGTGGGCCGGATACAGTCAGCACGTGGAATAGTTACTTTCGCACGCGTGTTTGTTCCGGTATTTGTGAACGCATTAAAAACCCCGAGGAAATAACCAAGTGTGAGTTGCACACATTCCGGTTTCGTTCGTAAGAGCTACCGAGTGTTCCAAGGCCTGTTCGGAACTTCGATAACAACAGCCTTAGCTCCAGCGATCAGAGACATTTTTCGCCGACGCTTAATGTATTTCGAGGTCTACGCGCGAGAAGTAGAGACACGGATGGTGCCATCATCATCTGTGACGTAACCTCCTGCAAGTCCCTGACACGCCAGATGCCAGCGGCCGTGATACCGCTGCTGTTCCAGTTCGTACCGCCTTCACTGCCGCTGCAACCTGGTGAGTGCACTTTTGCCTTCCTGTTATCACCTGCCCATTCCCGAAGTGGATTCTTGTGAGCGAAGAAAATTAGTCAAACAGAGAGGAGTTGGAAAGGCCGCTCTAGCACGCATAGGGACCTTTTTACAGAATGCAGATAGTGCTAGCATAGAAATAGTACAGGCAAAATTAAGCAGACTGATGCGGGTTCAAATGAATTATGAGTCGTCTCAAGGTCGGCTGGAAATTGAAGACGAATCCGTGAATCACAACAAGGATAGGGAAGAATTCGAGGATTCATGGGACTTGATTTAATCGACTATCAATGGCTTAAGCGAGGGGCACGCTAAAGTAAAGTCACCGCGATTCGTGATGCGCCTCCAAACATTACGAAAGGCAGAATGTGGTTCCCAATAACGCGTATCATCACCGCGGACGCCAATTTATGCTCTGCAACGTGCTCCCATGATGGCCAAAAAGCGAAGAGTTTTTGCGGTAAGACTTTCCATTTGTCCACCAGCGCCTTTGACAACTTCAGAATGGTCTTTGGTGCATGTGAACGTACTGCAATATGGCTCCCCTATGCATCCCACACGTGGTCGATGGGACTTAAAATCGGTTATGGGCGGGCCCAACATCCTGTCGTTCCAAGAGCTGCTCCACCTGCGCTGTTCGTTGCGGTAGTGCATTGTGATCCATAAGAATGAAGTCAGAGACGAATGCACCGCTGAAAAGGCGGTAATGGGGAAGAAGCACAGTGTCACAGTAAGGTCGACCGGTGAAGATCCATAAGAATGAAGTCAGAGACGAATGCACCGCTGAAAAGGTGGTAATGGGGAAGAAGCACAGTGTCACAATAATGTCGACTGGTGAGTGTATTGTGTTCAGAAATTTGGAGGCCAGTACGCCCATCCAACATTATGTCTCCTCGCATCATACCACCTTTGCCACCAAACCGATCGTGTTCGATATTGTATCTGGGTACGTTAAATGTTCCCACCTCCCGCCATATTGGGGTAAAGTATCGAACACGGTAGTTTTGGTGGTCCAGGTGTCACGGTGTGAGGAAACATAATGTTGCATGGGCGTACTGACCTCCAAATCCTCGAACACGATACACTCAGCGATCAAGCTTGTTGTGGCACTGTACTCCTTCCCCATGTACGCCTTTTCAGGTGTTCATTTGACTCTGACTTCATTTTTATGGATGACAGTTCACGATCGAAACGAACAGCGCACGTGGAAGACCTCTTGGAAAGAGAGAATATTCGGCGACTGGACTGGCCAGCCCGTTACCCCGGTTTAAATTGCATCCATCACGTGAGGGATGTGTTTCGTAGACGTGTTGCAGTTGTCAACTGCACTGGTGGAGGAATGGTGTGCCTGCCACAAGAAATTCTCTGAAACCTAGTAATCAAGAAAGGCATGATTCGGTTACGATTGTGGACGGGGCCGTAGTCGGTTACTGTTGGTTCTCTTTTGCAATTACAAATATTTATTTTAGAACGGTAATTCCAGACTCAGCAATAAATGAAGATAACACACGTTATAAATGAAGGAATAAACTACTGCGTAATTGGCTCTGAGCACTATAGGACTTAACTTCTGAGGTCATCAGTCCCCTAGAACTTAGAACTACTTAAACCTAACTAACCTAAGGACATCACACACATCCATGCCTGAGGCAGGATTCGAACCTGCAACCGTAGCGGTCGCGCGGTTCCAGACTGTAGCGCCTAGAACCGCTCGGCCACTTCAGCCGGCACTGTGTAATTAATTGTGCTTTCAGTGCGTTACAATTTACCAAATGAGTATAAAATACAGACACAGCAAATAATGTTTTAAAAACAAGCTGATGTGATCCCAATTAGAATTTTAAGGCATGTAACCACAATCACGGCTGAAGGCATTTAACGCCAAGAATGGCAATTATAAAAAAACATTAACAAACGTACTGCAAAACAGCAATGCAATAGCAAGGTTAATTTAAAAAGACACGCAACTGACCACCAACTGGGTGAGACAAAATGATGGTAAACTTAGTAGCACAATCATTTAAATCAGCTGTAACGCCAAGAATGACAATTATATAAAAAATTTAGAAACATGCAATAAAACAACAAATACAATAATAAAACGCAAGGGCCAGTCACAGACGGCGCACCAGGAATCGACCTCTGAGTAGGTGCGGCAAAAAACACTTTCGTGAACGATGAGATAGGCAGCCAAAAGTTGCATTCACTTCACAAGGTGGTAACTCAGACTAGTGGCAATCTAACGAATGACTAATGAGAATCTTGCCGATGCTACCTGACGTCCAATAAACAAAATGCAAAGATGTAAAAATACACCAAAGCCGAAACCAGCGGTCTGGACACTGCCCACAGAATATTGTGCTTAGAGCACCTGCAACCAGAAAGGAATCACTACTACCAGAGTAGAAGAATGAAAAATGGACTACAATCAAGAAAGCTGTCAAAACAACACGCCTTACCGTACAGCAGGGGCAAGGTGAGGAAACGTACAGTGCCGTTACATACACCAACCCCCAGGGCAGATAACTGGGGCGTTAGCAGCCACGAGGCAGGAAAACTACCACTGGTTGAACTTAACAAATAGTAATAAACTAAACGCAATAAATAGTAATTAGAAGTCCGGGAAAGCTAATCAGATCCGCCATCCCCAAGCATTCCGCTCGCTGCTCTTCACCTCGGCAACACTACGAGCAGCAACACGAACCCAAGTCACTGCAGAAAATCTCACAATGGTGGAGGTTTCTGTACTTGAATCCAAATGCACCCAACTTAAAAGTTGCTGGATCCGGTTTACGATGAGGTCGTGCCCCCTCGTGACCACAGGCCTTCGATCCGGCAGTCCATGTGTTGTGACTTGGCAAGACAGCCAAGCCGCTATGAGATAGCTGAAAGGCACGCGTTTAAGCTCACGCAGGCTGGCGTGAGGTCTGGAACAGTTAAAGGAGTTGAGTCTAGTAAAAAAAGTACGTAGCTTCTGGAATACTTAACTTTAATCCATAATTTGTGAACATCGGTCTGACCGTACATGCATAACAAGATAAATAGCAAATGATAATGGCGCATTGCTAGGTCGTAGCAAATGACGTAGCTGAAGGCTATGCTAACTATCGTCTCGGCAAATGAGAGGGTAATTTGTCAGTGAACCATCGCTAGCAAAGTCGGCTGTACAACTGGGGCGAGTGCTAGGACGTCTCTCTAGACCTGACGTGTGGCGGCGCTCGGTCTGCAATCACTGATAGTGACGACACGCGGGTCCGACGTATACTACCGGACCGCGCCCGATTTAAAGGCTACCACATAGCAAGTGTGGTGTCTGGCGGTGACACCACACCATGCACGCGGCCAGCAGTCCCGGCGTGTTCGCGCACTGCGCGGACCTGGCTCCTACTGAGTCCCCAACCTAACGACACACTCGCATGACCCGGAAGAAACACGAAGTCACCCCAAAGATAGGGCCACAGTTACTACATATCGATAACCGCAGCTGCTGCCACTAGTGGACAGGCAACTCTTGCGAAACCAAGTTGCGCCAGTCAACAGAAGAAGAACACAAACAACTAAGCAACATGGTCTGGCCTCAAACAGAGGACAGAAACCTACAAACGGCACCAACGCGAGCCGCAGCATGGCTCATTCTTACCCACACCGTGGCCATCATGGGAGCATGTTGCAGAACTTGTATTGCCGTCCGTGGTGTTCATGCACCTTATTAAGCCTCACACCCCACCGTTCGTAATGTGTACGGAACCATCATGAATAGTGGAGACTTCACTGCAATTTTTGTTTTTGAATAAAAGTATGATTTCGGTTCGACTCTCGACGTATTTCTTTCGGTTACTTACTGTACTATGAGCCATGTCGGCTCATTCTATGTTTTACTTCTTTGCCTGCTGCGCAATCGGTCTCTGTCCAGTCACCGGGGTGGCGCTTCGATCGCCCGTTAGTTGACTCTTTGGTTGTAGCTCCTTGGAGTAGGTTGTTGACCACATGAGCAGGCAGTTGCTCGCCATCAGAGAGAGAGAGAGAGAGAGAGAGAGAGAGAGAGAGAGAGAGAGAGAAAAGAGTTATATGTGACGTACGGTGGGCTGTTGACAGAGCTTATGGGCGCACGATTATCTAGACCGCCGGTTATTGGTAGAGTTGTGGTGGTCGGCTGTACTTGGGCCTAATGTCGACGTAGCCGGTTTACCCTGGATTAGAGAGGCACAGTTACTGATAGAGGGGTTGGAGTGCTGTTCATTTTCTGATGCACACACTCTTGCCCTTTGGGGGTAAGGTACTAATTACTTGATTGACACACGTGCTCCCGTGTCGTAGTTGCTCTGGATTGCCTACAGTTTTCCATCACTCGTCTCAAGTGTTAAATGTACCTTGTGGCGCATCTGTTTGAAATTATTTGAGTGCCATATTTGTGTGTTTTAAAATTTCCTTTAGTTATAACTTCTCAGTGTCTCCTTATTTTGTCATTCGGGCCTGAAGTTGTGTCATACGTTCTAGGTCGCCATGTGTATTAGTGAAAACTGTGGTCGAGACTGAATCTTATTGGTATTGGGCTTCCCTGACTGAGGTTCAAATGGTTCAAATGGCTCTGAGCACTATGGGACTCAACTGCTGAGGTCATTAGTCCCCTAGAACTTAGAACTAGTTAAACCTAACTAACGTAAGGACATCACAAACATCCACGCCCGAGGCAGGATTCGAACCTGCGACAGTAGCGGTCTTGCGGTTCCAGACTGCAGCGCCTTTAACCGCACGGCCACTTCGGCCGGCCCTGACTGAGGTAGCAACTATAAAATTGCATACGGCCGTGCTAAGCAAACGCTTGCACCCAGTGAATCTTGGTTCATTTTTCTTAATTAATTTCCATAATCCTGGTGGGATTTTGCCCCTTTCAAGCAAATTAATATTTATTGTTTTAAATGCAAGTACTACTGTAGTTGTTTGCTAGCCCTTAAGATTTGCCTGTTACTTTTTACGGTACGTAAGTTAAATAATCTGTGATTTCTTGGTTATTGCATTAACTTGTTGTTACATTTCATTGTAATATTAACTGGTTAATTCCTTTAATAAATCTATTTGTAATATTCTTATTGTAATACATAAGATTTGGTTGGGGCTTGGGGACACCGTCACATTGAGTTTCTTGTCTTGGTCTGAGAATTTTCATATGTTCTATGATTATTACCCATGAATTATGTGTTTGCTTGTTCGCTCTCGGCTTTCGAGCTGTTCACAGCGTTTGGAGGCGCAGCCCGGGGATGTTACCTGTTACCGGCCAATCCACCGGAGTAGCCTGTCCGCGTCGACTGTGTGTGCGCGAGCGGCTTGCCGCTTCCCGTCTCACCGTAGCATCCGTGACGCTGTGGCCTCCTGGATTGCTACGGCATCGCCCATAAGTTGAGTTTCTGTTCGTAGCCATCGGGCGTTAATTTAATCTGTAGAGACCGTAATTCTAAACCATCTTATCCAGACCTGGCCTGCCGTCCCTGTAGCTTCCAAGTTTGATTTTAACGTAATAGTTTTAATATTGGTGCAATGCTCAATTTGGTATTTTATTATTTTTCCACGTCATGGTATCCTGATCAAATATAGAATATTTGTGCTTAGAATTGTTCTCGCGCTCGTTGCATAAAATTTGAGTACTTAACGGACCTCAGCTCGTCAGACACCAGACTTGAGTAAATTTATGTTACTATACTTCTTGTAAGTTATATTCATTCATGTCAAGCATCCCCTTTGGCCAGCCAAACGTTGAATTGTAATCTTTAGCATCAGTTCTGTCATTGTTTGCCCCTCGATAGGCACGTGTTTGAGTTATGTGAGTCATTCCTAAATTGGTGCATTTTATTCGTTTAAGATAACTAATTCATCATCAGCTGGTTCAGTCGAAGAAATTTTCGAGTAACTGCCTGAATCATTTGTATTTTATTAGAATGTTTGGTAACTGTGCAATAAAAGACCGTTGGATATTTGTGAACTAACAAATGACTTGTGATAAATGGCCTGCACCTTTTCCATGCCCGTTTAGTTGTTTCCTTACCCTGGGGCATCCACTGACATTTCGTACTGTACTGTATGGCTCAAGTTTTAACGAGCGATGTTACTTCGTAGTGCAACGCGAGGTGAAAGTTACCATCGTCCTTACGTTTTGCACACCAGCGTATATCAATGGCATGCAAGTGAAATAAACGGCTACCACCTATTGGCTACACATAAATCAACGCCAAAAATGAACGAAATTCTCCGAGAAGCAGCAACAGTAACAAAGAATTTAATATTTGCAGTATGCCAGCAGAGACGAAATTCCACAGACATAAGAAGGAGAACGTTTCACTCTCTTCCCAATGTAAACGAAATGCTTTCAAATTCTAAAGGTGGCAGGGGTAAAACACAGGGAGCGAAAGGCTATTTACAATTTGTACGGAAACCAGATGGCAGTTATAAGAGTCGAGGGGCATGATAGGGAAGCGGTGGTTGGGAAGGGAGTGAGACGGGGTTGTAGCCTCTCCCCGATGTTATTCGATCTGTATATTGAACAAGCAGCAAAGGAAACAAAAGAAAAACTCGGAGTAGGAATTAAAATCCATGGAGAAGAAATACAAACATTGAGATTCGCCGATGACATAGTAATTCTGTCAGAGACAGCAAAGGACTTAGAAGAGCAGTTGAACGGAATGGACAATGTCTTGAAAGGAGGATGTAAGATGAACATTAAGAAAAGCAAAACGAGGATAATGGAATGAAGTCGAATTAAGTATTGTGATGCTGATGGAATTGGATTAGGAAATGAGACACTTAAAGTAGTAAAGGAGTTTTGCTATTTGGGGAGCAAAATAACTGATGATGGTCGAAGTAGAGAGGATATAAAATGTAGACTGGCAATGGCAAGGAAAGCGTTTCTGAAGAAGAGAAATTTGTTAACATCGAGTATAGATTTAAGTGTCAGGTAGTCGTTTCTGAAAGCATTTGTATGGAGTGTAGCCATGTATGGAAGTGAAATATAGACGATAAATAGTTTGAACAAGAAGAGAATAGAAGCTTTCGAAATGTGGTGCTACAGAAGAATGCTGAAGTTTAGATAGGTAGATCACACAACTAATGAGGAGGTATTGAATAGGATTGGGTAGATGGGTAGATCACAAAACTAATGAGGAGGTATGGAATAGGATTGGGGAGAAGAGAAGTTTGTGGCATAACTTGACTAGAAGAAGGGATCGATTGGTAGGACATGTTCTGAGGCATCAAGGTATCACCAGTTTAGTACTGGAGGGCAGCGTGGAGGATAAAAATCGTAAAGGGAGACCAAGAGATGAATACGCTAAGCAGATTCAGAAGGATGAAGGTTGCAGTAGGTACTGGGAGGTGAAGAAGCTTGCACAGGATAGAGTAGCATGGAAAGCTGCATCAAACCAGTCTCAGGACTGAAGACCACAACAACAACATCATGGGAATGTGCTCTAGTTGGAGATATGGCAGAGACTGCTTGAGAGTCTTTAAGAGGTGAAACGGTTTACAATTTAATTAGAGGGCAGGAGGACTTTGATACTCTAAACCCTCTAGCTGATGCCGTCTCACAAGAAGCAAGGCGGTAGTTAAAGCCAACAGACACCACGACAGAGACGAATCAGGCGTCTAGACGAACCTAGAGGACGAGAAGGATTCCTGACAGATCAACGAATACCTGGCCGAGGAAACGAAAAGTGAAGCGAGGTGGCCACAATCACAACGTGTACGGAACTAGATATATTCCGGTAGCAGTGAAGTGTGTGTGTGTGTGTGTGTGTGTGTGTGTGTGTGTGTGTGTGTGTGTGTGTGTGTGTCCATCTGAGGATACAGGAAAGAGAACAGTGAACTTCGTTTTTCTCTGAAGTTAAGTGACACCAATCTTATCGTAAGTAGTCGTAGTAGAAGTGTTAGCATTAATGTTAGTCACATTAACTTCAGTATTAATAACTGCAGTAGAAAAGTCAAGGAGGAGATAGTAGTAATAAGATCGTTTTATACTTGTAATTTTCGTGTTATTTATTACCGTAGTAGAAGCATATGATATTTTAATAATTGTAGTAGGGACAGGTGACAAAGATAACTGTAAAATTAGTCAAAATAAATTGAAATAACTTCCGGTTCTCTTCCGGTCACAGTAGAGAAACACAACTAAAGACGAAAAAATGTGTCCCTGGAAAATCATATGCGAATACGGTATAGGCAGCCATCTAAATCTTAGAACGGTAGTAGTATAAATAAATTAACATAAAGAAAAATCGTATGATAGATACTGTTAACTTATCTGTTGGTGGATCTCCCACGTTGTATAGACGAAGCCCATGGAAATTTTCCTTTCGTAACGTTTCCCCCAGTGCTACGTCGGTTATGTTCCGAGGTGTTCCTAGTCTTAGGAGCATCTCTGAAGACGTTCACCGCTGCTCTGGATGAAACGTCACGAAAGAAAAATTTTTCATACAAGCTGGAAGAGTCATCAGTTGCTATGACCTCCGGTAGTGAAAATTTTCATTATTGACTGTAGTTCAATATTCCCAACAGAAAAAAAAGAGATAAGAAATTAGCTTGCATTAAAAATTCACATAAATGTAATTTCATATTTAATGGTCTGCAGTTGTAATCAACAAAATCGACTACAAGAAATATATGTCCATCTGGATGCTTGTTATCTTGCAAACAAGTCCATCTCTTGACTCAAAGTATGTGTCGTAGCTATACGGTCCAACACAGCCAAGCGAAAAGTATGTATAGCCTCTCGAGCGCTAGTCGCGTGGGATCGTTGACTAGTCTTCACCAACCCATTTATTCCATGTTCGCATGCCAGTCGTAATATTCCGACCGATGTGTCGACATCATGCGAACCATGGATGAAGGGTATCAGACGGATGCCATATTCCTTGTCTTCCGGAAAGCGTTTGACTCGGTGCCCCACTGCAGACTACTAACCAAGGTGCGAGCATATGGGGTTGGTTCCCAAGTATGTGAGTGGCTCAAAGACTTCTTAAGTAATAGAACCCAGTAAGTTGTCCTCGGTGGTGAGTGTTCATCGGAGGTGAGGGTATCATCTGGAGTGCCCCAGGGAAGTGTGGTAGGTCCGCTGTTGTTTTCTATCTACATGAATGATCTTTTGGATAGGGCGGATAGCAATGTGCGGCTGTTTGCTGATATGCTGTTGTGTACGGGAAAGTGTCGTCGTTGAGTGACTGTAGAAGGATACAAGATGACTTGGACAGGATTTGTGATTGGTGTAAAGAATGGCAGCTAACTCTAAATATAGATGCAGAAGAATAGGAAAAAGAATCCTGTAACGTTTGAATACTCCATTAGTAGTGTAGCGCTTGAACAGTCACGTCGATTAAATATTTGGGCGTAACATTGCAGAGCGATATGAAGTGGGACAAGCAGTTGTGGGGAAAGCGGATAGTCGTTTCGGTTCGTTGGTAGAATTTTGGGAAGATGTAGTTCATCTGTAAAGGAGACCGCTTATAAAACACTAATACGACCTATTCTTGAGTACTGATCGAGCGTTTGGGATCCCTATCAGGTCGGATTGAGGGAGGACATAAAAGCAATTCAGAGGCGGGCTGCTAGATTTGTTACTGGTAGGTTTGATCATCACGCGAGTGTTACGGAAATGCTTCAGGAACTCGGGTGGGAGTCTCTAGAGGAAAGGAGGCGTTCTTTTCGTGAATCGCTACTGAGGAAATTTAGAGAACCAGCATTTGGGGCTGACTGCAGTACAATTTTACTGCCGCCAACTTACATTTCGCGGAAAGACCACAAAGATAAGATAAGAGAGATTAGGGCTCGTACAGAGGCATATAGGCAGTCATTTTTCCCTCGTTCTGTTTGGCAGTGGAACAGGAAGAGAAGATGCTAGTTGTGGTACGAGATACCCTCCGCCACGCACCGTATGGTGGATTGCGGAGTATGTATGTAGATGTAGATGTAGTACTAATAGTGCAGAACGATGAAATCTAGCCTCGAAAGCTACCCCACTCATACAGTTATAGTCGATGGTGACTTTAATCTACCCTCGATATGCTGAAAAAATTATACGTTTAAAGAGCATGGCAGGCATGAAACGTCATCCGAAATTGTACTGAATGATTTCTCGGAAAATTATTTTGAACAATTAGTTCATGCACCTACTCGAAGAGTAATTGGTTGCAAAAGCATACTTGACCTCTTAATAACAAATGATCTTAGACAAATAGTGAGTATCGTGACGAATACAGGGATTAGCGACCCCAAGGCACTAGCTGCTAAGCTGAATACCGTAGCTTCTACAACCATCAAAAAGAAACGCAAAGTATATCCATTTTTAAAAGCTGATAAAAATGTTCTTAAGACCGTTTTAACAGACAGTCTGCGCTCCTTCCCATATGATCATGTAAGCGTATAAAAGTTGTGCAATGATTTCATAGTGATAGTATCGACAGAAATTGAGAGATATATACCACAAAATTAATAAGTGATGATACTGATCCCCCATTGTACACAAAACGGGTCAGATCGCTGCTGTAGAAGCACTGTAAAAAGCATGCCAAATTTAAAAGAACGCAAAATCCCCAAGACTGGCAAAGTTTTGCAGAAGTTCGAAATATAGCGCGTACTTCAATGCGAGATGCTTTCAATAATTTACACAAAGAAACTCTGTCTCGCAATCTGGCAAAAAACCCAAAGAGATTCTGCTCGTACATAAAGCACACCAGTGGCAAGACGCAATCAATACCTTCACTGCAAGATAACAACGGTGAAGTCACTGATGACAGTGCCATTAAAGCACAGTTACTAAACACGATTTTCCGAAACTCCTTCACCAAAGAAGACGAAGTAAATATTCCTGCATTCCAATCACGAACAACTGCCCATATGAGAAACATAGAAATAGATATACTCGTTGTTGCCAAGCAACTTAAATCACTTAATAAAAGCAAGGCTTCCGGTCCAGATTGTATACCAGTCAGGCTCCTCTCAGAGTATGCTGATACAATAGCTCCATATTTAGCAATTATATACAACCACTCGCTCACAGAATGATCCGTACCTAAAGACTGGAAAATTGCTCAAGTCACACAAATACCCAAAAAGGGAAATAGGAGTAATCCGTTGAATTACAGACCCATATCATTAACGTCGATTTACAGTAGGGTTTAGGAACATTTACTGTATTCGAATATTTTGAAGTACCTCGAGAAAACCATTTATTGACGCATAGTCAGCACTGATTCAGAAAATATCGTTCATGCGAAACACAACTAGCTCTTTATACTCATGAAGTAATGAGTGATATCGACAGGGGATGTCAAATTGATTCCATATTTTTAGATTTCGAGAAGGCTTTCGACACCGTTCCTCACAAGCGTCTTTAACTAAACTGTGTGCCTATGGAATATCGCCTCAGTTGTGCGACTGGATTCGTGATTTCCTGTCAGAAAGGTTACAGTTCGTGGTAATAGACGGAAAGTCATCGAGTAAAACAGAAATAATATCCGGCATTCCCCTAGGAATTGTTATAGGCCCTTTATTGTTCCTGATCTATATTAACGACATAGTAGACAATCTGAGTAGCCGTCTTAGATTGTTTGCAGATGTTTTTGTCATTTACCGTCTTGTAAAGTCATCAGATGATCAAAACGACTTGCAAAATGATTTATATAAGATATCTGTATGGTGCGAAAAGTGGTAACTGACCCTGAATGAAGAAAAGTGCGAAGTTATTCACATGAGTACTAAAAGAAATCAGCTAAATTTCGGTCACACGATAAGTCACACAAATCTGAGGGCTGTAAATTCAACTAAATACTTACGAATTACAATTACAAATAACCTAAATTGGAACGATCACATAGATAATATTCTGGGTAGAGCAAACGAAAGACTGTGATTCATTGGCAGAACACTTAGAAGGTGCAATAAGACTACCAAAGAGACTGCTTACACTACGCTTGTCCGCCCTATTCTGGAGTACTGCTGTGCGGTGTGGGATCCGCATCAGGTGGGACTGACGGATGAAATCGAAAAAGTACAAAGAAGGGCAGCTCGTTTTGTATTATCGCGAAACAGGGGAGATAATGTCACAGACATGATACGTGAATTGGAGGGGCAATCATTAAAACAAAGGCGTTTTTCGTTGCGACGGGGTCTTCTCATAAAATTTCATTCACAAGTTTTCTCCTCCAATTGCGGAAACATTCTGTTGGCACCCATCTACATAGGAAGAAATGATCATCACGATAAAATAAGAGAAATTAGGTCTCGCACAGAAAAATTTAAGTGCTCGTTTTCCCGCGCGCCGTTCGAGGGTGGAACAGTAGAGAGACAGCTTGAAGGTGGTTCATTGAACCCTCAGCCAGGCACTTTATTGTGAATAGCAGAGTAATCACGTAGGTGTAGATGTAGATGTAGACAGGCCACGATCCTGCGTACAGGCGAGGCTTAGCTGCTGCATATATTTTTAATATGTTGTTTTATGATATTTTATGACACTGTGACTGAGCATCTCAACTCTGTGGCTGTCCTTACGGTTGGGCCTAAACAGTAGGACTCCACTGGTTGCTCTGTTCTTTCCTCTGATCGCGTCCCTTAAGATCCAACTGCCTCAAGACTGCAATGTCATCGATGGAAAATTGCAAGCGATGTTGCCGTCACTGGAGAAGGTGACATGTGTTGTTTATGCTAAATTCCTCGTCTGTTGCGATTCCCTGAGTGTCCTTCACTCTCTGCAACGCTTGTATCCAGCAGATAAAGTATTCCGGAATACCAGGACGCCATCCTCCGCTTATAAAGGATAGGAAAGGACTTATATTTCAGCTGGGTGGCAGCGCATATGGGTGTTACGGTGAACGAAAATGTGGATGTAGCACCCAGCGAGGCGTGTCGCGATGTTCAGTTTTGTGTGCCATCCCCTGCATGCTGTCGTCTCGTTGTTGAAGTACAGATTCATGCGTTGATGGGAGGAAGAGTGGCTGGAAGTAACAGACAGTAAGCAGCGTCTAGTACGGTCCACAACACGGCCTTGCACCCACGCATGCAGAATGAGGTTGTTCTTACTCCTCCTCGCATTGGCCACACCCCTAAGAGGCTTGGCTCCTTGCTCTGTCGACCTCGACCTTTCAATATATGGTGCGTGTGGCGGACAGATCACAGTGCGCCCCATTTTGCTTTCCTGTGTTTTACTTTCAGACCAAAGGGCAGAAGCTTTTCAAACAAGTACATCTGCCTTCTGCCTAGATGGTAATCAAACGATCGTACGAACGACTGGTCCGAATTGTTCCATAGAAATTTAAGGCGACGTTTTCTATGTGTTCCTTAGCTGTTCTGAAATATTATTTCGGTCTTTAGCCAAGAAGATATTGCAATTTTACTTAAGTAAGGCCTTCAGCCGTTACTCTAAATACTGGTGTATTAGAAGGAATCGTTTAAACTTATTTTGGAGAAATTACTTGGGCCCTCAGCCGTGAATTGATCTTTGTTGTTTTAAAGAGAAAACTGTGCACTGGTTTGAGGAATAAAGTTGTGTGTATTTTTGTATAACTAACAGTAATTGACCTTGGCCCCTTTCCACAACCTGATCCGCTCTGGCAAGCGAAACCTTATTTCCGACTTGTGTCGCAGAGTTGTAAGGAACATGTCTACTCGGCTTCGCGAGATTGTCGAGTGCAGTGGAGCACATATTGAACACGTGATGAAGTGAAATGCATTTATGTGGTGTCACCGCCAGACACCACACTTGCTAGGTGGTAGCTTTAAATCTGCCGCGGTCCATTAGTACATGTCGGACCCGCGTGTCGCCACTGTCAGTAATTGCAGACCGAGCGCCACCACACGGTAGGTCTAGAGAGATGTACTAGCACTCGCCCCAGTTGTACGGACGACTTAGCTAGCGATGCAACACTGACGAAGCCTCGTTTATTTGCAGAGAAGATAGTTAGAATAGCCTTCAGCTAAGTCAATGGCTACGACCAACTAAGGCGCCATAGCAATTGATAGTTATCGTATGAAGCATGTCTCATCAAGAACGATGTATACAAATGATGGATTAAAGTTAAGTATTCCAGAAGCTACGTACTTTTCTTTATAGCATTCATTACGATCCTGTTTCAGACCTCACGCCATCCTGCGTGAGCTTATAGCGTGCATTTCGGCCTTCTCCAGCTATACAACAATTTATATGGACCATACTAACTGTGTGTAAAATTTGAAAATTTTCGCTTCAGAAATAAAAGCGTTGTGACAATGTTAAGCGTGTCAGCTATTCGTACGCCACCTTGTATGAACAAAGCAAGCCGTGTTTCACACGAATGGTTTCTTCCCAAACCCTGTTGATTTTTTGAGTGAAAAACGGTTTCCTTCATCATTTTTGAGCTTAGGATACGCTTTAGTGTACTGCAAGAGACGCCTGTCTGAGACATTGTAGACAGTGTCATGCTACTCTGGGAAGCGCATCTTGAGTTCGTTGCACGATGGCGCGCGTTAACTGTACTGCCTCGAGGGGGGTAGCGTGGTGTAGGTAAGGCGGGAACAGGTCGGTCGCCGGACACGGCGGTGGACGCGCAGCTGCGGCAAAGACGCGAGCCGTGTCGGCCGCGGGCGGTCTGTGTTGCGGCCGTGGGTGGGCAGGTGGCGGCAGCGGCGGCGGCAGTACATCTCGCTGTCTCCAGCAGCTGCGCGCTGCCCTCATACGTCACGCCGCGTCACCTGCTGTGGCCAGCCGCACCGAGCCACACCCCGCCACGAGCCTGTAACGCCGGCCGCCGACGCTGCACGGCATAACGTGTACTGCCGCCACTCGAGAGAACGCCTGCAGCTAGGAATTAAAGCGATCAAGTATCTGCAGTATTCTTCGACTTCCTGAAAGATTTTGTCTTGGTACCAAACTCATATTTATTAACCGAGCCATGGTAAAAATTGATGTTTTGAAGAGCGCGCCGTAGCGCGTAGTGTGAAGCAGTCGCCCTCCGTTTCTGGCGGTGGCGCCGCTGTGGCAATCGCAGCTTTGGTGTCTCCCTCTGGTGGGAAAGGAGAAAGGTTGCCTGTCCACGTGAATTTAAGGGGCGCTATGAGATCGCCAGTGACTGAGTCTGGGTCAGTGTCTCGTCCCCAGCTGGGTAGTCTGTCTCTCATCCGCATTTGTTAGGCAGTTACTGTCTGTCTGCCGTTCGGATCAACCTTTAAAGCCGGCAAAATAGTCTTTCCACTCCGCCAGTAAGAGAACTCAGCGAGTGGTCGCCCGGTCGGGGCTTAGTTCCTGCGTCTGAGTCTGCGCGTTAGGTCGCCAGTCTGCTCGAGTTTGCTCAGGCAATGGTCATTGGCGGTTGGATCGATCGGTTGGTCGGTCGCGCACTGAGACACAATATGACTTGTCAGTCTTGAGCGTCGGCGCATGTGAGGTCGCCACGTGAGTCCAGTGGGCCGCGCCGTAAAGCGAGGGGTAGTGACTTCGCGGTCGACACGAGAGCAACATGAATCAACTCACGACATCAGCCGGTGCGAGCTGCGACGCCGTGAGACGGAGATCGGCGCGTCTTCCTGCATCCGTTGAAGCGGCTGGCAGCGGACGGTTCAGGAGAGCGGTTTGGGGGTGCTGCGCCAGGTCTTCTCGGAAAATCGCAGTTTATTAGAAGTTAAGTGATTGGTGATATGTTGTTTGATTTACTCTTGTTAAATTCTGATTGTTTTTTTGGTGCGGTCACCAGCCGTTTGCTTTGGGGTCGTCCCACCATTCTTCTCCGTTTGCCCACCCGCGGGAAGGTGGTTGTTTATAAATTGGGTGGTCCGTTATTCCCTTGTGGAGTAGGGGCGGGTTAGAGCAACCTGCGGTTCGGGTTGTTCGGTAATCTCCCTATCAATCTACCGTACGTTAGTAGCTGCCTCTGTCATGTTTGTCGGATTTGACGTGTTAACGAATTTATTGCTTGGAGTGTAACGGCCTAATATCTCAAATATATTTTGATCTTTGGAAACTTTGATATTATTGCCTACGATCTTGAGAGGCGGTATCTGTGTACTGTAGAGCATCTTAACTAATGTTTGGCCAACCTTGTAGAATTTTATATAAGACTGCATTTCATGGGCTTTTATTTAAATGATCTTTTCGTATATAAAGTTGCCACCCTTTCACCGTCAGACTTTTTGTAGAAGTTAAAATCAAGTTACACCTCAGGTGGCAAGGTTAATATTTTAATTGTTATAGTTTTGTACCATTTCCATCCCTCCTACACGGGGGTGCATAGTTTGCGTGCTTGTGTAAATTGTTAAAACTCTTAGTTCAAAGTTATCTGGTGTGTTGCAGATTTGCACCAGTGTAGTCTTTCAGATGCTGTTGTGAGCGGTCGTAACTACGGCCGTGCCAAAAGGGAGTAGCAAGGTTCTCTGCCCGAAAACTCATACAGTAAAAACTTGTTTCTTTCTGCCTCTCAATAAATCGTAGCTTTGATATTTAGAGGGTGCTTTCTGATTATAATTTTAAAGCTGTTTCTTTAAAAAAATGTTATTAGGCACTATTAAAGTGAATAAAATTCCCATTTGTTAAAAGGAATTTGGTAATGATTTCATCAGTTACTCCCTAGCAACTACTTCCATGCTTACATAGTGTGATTAAATGTGTTAATGTTCTTGATGAATAGCTAGCAAATAAAATAAATTCTTAAGAATACTCTTTGAAAACAAAACACGGTTCATTAACTAATGTGCGCTATCTGACCAAAAATACCACTAAGTAATTCAGAATTGAATGCTAGATGTCTAGAGAGGCGTACCCGCCAGTATAAAAGTAGACTGGGAGAACTGTGTTGTCACTAACAGCACAGTGGGTCGCTCAGCGTGGCTCAGTGACTTCGAACGCGCAGCATACTGGTGCCATCTGGGGGACAACTCCATCAGGGGGTTATTCCTGATTCGTGATCTAGAAAATAGGCGAATACTCCACGCACGTTTGCCTTAACGATACAATTCCATTTGTAGTTGGTTTTCGTTAGGGTGATGTATCCCATCCATTCCACAGAACTATTTCTGTTTCTTTCCTAGCAGTATCTTCTACATTTATCGTGTCTGTAATCCACAGTTAAGTTTGTTTTTTCCGTGATGTAACCCATTTCTACATACAGTTGGTTAATTTCAATATCAGATTAAACAGCCAACCGCTTGCACTTAGGTACGTACTCTGATCAGAACGTTCCCAGATGGGTACACGTGGCAAAGGCTACGAAATTTTGTTTTACTTTGACTTGAGCAAAGCTGCTCCAGATTCATGGCTTTCTAGTAACGTAGTTTCACGATTTAGCAACTGTTCATTCTTACGAAGACACCCGTAGTAGGTGTCTAAATCTAGGTCAATGTACCTAACATTTATGTGCAACCGGTTAGCTGTTTAATCTGATATTGAAATTAGTATAAGGTTAATGAAGAATGGTCATGTTCAAAACTGTCCAGATGGTTAATTTTTGCTCAATTTTATGAAATAACAATTTCCTTGCAATTTCATTTCTCCTATAATTCAGAACATATTACAATATTTTATTGGAATACTTCGATGTCGTGCTTGCAGTATTTTTACGCATTGCGGAGTCTGTATGCCATAATAAGCTTTGTTCATGACGTATGCTATCAAGTTTAAAAAGGTGGTATCACATTGAAATTAAAAACTTTTACTATCATAATTCATAAATTGTAAACCTTTTGTTACTGCTTACACGTTACTGTGTCTGTATGCCATAATAAGGTTTTATTCATGACTTATGTCACACTATTTGTAAAAATTGATGTTACATTGAAAAAGATATCGACAATTTTTCACAATCTGTAAACTTTGTTTTTTCTAACAGATTTTTACATTGCACTTAAGTTGTACATCTCACATGAGAGTCTATATGTTACTTGCGCTGCTTGCAAGTGCAAGCATTTTCGACCAGTCAGCATGAGTTTAGTTCTTCGTACTACTTGATTTTTTCCTTTGTCGTGTATCCTAGCATGTTCTATTTATGAATTCTGCTTTTGTTAACCGACCGCTATTTCCGAATTTTTGCATGTTTTATATGTTTTAAAGTTTTTACTCTCATGTGGATGTAGAGCGGAAAATTGTACCCGCTGACAAACACCTCCCTCTCCCCCCCACTCCGACAATATGCGGCGGGGGAGATGAAATAGCATTAAAGAAAAAATATGCCTTTTCTATTGTACTTTATTGTCACAGTTTTCGAAAAAATATGATTTATCGAAACGCATGACAACAAATAAATCTGTCTGCTACTAAGAAGTCTCCTAAAATTTACTGCAACCCATGAGTGACATTTCGACCCTTCTAAAGCTGCCCAAGTAAAATGTTGGTGATGTGACTGTGAGGTAGAAACGCGAAGGAACAATCGCACCCAAACAAAGAGCAGGCAAGACCTCGTTTACTGATAGACAGGGACCTTCGAGCATTGCTGTCGGCGGTTGTAAGAAATCCTCTGCAAGAAGCGAAGGGAATCAGTCGTGAGTTCCAAAGTGCCACTAAACGTCCATCTGGCACAATCACTGTGTGTAGTGAGTTGAAAAGACAGGGGAGTAAGACACGCGCACCTCCAATATTTCAACAAAGGCTTAATCATATATCAAATATCAAACAATTAAATATTATAGGCGGAGATAGGAAATCACAGGAACAACTGAAATAGCGCATCACGTCACTGCAATTTGCATTTATTATACACCTGACAATAGACCAAGAAAATGTCGCATGTTACAATTGACTGATAATAGCACCAGAACAATAATAAACACATTTAGTTTTCTGCACTTTAGATCAACAGGGAACATGATTTAAGTGCTCCCATAAATATAAATATGCGCATATGCGCGTTAAAGAACGGGGTATGAAACAGTTACTTATAACATCAAGGCAGTCACACTCCATTTAAAGGGAAAGTAAATGGCAAGTTTACGCATTGGCTAGAACATTAAGGTGAATAACAGGTAAGTGCACCGTCCACAACACCTCACGGCGACATTTAACCTCCAATACGTTCCTTTCTTCACAATGTCACATTACGTATAGCTCAATAGTAATAGAAAAAAATTAGATTCCACCAATATACAGGGTCTTACATTGATCATCACCGGGCCAAATATCTCACGAGAAAAGCGTCAAACGAAAAAACTACAAACAACGAAACTTGTCTAGATTGTAGGGGCAAACCATATGGCGCTATGGTTGGCCCGCTAGATGGCGCTGCCATAGGTCAAACGGATATCAACTGCGTTTTCAAAACAGGAACCCCCTTTTTTATTACATATTCGTGTAGTACGTAAAGAAATATGAATGTTTTAGTTGGACCAATTTTTTCACTTTGTGAAAGATGGCGCTGTAATAGTCACAAACATATGACTCACACTTGTAGACGAACAGTTGGTAACAGGTAGGTTTTTTAAATTAAAATACAGAACGTAGGTACGTTTGAACATTTTATTTCGGTTGTTCCAATGTGATACATCTACCTTTTGTGGACTTATCATTTCTGAGAACGTATGCTGTTACAGCTTGATTACCTGTAAATACCACATTAATGCAATAAATGCTCAAAATGATGACCGTCAACCTAAATGAATTTGGCAATACGTGTAACGACATTCCTCCCAACAGCGAGTAGTTCGCCTTCCATAATGTTCGCATATGCATTGACAATGCGCTGATGCATGTTGTCAGGCGTTGTCGATGGATCACGATAGCAAATAACCTACAACTTTCCCCACAGAAAGATATCCGGCGACGTCAGATCCGGTGAACGTGCGGGCTATGGTATGGTGCTTCGACGACCACTCCACCTCTCATGAAATATGCTATTCAATACCGCTTCAACCGCACGCGAGCTATGTGCCGGACATCCATCATGTTGGAAGTACATCGCCTTGCTGTCATGCAGTGAAACATCTTGTAGTAACATTGGTAGAACATTACGTAGGAAATCAACATACATTGCACCATTTAGATTTCCATCGATGAAATGGGGGCCAATTATCCTTCCTCCCATAATGCCGCACCATACATTAACCCGCCAAGGTCGCTGATGCTCCACTTGTCGCAGCCATCGTGGATTTTCCGCTGCCCAACAGTGCATATTATGCCGGTTAACGTTACCGCTTTTGGTGACTGACGCTTAGTCACTAAATAGAACAAGCGCAAAAAATCTGTCATCGTCCCGTAATTTCTCTTGTGCCCAGTGGCAGAACTGTACACGACGTTCAGAGTCGTCGCCATGCAATTCCTGGTGCATAGAAATATGGTACGCGTGCAATCGGTGTTGATGTAGCATTCTCAACACCGACGTCTTAGAGATTCCCGATTCTCGTGCAGTTTGTCTGCTACTGAAGTGCGGATTAGCTGTGACAGCAGCTAAAACACCTACTTGGGCATCATTTGTTGCAGGTCGTGTTTGACGTTTCACATGTGGCTGAACGCTTCCTGTTTCTTTAAATAACGTAACTATCCGGCGAACGGTGCGGACACTTCGATGATGTCGTCCAGGATACCGAGCAGCATACATAGCACACGACCGTTGGGCATTTAGATCACAATAGCCACACATCAACACGATATCGACCTTTTCCGCAATTGGTAAACGGTCCATTTTAACACGGGTAGTGTATTACGAAGCAAATACCGCCCGCACTGGCGAAATGTTACGTGATACCACGTACTTATACGTTTGTGACTATCACAGCGCCATCTATCACAAAGCGAAAAAAGTGGACCAACTAAAACATTCATATTTCTTTACGTGCTACGCGAGTATGTAATAAAAATGGGGGTTCCTATTTGAAAAAAAAACGTAGTTGATATCCGTTTGACCTATGGCAGCGCCATCTAGCGGGCCAACCATAGCGCCATCTGGTTTCCCCTTCAAAATGGTTCAAATCGCTCTGAGCACTATGGGACTTAACTTTTTAGGTCATCAGTGCCCTAGAACTTAGAACTACTTAAACCGAACTAACCTAAGGACATCACACACATCCATGCCCGAGGCAGGATTCGAACCTGCGACCGTAGCGGCCGCGCGGTTCCAGGCTGTAGCGCCTAGAACCGCTCGGCCACCCCGGCCGGCTTCCCCTTCAAGCTAGGCAAGTTTCGTTCTTTGTAGTTTTTTCGTGTGACGCTTATTTTGTTAGATATTTGGCCCGGTCACTATCAATGAACCACCGTTTAAATGTACATAAATACATAAAAGCGCATAAGCACGATAAAAACTGATGGAAAAACACTAAAGTGGAAATTGACAAATCTATCCTCAAAGGAGCCGCACTTCATCGAAACACCCCAAAAATGGCAACTTAATGGCTACCTAGAGTAACAAAATTAGGAATAGCATGCTTATAAAATGACTAGAATGAAGGAATAAATAACACATTCACGGCTTCTGACGGCCGACAAACTGTGTTGGGCTATGGAGCAGCGATTAATTTAAACTAGCCACAACATACGCTAACCAGGTTAGTAGCGTATTTAAAGACAAGCGTCGAGCAAGAACCTGGTCAGAAGGTAATGGAACTAGTACTAATTTACAACTAACTACAGCACTGAAATCAACTGATGACAGGTTGACCATTACGATGGACAGTCGATAGACTGAACACTCAGCTGAAACACGAGTATAATGCTGAGGGGCGAAACGCCCAGCCCAAACATGTTTATGGCAAACACCTAGCTTGAGAACGAAACAACCATGAAACAACAGGATGATGTTGCAGTTTGCAGTACAAATGCCAGAGCCCCAATATAGCCTTAACCCAAGGCAAAACTAAAGCACACTAGTTCCTCACTCAATCAAAAACTAGCAGGATTCCCTTACACGGCAGACGTGCCAACACTTCCGTTCATACCCCTGAATCAACTTCCGCAACATAAATCATTGACACATTTCAGATAATATTTTAAAACAACATACTTAAATACCTTTGTTTACCACAAACCTTAATTAGTTAACAGGTTAGCATTCTGTTACTGATGCCACGCAAATGAGATAGTAAGTTAAGGTCTACAATTCTACTTTGCCATTTAACACGCGTCGTGATGAGAAAAGAAAGAATCCAGCTAATTAACTGAAAGTCACTACTTGGATTCAGTATTTGACGATGCGCTTAAAATCAACAGACAAAGGAGAGAGTCAAGTCTACACTCGCAATCAGCACACGCAGAACACGAGCATAAGGTGAACATTAAATAAACTACTCCTTGTTCAATCATTTACACACGGACGAAACAAATAATTTTTCTCCGAATTACTGCAGATGCCGGAATCCCCAGTTGCTTGCAAATGACGCAAATAATGGTCAAAACGTCTTACTTTAAGTCCGATGTCATCCGTAGGATAGGTGTTTCGATGGACAACCAGGCCTCATCCCCTTGTATCCACCTGCGACCAAGACAGTAACATTGGCTGCTACCACAGCTTTAAGGATGCATCACACCTGACTCAACTCACGCCAAACCATCAGCAAAACGGCGTGGCCTACTGGACGCTCCCAGACGTCCGCAATCAGGGTTCCACCTCCCGATCGACGCTCCCCCGCAAACACGGCAGGCAGCCGGCCTCAGCTAGAGAGCCTGTATACAGAGAGAGTGGCCATAGGTGAAGTTGCCCGTGATTGGTTGATTAGTTTTGGCACCATTTTTCTGCCAAACGTCTCTCGCGCTTCCTACGTTCGCCGAGTTTTTGAGTTGAATTGAAGTTCAGAGGACTTTTGGAAACGATTAAAAGGTATTTGAATTATTGAGAGACTTGTTATGCGTTGTGCATGCATGTTCGATTTAGTTGTATATCTTTTTAGTACGTAATTAGCGTTTGCGATCTTAAATACGAGTTGAAATAATGAATCGTTTTGTGATGAAGTCGGTAGGTCTACATGTTTGAAGTAAACACGTTAATAATTGTACAGTATTGTTTTTGACATCTGTAATTCGTTCTGCAGACGTTCGTAAACGATGCCAGGTTGTGCTGCATTTGGTTGTTCCAATAGAGGCGAAGGTGGATTTCGCATGTTAGCATTTCCATGCAATGAAGAAAGACGAAAGCAGTGGGCACTCGCAGTCAACAGGGCTGACAGAAATCAAACATGAGCCTTCTGGAAACCAACCAAGTACTCTTATCTATGCGATGTAAGTGGTTTTTGCTTTTTACTACATATAAAACAACTTGCAATATACATAGTTAAATTTGAAAACAGACCTGTAAATTGGCTGTGAGAAAATTATTATAACACATTATTCTTATAAACATAGAATTGAAATGGGATTGTGTATCTAATGTGTAAGAATTTTGCTGAGCTCCAGATGTCATAATTACGTCCTTCAGTGCCATAAGGTTTTTTTTTTAACTACTGTATTGAAGATTTCCACGAGTGTCATTTGATTTATAGGCCATTGTTAGTAATTCCAGCTAATCTGATTGCAGTTTTATAACTGTTTCATTAATGCTGTTAGGGCAGGAAGTTTCCCAGATTTTACTTTATTTCGTTCCGAATCAGAACACTAGGCATTATTTTGGTTTCGGTATTATTACCTAACGGTTGATGCAGGCAAGTTGTAAGCACGTTTTCCTCAGTTGTCGTGGTTGCTGAAACATTATTCGTAGTAATTAATTTTAGGTACTCTTGAAGACAGTTTTTAAGAGGCCTACTTACTGTGGGGTAGAAGGGATACGGTAGTTTTCTTGTTGTATTTGGTCGTTATTACAGTAACCTACATTTAACATTACCTGATTTTTGTAATCCTTTTCGTTTGTTATCTGCGAGAGGTATTCAGTATATATATATATATATATATATATATATATATATATATATATATATATATATATATGAGGGGCGTTCAGAAAGTAAGCTCCGATCGGTCGCGAAATGGAAACGACTATGAAAATCCGATAAAGCTTTGCACAGATGTGTTGGGTAGTGTCTCTAGTATAACCTCAGTTAGCATCACGTCGCTCTTCTCATTTCTGAGCTCGCAGTGAGTGCGTAAAGATGTCTAGAAAATAGTGTCTGCCGCCAAGTACGAGGGCCTGGTGAGAAATTTCGCCTGAAGCTATGCAGCTAACATTACATAACTGTCGTGCTGTTTCGTCTTCACGACAATTCTCAGCCGCATTCTGCAGGGGCAGTGAAGATGCTCCTGCATCGTTTTCAAATGGAAATGTTAGATTACCCACAATACAGTCCGCAATTGTCTCCCCCTGAGTTTCATCTCTGGTCACATGAACCGCTGTCTTTGAAGACAACATTTTGACACAGACAACGAGGTGTAGGCCAGCGTGGAGAATTGGCGGAAAGCACTGGCGGCTGCCTTCTATGATGAGGCTATTGAAAAGTTGGTACAACGCTATGACAAAAGTCTAAGTCAGAACGGCGACTACGTAGAGAAGTAGCTGAAAGGTGTAGCTAATTGTTACAAGTAAAACATTTCTGATGTTCACTGTGGTTTCAATTTGGCAATCAATCGGAGCTTACTTTCTGAACAGGCCTCGTATATATATACACATAAGTCGTAAGCAGTTGTTTACTTGTGAAATGCAAAAAGTTTGAAGACGTGCCAAGAAGTACTAATACGGCTCACACTTTTTGCATGTCACAAGTAAACAACTGCTTACGTCTTCCATTCATCTGACGTAATACAGGTACGTTAAATCTTTAGCGTTTTTCTAAAGATGCTGTACACTATATATTTTTTATTTACGTTACTTTCATTGCAATATGTCTAGTAAACGAAATTTAAACGAGATAAATGCAAGTAACGAATAATTTTTACAGCCACTGTATCAGATTTTCCTGTGCTGTACGTTGTAGGCCACTATGAGTATATTATAGCTGTAAAGAAAGGCATTTAACGAATGATTTCGCCATATTGTCTTGTGCTTTTGATTCGGTGAGTGTGTACTCCACCACTCCACTACTGGCCATTCAAAAGTTCCGCCCGCAGTTTGGCAGAAAAATGGCCGCCGTATCGTCCGGTTGGCCACTCTCTCCCTATACAGTCTCTCCAGCCTCAGCAACGCCACAGCGCTCTCTGGCTAGGGTAAGAAAACAGCGGAGAGCGAAGCGGGAATTTCAAAAGGAGCGCACTACAGACAAGGAGGGAACGCAGACAGAGGGAACGTGACATTTCGTCACGGTTCAGGGAATAATAGTCAAACAGCTTCTTGTAAATCACAAATTTTTGTAGTAAGTGCTAGCGGCGCGGGATGATTGTTCACGCTGTGCAGAGACAACTACTCGTATGACGTACGGATGAGATGGTGTTACGTTGTGGGGGTCTTTTTCGTGGTCACGGTGTGGTTCCCTCATTGCTCTTAAGTAAACGCTAAATGCGGCAGGTTATGAAACATTTTACGGCATTCTGTACTGCGTACAGTAGAGAAACAATTCGGTGACGATGATTGCTTGAGAATGATAATTCGTCCTGTCATAAAGCAGCATATGTAAAGCATTGGTTTTTGGACTACAGCCGGCCGCTGTGACCGAGCGGCTCTAGGCACTTCGGTCTGGAACCGCGCTGCCGCTACGGTCTCAGGTTCGAATCCTGCCTCGGGCATGTAAGTGTGTGATGCCCTTAGGTTTGTTACGTTTAAGTAGTTCTAAATCTAGGGGAGTGATGATCTCAGACGTTAAGTCCCATAGTGCTCAAAGCCAATTGAACCATTTTGGACTACAACATTGCTGTAATGGACTTGCCCGCACCGAATCCTGACCTGAATACACTGCCATATCTCCGCGGTAAGTTAGAAAGTCGACTTCGATCGGGACCACAGCGTCCAACATCACTACCGTTTCTAAAACATGTCATAGCATACATCGCATAAATACTTCATTATATAAGACAACCAGTTTCGAGAGACTTTGCTGTCATCCTCAGATCTTAAAAAGTTTTTTGTTGTTGTAAAAAGCATTTTAAGTTGGACTTGACACCAAGCCGTCATTTAGATAAAAATCAACACATTGTAAAAGGTTTCCCATTGAGCAGTGCGTGCTCGTCTTCTAACTATTTCGTCCCTCGTAGACGATCTGTGGATAACTCTGTAGGGACGCCCGTAGCGCCATCGATGGAGATAAGAGCCGCGAACCAGGAAGGTTTTGGACGTTGAGCGGGTGGTGGGTGCAGCGAGTTGGCCGGGGCTGCGAGAGGTTTGGAGTTCTGGACGATACACGAGAGATCGAATCGCTCCTGTGAAGGCACCGAGCCTAGTCTTGAATGTCCGTTATCGCCTGGTTTGTGAGAGGGCATGACGTTTTGGAAAACACACCAGCAACTTGTAGGTTATTTGGCCGGTTCGACGCTAGTAAGGGCGTTCGGTCTCTTGCAAGCTTAAGCAGTAGGAAGACGGCACCCATCCTGTACAAGTTAAGTAATTTCCGTTTATGTCCTTACCTCTCGCTCTTCCCCTTCCCTCCACTGCGGGGTTTATGCAACTACTACTCATAATTAACACTTTGCCGTCCTCACGTCTCGTGCAAATTTATTCGCTTGGCGCCGGCAGCGCTAAGTCGGATTACTTCGCTTGTCGCCGGCCGCTTGTCACCTTTCCGTTGATGACAAGCTTCAAACACACTGACTTGCGCGTTTTATTTTTCCGAAAATCCTCTAATTTGCCGTATTGTTCCACAAACTCGAATTTTCTTTTCAAGTAACTTCTCTAGAAGTTCTGCACTGTCATAAGAAATGTCCATGTAGAGGTGATGCCACTTTCCATAAGTTAGTTCCATCACTGTTTCTGTTAAAGTGTATCCAGCGCCGGAATATATCTTGAATGAGGAAATGTATCCCGTACTCGAATCACACAGCATTCGAATGAGTATGCCATATTTCGTAATTTTCGATGGATTGTAAACTTTAAAATTGAACTGTCCACGCCACGGTATCATTCCTTCATCAACTGAGATGTTTTGACTTAGATTAAACCGTTTCTTTAAACTTGTTGGAAAAATAATCAGTTACGAATTGCACTTTGAAAAGCCGGTCGGCATTATCCGTTTATTGTTATTGTCGGAAAAATGTGAAAGTGATAATATTTGTCTGAACCGGTTGCGGGACATCGTTTTGCGAAATATCGGGATGTATGTCAACGGATTCGTTGACCAGTAATCATCGATCCTTGCTTTTTTTTTCAGTTCCCATAACTATAGCAAGCCCAATCCATTTTCTGAGTTCGGGTCCCGTAACGTCGACAAATCTGGCTTCTTTTTACCCAGTTTCCTTGTATTGCATTTTTGACCGTAATACTTGTTGGCTTGTTGGTTTCGTTGCTAATATATTGAAATAGATCGTTCTCAATATATAATTCTACGATATCCACGACGCCTTGTGTATCTTTGGGAAATATGTGTGGTCCTCAGTAAATCATTTCGTCTGATTCATCCGAATTAGTTGGCAACCGTAGCGTTCGTCGAATTCTTCGTGGACGTGTTTCACTATCTTCCGACGATTCTGCTTCACTTCCATATCCAATTGGCCAAGTCGTCCGGAACGTCAGACAAGACGTCCGCGCATTCATCGTAAATAGTCGTAGCGTCTCTTTCGTCTGGAATGATAAAATTTCACAAGTACTAATGAAAACAAAAAACTTCTTGACGTGTGCAACTTATTGTTACCTAAACAAAACACCAACAGAATGAAAAAGATACTAAAGTGCTGTCACCAACCACTGCGCGATACTATGCTCACGACACCAGTTGGTGTCGCCGGCTATTGAGCGATACTATGCACACGACACCACTGTGGTGTCGCCGGACGCAAAGTGTTAATAGAGGCTGTTTAAAAGTGATCAGTGAGTTTTGGCTAACTGTAGTTGCCTGTTCAGAGATCGTTAACTGTTTTTATAATTCTGTAGTTTGTCTGTGTGTACTGAAAGACAGTGAGTTAACAGTTAATGGCAGCTGTATAAAAGTCATTTGTTTAAAATCTGTTCAGTGTATTTTGGCTAACTGTCGCTGCTTATTCAGTGACTGTTAATAGCTTTTAAAATTCTGTATTTTGCTCTATACTGAATGGCATCGGGTTCATAGTTAATAGCAGCTGCGTAAAAGTCAGTGAATTTTGGCTAACTGTAGCTGCTTACTCAGTAACAGTTACTAGCTTTTAAAATTCTGAGTTTTGCTGCCCACTGAATGAAAGTGGGTTCATAATTTATAGCAGCTGCTTAAAAGTAATTAGTTTAAAATATGATCAGCGAATTTTGACGAACCATAGCGGTTTATTCAATGACTTTTCATTTTTAAAAAAAATCTATATTGTTCTGATTGCTGAATGGAAGTGGGTTCGTAATTAATAACAGCTGTTTAAAAATCACTGGCTTAAAATTTGGTCAGGGCATACTGGTTAACTGTAGCAAACTATTCAGTGACTGTTAACTGTTTTTAAAATTCTGTACCAAAATACTGAGTGACGCTGGATTAAGGGTTACTTAGTTAAAAAAAAACTGGTCAGTGAATTTTTCTGACTGTAATTAATTTTTTTTTTAAATTTCTGTATCTTTGATGTATAGTTAATGGCTGGCGGCCCATAACTAGTGATAGATGTTTAAAGCTCAATTTTATAAAGTCTGCTCAGTCAGTTTTACTTCTGATTGGTTTCGAAACTCGTTCGACTTTAATAACGCTGAAGCAGTTATGTGGGAACTCTAGTCCACCCATTAGGATCACCTGATCTCAAGTCCTCCGACAGGAATTCCTAGTCATCAGACATAATATGCTGATTTTTATTCATATGACAACTTGGCCTGAGTTCCAACGTAAACCGAACTCGTTTCACAACAAAAAGATTTTTTAAGACTTGAAGATAACAGAATGTTTTTAGCAAGTATAACAGACCGCTCCTTCAGTATTCCCAAAATGAGCAAATTCAGCCATCGTTTCTGCTTTTGGCTCTTGAGGATGAATGGGCTGCCATTCCTTCACAGATATCCAGACATTTCACTGGAAGAGTCTCCAGCAGAGTTCACGTCGTCGTAAAAGGCGAAGGGTGGACAAAATACACACCATTGTCCACTAATAAGTGTCTGGATGCTTTTGATCTGATAGCGATTGATAGTAAGGGCCGTGCGGGATCAGCCGAGCGTTCTCAGGCGCTGCAGTCATGGACCGTGCGGCTGGTCCCGGCGGAGGTTCGAGTCCTCCCTAGGGCATGGGTGTGTGTGTTTGTCCTTAGGATAATTTAGGTTAAGTAGTGTGTAAGCTTAGGGACTGATAACCTTAGTAGTTAAGTCCCATAAAATTTCACACACATTTGAATTTTTTTTTATAGTAAGGGGTGTGAAACAAAATTTCCGACAGCACGGATCTTTTGATAGGAAGTACGCAGTGTGTTATCTATGGTGGAGAGCCATAAACAAGAGGTTCAAGTCAGTTCAGGTGCATCCTAGTGACGTGTGTTGTAATGCTGTGAACTAGAGCAAATAAATAAATACTCTTACGGTAGCTGCATTTGTTAGCCATCACACACAAATACAACGTAAATCAAGGGATCCACACACTTTCTCCGCAAGTCACCGTATATTGCATGGTGGGAGGTACGTTGTACCACTAGTGGTAATAGAGTAACCTGTTCCACTCGCAAATAGTGCGAGCGGAAAACGACTATCTATAATCCCCCGTACGATCGCTAGTTGCTCTTGTGTTATCTTCGGGATCTTCAAGCGAAACGGATGGCTGACATAGTGTTTAGTGTATCTGGGATTGTAAAACAGCTAAGATACTTTTACGCCAGGAAGGCATCTGGCCCAGACGGTATCCCCGTAAGATTTTATGATGACTGTGCTACAAATATAACACCATTCTTATCCATCATTTATCAGAGATCATAGGAACAGCGGAAAGTTCCACGGGACTAGAAGAAGGCTCAGGTCATAGCAATCTATAAAAGTGGTAGAAAATCCGATGCACGTAATTACCGGCCAGTGTCACCGACGTCGATTTGTTGTAGAATCACGGAACATATTTTGTGTTCAGACATAATGACGTTTCTAGACTCTGAGAAGCTCATCTGCAGATACCAGCACGGTTTTAGGAAACAGCGGTCGTGCGAGACACAACTGGCCCTCTTTGTGCATGATGTACAACAGGCTCTAGATATCGGCTCCCAGGCTGATGCCATATTCCTCGACTTTCGAAAGGCGTTCGACTCAGTTCCGCAGTGTCGCTTGGTCCAAAACGTGCGCGCTTATGGTCTATCCGATGACATATGGTGTTAGATAGAAAGTTTTCGAACAGACAGAAAGCAGTATGTCGTCCTGAATGGGGAGATTTCGACAGAAACAAGCGTAAAATCAGGTGTGCCCCAGGGCAGCGTAATGGGTCCGCTGTTTTCTACCATTTATATAAACGATCTGGTTGATGGTATTGACAGCGGAATTTGACTGTTTGCCGATGATGCTGTAGTCTACAGTAAAGTAGTATCACACGAAAATTGTGAACAAATCAATGAGGATTTGCAGAAAATAAATGCGTTGTGTAATGACTGGCAGTGGTCTCCCTACTGCGTATAACAAAGCGGAAATCCCCATTAACGTACGAGTACAAAATAAATGCCCAGTCTTTGGAAGCAGTAACATAGTCAAGTATCTGGGTGTGACTATTCGAAATGATCTCAAATGGAACGATCAGATTACACAAGTAACGGGTAAGGAGAACTCTAGATTGCGGTTTATTGGTAGAATCCTGAAGCGATGCAGTCCTTCAACAAAGGAAATTGCTTACAATACTTCAGTTCGTTCAGTCTAGGAGTATTGTTGATTTGTATGAGACCCTTACCAGTTGGGTCTTATGCAAGAAATTGAGAAGGTCCAAAGAAGAGCGGCAATATTCGTGACTGGTACATTTAGCCATCGCGAGAGCGTTACAAATCTCATAGAAAGTTTGAAGTGGGACACACTTGCAGATAGACGACGCGCTAAACGGAAGGGGCTCCGCACTAAATTCCAAAATCCGATCTTCGCCGAGAATGTAGAGCATAAATTATTTTCCACCAACTTCAAATCGTGTAATTATCACCATTCAAAGATAAGGGAAATTAGAGCTCGTACTGAGGCGTTCAGACAGTCGTTTCATTTCATTACTGATGTCAAACAATTGTGCGCTTCTTACTAGTCATCTGCCCGTCATTTTATGTTCGACATCAGAAAGAATAATTCACAGTTCACCACAATTAGAAGACATCAAACTACCGGCTAGCCAAACTTACTCTGGTACCCATGTAGCTGTTTCCTTTGCATTGCGCGCTCCTGGCCTATCAAGGGGAATCCCACAAATCCCCGTACGATAACGTAAGTCCAAAAATCTGCAGCCAAGATCATCACACAACTGACGGAGTTTTCGGCTGAGACCCTCTACTCGGCTCCAAACCAAAGGACCCTATCAGTTCTGGCAGCGATGCAGCAAATTGTGAGCTCTGTTTGCACCCCGCGCGTGAGACCAGCAGTCTTTTCCGTCAGCCACCCTTATGAACCGACGCTGGCCTCAGAACACAAGCGGCAGACGTCATTGGCGTCGACGTGAGCCACCATTTGGAGACGACTGCCACAGCGGTTAACTTTGGTGACTTGACGGCAACCAGTGTTACCACTGCGGCAAGGCCGTAATCTATAACGATAGCTAGTAAAGCATTCGTCCTCTCTTACGAGAATTTTGTTCAGCTGTGTGGAATCCATGCCAAATAGGGATAACAGAAGATACTGAGCGTATACACAATAGCGTAGCGTGAATCGTCATCTGTCTCCTTGGGAGAGCTTTACGGAAATCACGTAAGAGATAAACTGACAGACGCTTCAAGGTGGACGTAAACTTCCCATCGGAATTCTGTCTACACCATGGGGCCGTAAGGACAATAGCAGGCCAATAAAATTGTTCAAATGGCTCTGAACACTATGGGACTTAACATCGGAGGTCATCAGTATCCCTAGAACTTAGAACTACTTAAACCTAACTAACCTAAGGACATCACACACATTCATGCCCGAGGCAGAATTCGAACCTGCGACCGTAGCGGTCGCGCGGTTCCAGACTGAAGCGCCTAGAACCGCTCGGTCACGCCGGCCGGCCAGGCCAATTACAGTGCCATTTAAGTATTAACTCTTCTGGAGCTCCATAGCTGAATAGAATGGGAAGTAACCCTAACATATGGTACAACAGTGCTTATGCTCTGTCATCCGTTGCACAGTATAAAGACAAATGTAGATGTAGAAGTAATTCAGTTCTGTCACCCACATCGATCCAGCGCCGTGATTTTATTCATGACACCTGATACTGCCTGTTAAATATATATACCGGTTGTTTCCACGGCGATGATGAACTATGAGCGATGATGGAGGTCAAATACATCAAATTAGAGGGAGACTATCTCGGTGTAGGAAAGACGTGGTCAGTAGTTAGGTTTTGAAAATGTGAAAATATAAGGGGCGATCAATAAGCTTCCATTTGACGGCGTTGCTGCAGAGAAAATGCAGCATAGCGCCACTTCTATGCCTGCATATAAGCAATGACATGTAGGAAGGGATTAGTGTGGTATTCGTGTCTTTCCGAAGTGAATGTGGTAAATACAATACGCGAACTACTATACTACCAAATGGGTTTAAACATGACCATCGTGTTTTTATTCTTTTCTTGCCTACCGAAGAACAAACACCGGTAGGCATGCGTAGAGGAATGTAGAATGCGTGTGGGAAGCATGTCTGCTGCAAATATCAGTTGATACCGGTCGATCCGCGAGGCCGGTCTCATCCAAATCTATTGTCTTCATCACTGCGGGGCTGTACTGCGCATCGGTGGAGAAATTACCGGCGTAAAATTAAGACGAAACATCCAGGGAAACTGCCATAATAGGTGCTGCTGCTTCATGATGTCCTCATATCGCAAATGTCGTAACGCAGAAAGTACTCTAATTCAACCGGGAGACACTCGAGCAGCCAGCCTATAATCCTGATCTCTCCTTATTACACCCTCCGTTCCCTAAAAAAGATTTTAAACCGCCGATGATTGCTGTCGGTCGAGGATGTGTAGCAGGCAGTCACAGACTTCTTCATCCAGCACGACATGGTGTTTTACCAAACGGGTATCTTCAACGTTGTCTTTCGAAGGGATGATAGCCTCAATGCTCACGCCAATTTTGGCTGTTTGTCATCGCGATTATGGGCTGTACGGCCTTCGAACAGAAAGTTCTCCATCACCCTCACCTCATTTTTACCACTGATCTGTTGGCGATGATTCACAACAGTTTCTCAAAATGGCTCCCTACATCCTCTAAACAGACATGAGATTGAAACTTTCTGGCAGTAGTTTGGAAGGTAGGAGACGAGGTACTGGAAGAAGTAAAGCTGTGAGGACTGGGTGTGAGTCGTGCTTGGGTAGCCCAGTTGGTAGAGGACTTGCCCGCGATAGGCAAAGGTCCCGAGTTCGAGTCTCGGTCCGGCACACAATTTTAATCTGCCAGGATGTTTCATATCAGCGCACTCTCCACTGCAGAGTGAAAATCACATTCTGGAGACATGAGGTTGTCGCGCAAGGCTCTGTCGTTCTCGTTAGAACCAACCTGACGTTTCTGGATCATTGTCTTAGGCTGTCTTTGCTGTAATTGGGGCTCAGTTTGAAGCGAGACTCATCACTTATGACAAGTCCACCCCAGTCAACGAGATTCCAGGGCGAAGACGTGTCTGAAGACGCCCAAAAGAGTGGTGGAATACCAACCTCACTGTCGCCCCCCATAAGGCACGGAAACCAGAAGTGATGGTCTCAGGTGCCAATTCATTTCATCCGTGGCGCTCTTGCAGTACAGTGGTACGTCAACGAAATCCTACGCACATCTTTGTTGCGCTTCATGGAATGTCATCCTAGTCTTGCATTTCAGAAAGATAATGCCTGCCCCCACACTGCGAGAGTTTCTACTGCTTGTCTTCGTGCATGCCAAACTGTTCCTTGACCAGAAAGATCGTCAGACTTCTCACCAATTCAGAACGTTTTGAGTATTATGGGCGGCACCTTTCAACCGGCTTGTGATTTTGGTCAGAATTTGACACGATATCCCTCAGGAGGATATTCAGTAACTCTCTCACTCAATACCAAGCCGATTAACTGCTTGCATAAGTACTAGAGGTTGGCCCGCCCGGCTAGCCGCGCCATCAACGAGCTGCTTCGCGAGCAGGAAGGCGTGCCGGTTCACGGCACGAATCCTCCCAGTGCATTAGTGTCGAGGTCCGGTGTGCCAGCATGTGGATGGTTTTTAAGGCGGTTTTCCATCTGCCTCGGCGAATACGGGCTGGTTCCCCTTATAACCCACTCAGTTACACTATGTCGGCGATTACTGCGCAAACACTGTCTCTACGTACGCATACACCATAATTATTCTACCACGCAGACATTTAGGGCTACACTCGTTTGGTATGAGATGTTCCCAGGGGAGGGGGGGGGGGGATCCACTGGAGGCCGAACCGCACAATAACCCTGGGTTCGGTGTGGGGCGGCAGTGGGGCAACTGAACTGCTGTAGTCTGTTGTGGGGTTGTGAACCACTGAGGGCTACGGCGGGGATGAAGCCTCTCCGTCGATTCTAGGGTCCCTCTTCAGTACACAATACACACCAGAGGTAGATCAACGTGTTACTGCCTCGCTCAGTTTGTGAAGTTCTTTCTTTTGAACAAATCATCCATTTTTTCTGAGATTGTCATTTTTTGTTTGCCTGTACATGTGCGTCACGTGTACTGAGCCGTGTGTGGCTCGTGTTCGTGCCATCTCTTATTTAACATCCTGTTTTTGCTGTACTGCCACCTCGTTATGTTAGGTTCAATTACTTGTGTCACTGAGTTGCTACTTCACCTGCCCATAAGTGGCAGCAGTAGCGCTTCGGCTATTACTTCCCAGTCGTCGTGTGTCGAGCAGTTAGTTGGAACGTGCGAGCAGTTAGTTCGGACCTGGCAGTGTTTGAGTTGGCACGTGGCACAAGTTTCAGTCAGGGCGCGGCAGCAGTGAGGTCTGGACCGCTGATTCACTCGACGGTTGCTGACACACATAACTGGAGTGGGGACGACTTTGGTTGGTTGTCGGTCGCTCGTCTGCCGGACGACGTGTATTTTGCCGGCGATTTTTATGGGTTGGCTGTGTGTGCCGACTCGTGATTCGTCCCTGTTGTTGTACAGTCACTGCCATTAGCATTGTCTAGTTCTTCATGCAAGTGTTCGTGAAACTGTGTGTAGTTTGTCTGGTTTTGACTGACGAGTTTATTTAAATGTTGTTGGCATACTGGCCCTGAGCAGTCGGTCGGTTGGTGTGGATCAGCCAGGAAATCTCTGTGCGGCAGTGGGCTGGACCTGCTGGCGGTCTCTACGCAGTGTCGGAGTGTGCGGGAGTTGTTCCGATTGCTACGTGGTTCGTGGCTCACTGACCCGGGATATCAAAATTGAGTGGTGATTTAATTACCGAAGCCAGACTGTTCACATTCTGCCATTGGCTGTTGGGGGTATTCCCATGAGCAACAGCGAGTGTTTGAGTTGGCGAAAGTTTGGCCACCATCCAGTAGAGTTTAACTGTATTTTGGTTATTTGAAGTCCCAGTGCACCAGCGGAATTTTCTGCCTTGTGGCTGTTAGCGTTCCAGTTACCTGCCCTGGCCGCTGACGTAAAATTCAGGCAGTGTCCTTGCCTCGCCTTGTTGTCACTGTCCAACACGTGTGTGTAGTTTTGACACCTTACGCATACTTGGTTGTGGGCAGCTATGCCTTTTACGTTTTGGCTTTGGAGTTCCTTGTGCACTGGTTGGGTGGAAAGCAAATCGTCTTGTCGGTGGTCCCGTTGACTGTCTCTTGGTTGGGTTGCCGGCGGATCGGGTATAGTTGGGCCGACTACCTGTCTCCCCTAAGCGAACGTTAATATTTGAAGTGCAGACCGACCCCCGGAAAATTCTGAGCGCCATTGGCTGTACTGCCTTTTCTTATTGGTGTTTGATTGTGTATTTTAACGTCTTATAGCCGATGGTTTAATTTTGTACGCTTTTAGTTGGGTTTCAAATAATGGGCCTTCAGCCGCTTCAGAATTGAAAGTTCCTTACTTGTCAAGTCTTGCACTGTTTGGGCCTTCAGCCTCTACTCAAATATTTTTTTTGGATAAAGCTTTGGGCCTTTTCAAAATTTATTGTAGCTGTGTTTTTCAATAATGGGCCTTCAGCTGCTTTAAAATTTAAGTTCCTCACTTGTGAAATCTTAGACTGTTTGGGCCTTCAGCCTGTGTAAAATATTGTTTAAAGATAAAGCTTTGGGCCTTCTGTCAACTAAAAATTATTGTAGTTATTAAATTAAAGTTCTTGTCGTTCAAGTATCAGACAGTGTGGGGCCTTCAGCCTAATTGAAGATAAGGCCTCCTGCCTTGCGTTTTTTAATTTTTTTTATTTATTTTACCTGCAGTCTTAAATCATGGGCCTTCAGCCGTCTTTAAATTAAACTTGTTTGCTGTTCGTTATATTTGTCGGGCCTTCAGCCAAGTTATAGAACTTACTTACGTGAGGCCTTCTGCCTTATAAATATTCTGTTTTGAGTCTGAATTTTAAGTTAATGGCTTTCAGCCGTTTTTAAATTTAAGTGGTTGTGCCCTTAAGGCATAAGATAGTGTGGCCTATTCAGCCGGTAACTAAGTTCAAAAATTTTTGCTGTATTGTTTGGACAACTAAATAAAGTTATATGTTTCAATAAAAAAATTTTTGTACCATGGTTGTACAGAGATATTTTATAGATAATTATTTGTATGTTATTATTGTACTTTGTTTTTTTACGTTTTGACGATTATGTGAACCCGTTTTTACTCTGATTGGTTGACGTGAGGTAGAGGGAGAAGAGGTAGGCGGAGGATCTTCGTATTTAAGCGTATGCCCGTCACTTGCTGGCACCAGTTGACATGACAGCAGCTGAGAAGAATGCTCCACCTACCACCTTCGAAGGACGACATGGGTATAACAAGTCTTATTGTATTTTATCCTTATAAGCGTTTTGTCATATTTTATTGTCAATGTAGTAAGGTTTCTATTACTTTGTAAATTAAATTACAGGTATGATGATGGTCATGTGATATGACCGAAACAGGTCACCTATGATCTTGTAGCATACGTGGTGCGACCAAGACTGAATTTTAAAAAGAAAAAATTTTTTTAAAGTTCTATGTGTTTGAGTGTAACTGACAGCCCCCTTTTGGCCCCTCACTGGTTTCAGGTACCTATTTCCGTCACATTCGGATGATTTCTTCGTAGGGCGCCGGATTATTATTATTACTTTCTTTTTTTACATTATGTCTCACAGGAAATCACTATTAAAGTCCTTCAAAGAATGGTCCCACAGCAGTGCTTATTAAACTACTTCTAGCTACATGATGGAGCTCAAGATATGTCCAGCTTTTAACCCGTATACTGTCAATACTTAAGGTTGATTATTTCCTGATCCACTGGAACGGGAATAAAATTTTTAACTCCGAGAGCATGTGATGCGTTTTTCCGGTGTATGTGAAGCCAGAAGTAGTAGTGTAACGTTGAATTTCGCAGTTTCAAGTTTTTACTTCCTCTGGGACCGATGGTTGATACGTGCTGTGTGCGAATGTGAAACGGCACAGAGGCAGGGCGCTCACTTTCCATGGCGAGGCAGGAGCCGCTAGCCGATCTCATTGCGAGCGGTGAGTTGTGGGCCGGACTGTCCCGTATAAACGATACGCCGCGCGCGGCAGTAAATTTTCCCCGCAGCAGTTCCACAAAATGGCTGCGAATTCAATTTGCTGTTTGATTGTGCGGCAGCTGGTCGCGCTCCTTGCGTTTTCCTGGCACAGTTCTTATCGATCACATTCCTGCAGGGGCGTTATCAATTCGCGTTGCTAGAGATTATACGCCTACGTATATTTCGTGACTGGGAAACGCACTATTGAAACATTTAAAAGAAAAGGTAGGAGACCTAGAAGCTTTCGTAAATTACGAGACACGTTTCGTTCGTACAGTATACAGATTATACATTGTACGTTGCTATAATTACTGGATAAAATAGCTTTGAGCACGTTGTATTGCTCAAAAATTCCAATACCAATATAACTTCCTCTATGTACAAAGTAGCCCTAAGTTATGCATTTGGGTGGTTATACCTTGGGTGTCATCCTGGGCAGTGCCTCCAAACATTTCTGATCAAAGACATCATATTTACGCCAGTGACTATAACACTTTCTTTATTTCACGATTGCAATTTCGGCCTTAGGCCATTATCAAGTGAAGATGATGTGGCTGTTAGGCCATGTCAACCAAAAATGAGCTGACACTTATATGTCGTTGTCAAAAAAATGGCTCTGAGCACTATGGGACTTAACATCTGAGGTCGTCAGTCCCCTAGAACTTAGAACTACTTAAATCTAACTAACCACCATGCCCGAGGCAGGATTCGAACCTGCGACCATAGCAGTTCCAGAATCGTTCGGCCACTCCGGCCGGCTGTCGTTGTCATTACTATTAAATGCATTGCTGATGCTGTTACATAGTGCGAGCGCTAATAGTAATGGCAACGGCATACAAGTGTGTCAGCTCATTTTACGTTGACATGGCCTAATAGCCATAATATCTTCACTTGATAATGCAACCGTGAAATAAAGCCAGTGTTACAGTCACCGACGTAAATGTGATGTATTTTATAAAGTTGTAGATGACTGTGGATCCCAGGTAGAAAATGTTGATCAGACATTTCTGAGATCCTTACCCTTTGACCATATACGACCTCATGTTAACAAGAACTCCTCTGACAGCTGGTAATGCTGTGAAGTGCAAATGTTTGATTATGAAATTACGCTATACATTGTGTATCAAAACGGTTTGTTACCCCAGTTACTAGTGGATGTGCTCTAGGTGATGTATTTAACAGCTACGTGCCTCGCTGATACAGTTAAGGTTTCTGT
This sequence comes from Schistocerca serialis cubense, assembly GCF_023864345.2. NCBI lineage: Eukaryota > Metazoa > Arthropoda > Insecta > Orthoptera > Acrididae > Schistocerca > Schistocerca serialis. The sequence continues at coordinate 132,490,181 of NC_064638.1, forward strand.
TCTAGTATTCTTAGTGTTGCATGTGATATGGTGCAGTAAGGAACTAGTAAGTGACATTGACTTCATACCACAACAATTAATATATTTCACATTATTTGAGAACTGAACAGAAATCCACGTCTTCCCTCTATCGTGGACGGGGGAAGAAAAACAGTAGAAGATCGATGGAGCATCCGATAGGAGTTTTTACAAAATATAGGAGTTTTTACAAACATAATAAAATCAACGTTCTTCATCTTTTATCGGTAACTCCACAGGCTTAATTGCTGCAGGCATACGGCGTTTTAATCTGTGACGAAAACTATTTGGGCAAATGCATGGATAAAAATAGACAGAAAAAAATATACTCTTACGGGTAAACCAGTATACAGGGTGGTCGGAAATTCCCGTTGCAAATCTCTAGGACTTGTAGTGGAGGGTCAGTACGTAATATTTTGAATAGGAACCTATGTTCAGAAACGTACCATTTCCGTGCTACAGCCATTTGAAAACGTGTTGCTAATGTGACCATTTTTACGAGTCGTTAACTGAGCGTGATCCAGTAAATCACTTGTTTTACAGTTCCACTCATTAATTGAGACTGCTCGTGTACTTGTTGTACGGGTTCTCATCAACGTGCTGCACTAACGCCTCTTCCAGTTGGGGCGTGTGGGGCCTCCCTGGAGCGCCACAGTCACGCGTGCTGCTGCTGAAGATACCGTTTCTCGAAACCGTTGCGTGATTGTGGCGAAAAGGGTACGCGATGCAGTCTGAAGTTGTGGATAAAGGCGACGAGCGGCTCTTCCACTGCCTTGCGCTTCGCCATTCAGGAAGATCGTGTCGGTGGTTCCTGCAACCATGTTGCTCCAATACTTACAGACACGTGAGTGAGGTTCAACCAGGTCAGTGAGGTACGATAGGATGTCAAATGACATCTGCCGATCTGACGTAAGCACCCATCACTATGATTATCCTGTTGCAAACCTACCTAGCAGACATGTTTTCAAACGGCTCTAGCACGAAAACGGTACGTTTCCGGACATGTGTTCCTATTCAAAATATTACGTACTCACTCCCCTCTACAAGTCCTAGAAGTTTGTAAAGGGAATTTCCGACCGATCTGTATGTTCCAATACATAAACCAATTCTCAAAAAACCGTGCAATCAGCAGCATATTTATAAAGAGATGATCCTCGTATCAGCCAGCGCTACGGACCCTGCGCCTGCATACAGCTGTGACACGCACCCCCGTATATGCGCCCGCCAGTCGCGCGGAAGTGCCAGTTCATTGACTCAAAGTAACCGCGGGAAGCGGTCCACGTAAAGCTCATACCTGAAAGGGAATCATCGTTCTGTGTGTGGATATGGGTAGTGGTCCAGAATTCTTTTCCATCGCCTTTCGTCTGATAACTAGCGCCGCCATGCTCACAGTGCGGTAGTTGAGCCATCGCCCACGCACTGCCGAAAATCTGCAGAGACCTGCTTGATAAAGCTACCAGTTCGTCACCTGTCAAACGTGAAGCAGACAGCACAGACTGACAGAATAAAAACGTTCTAAAATTATTTCGTATTACACGTCGGTCAGCTGCTGCGTACAGTCTTCTTAATAAAAAAGCATTATTTAGTACTAAAAATAATGCATACTTGTACTGGGTAAAATTACTGAAATCTGAGTTCGCAGAACAGACCGTATCAGGTTTTGGAAAGGCGCCCAATGAGTTGCTGCTAGTTGCATAAACTTACAAACTTTATTTGCTAATATCTTCTGGTAAACCTTCCGGGATGTAAGGTCGTGGTCCATGAAACTCTTCAGCTCCTAATGTTTCGTCCAGAGCTGCGCTGGACATCTTCAGAGGGGTGTTTCTCCTCCGGTGAGTCTTGCCGACTGACGGGTCGGACGTCTGAGAGCGACTTATGTATCGTAGAAAGTGGGCGTGACCAGAGTTACACGTGATATGCAGAGATAACCTTTGTCAGAGATAAAACTTAACTATCGATCGTAATCTCGTCACGGATAAAGCTGTCTAGCAATTCTGTAGTGCTACTGGACAGTAGCACTACAGAATTGCTAGACAGTTTTATCCGTGACGAGATTACGATCGATAGTTAAGATATGTCATCCGGTCGTGAAAGCCTTCATACTTTATTTGCTAATAACACTTAATCACACATACCCTTAAAAGAATTAAGAAACGCCGCCCGGTGTGGCCGTGCGCTTCTAGGCGCTTCAGTCTGGAACCGCGTGACCGCTACGGTCGCAGGTTCGAATCCTGCCTCGGGCATGGATGTGTGTGATGTCTTTAGGTTGGTTAGGTTTAAGTAGTTCTAAGAACTAGGGGACTGATGACCACAGATGTTAAGTCCCATAGTGCTCAGAGCTATTTCGAGCCAATTAAGAAACAATACGGCTGAAGGCCAGAACACAAGTTATTAAAGTTGCGTTAAGGAATACAAACGGCTGAAGGACTTTGTTAAAAAATAGAAGAACTGAGGGCTTGAGGCCTGGATAACAAGAACTCCAGTAAGGAAATTTTGAAAGACCTTTCAAATTTCGGCTCAAGGCTGAAGGCCACATACTGAACATTAAAACAATCTAAATTAATACACGGCTGAAGGCCTCGCACAGAACTTGAGATAAAAGAAAATCACAATCCCAACCAACGGAACAGTGGTGCTCACAAGTGTTTCAAGATCGGCCTGGGGAGGAAACTTCAACAACAGGTTAGGTGAGACAGGCAGCTAAGCATAACACTAAATAATCAGGTTGCACTACGACCTAGGGACAGCTGAAGAACCAACCAACAACCTAATAAATTCCCTTCCACCCAACCAACGGCACGACAATATCAGCGAGGGCGAAGATCGCAGCAGCACCACGTCCTGATAACTGGCATCTAAACACAATCATGGCACAATAATCACTCAAAAGAAAAAACGAGAACAACATCAAGCTGTCGTACTACACGCCGCGCCGCGCGGGATTAGCTGAGCGGTTTAAGGCGCTGCACTCATGGACTGTGCGGCTGATCCCGGTGGAGGTTCGAGTCCTCCCTCGGGCATGGGTGTGTGTGTTTGTCCTTAGGATAATTTAGGTTAAGTAGAGTGTAAACCTTAGGGACTGATAACCTTAGCTGTTACGTCCCATAAGATTTCACATATTTGAACATTTTTGAACTACACGCCGTGCCGGACAGTATCAACACGACGAGGAAAAACACTGCCGGAAAACTACGCTAACGAGCAGTGCAGGTAACCAGAACGTTAACGGCCACAATACAGAAGATACCGCTGGTGCACTTCACTAATAAGTTACAATCATTCCAATAGTTAAACACCATACTGGAAGACGGCTGCAAAATTTGCCAACTCCAGCACACCATACACTGCTGCTTGCAGGAACGGCCCAGGAAGCAACAACCGGCAATGAACGAAGAGATGTCACAGCAGTAGAGGTTTCGTAACAGGTTAACTGATTACTCAAAAAAATGGTTCAAATGCACTATGCACAATGGGACATAACGTCTGAGGTCATCAGTCCCCTTGAACTTAGAACTACTTAAACCTAACTAACTTAAGGACATTGCACACATCCATGCCCCGAGGCAGGATTCGAATCTGCGACCGTAGCGGTCACGCGTTTCCAGACCGCAGCGCCTAGAACCGCTCGGCCACCCCGGCCGGCAACTGATTACTCAACTCCAGTATGCAGGTTCGGTGGGCGACGAACTTCGCAGCTCTCGCAGGTAGTGCTTCACAGCTCCGCCCACGCGTGCACGCCGCCAGTGGCCCCAGGCTGACGACACGCCACAGAGACTTGCTTGCTGCTCTCTCGCAACCTATCGACTATCCACACACACCACCACACGGGAATATAGCGGTCACAGCAAAGATGGTACAGCAGTACATCGATAAACGCTGCTGCTGCCACTGATGAAGCCAAGTGAGCAACTCGTTCAGGTAGTAACTGAGGGAGCAATAAGGCGTCACTCGATAGTGAGAAAATGCCAAAAAGAAAAAACGGCATCAGCGCGAGCCGGCTGTGGCTCAATAACATCATCATATGTTAGACGTTAAGATTCTACAAGAATCTACATCTCACATGTCGTTAGAGTTCTGACAATACAATGTCGTCGAAGCATAAATCGTGCAATATTGGTACTTAGTATTTCTGAGAGGAACGGTATCATAGACTAACAGCACAGCGAGATTTTAGTAAGTCGACTGTACTAGGAGCCAAAGGCCATGTCGAAGTGGTAACACGGTTCCGTCAGATCACAGAAGTTAAGTACTCTCGGGCTTGGCTAGCACTTAGATGGGTGACCGTCCAGTCTGCCGAGCGCTGTTGTCAACCGGGGAGCACTCAGCCCTTGTGAGACAAATTAAGCACCTACTTGAATGAGAAGTAGCGCCTCCGGTCACGAAAACTGACAACGGCTGAGAGAGAGATGTGCTGACCACATGCCCCTCCATGTCGGCATCCAGGGACGCCTATACGCCGAGGATGACCCGGCGGTCGGTCAGTACCGTTGGGTCTTCCGAGGCCTATTTGGACAGAGACTGTACTAGGAAAAAACGATGTGAGACAAATATGCTATAGCTCGGGTCATGTTTTCCATCGTGATGGGGAGCATTAAAATGCGTTCTGGAAATGTAGGTACCATCGATGTATCACAAGACAGGAGCACACACTGTTTCCTGAGAAGAAGAAAAATAGAACTATTACCAGCCAAAGTGTTTTACAAGTTTCCTAACTAAGTTCGCTGTAACACTACTTACTAAACGGATGACTTCTCTTACGTCACAATAATACGTATGTAACTGGACTGCCAGTAAAGAAAAACACACCTGTATGAAGTAGTTCAAAAATGGCTCTGAGCACTATGGGACTCAACTGCTGAGGTCATTAGTCCCCTAGAACTTAGAACTAGTTAAACCTACATAACCTAAGGACATCACAAACATCCATCCATGCCCGAGGCAGGATTCGAACCTGCGACCGTAGCGGTCTTGCGGTTCCAGACTGCAGCGCCTTTAACCGCACGGCCACTTCGGCCGGCTATATGAAGTAGTCCTCGCGCAGTTGCAGCCTACAACCGTTACAGCCGGCCGGTCTGGCTGAGCGGTTCTAGGCGCTTCATTCTGGAACCGCGCGACCGGTACAGTCGCAGGTTCGAATCATACTTCGGGCATGGATGTGTGTGATGTCTTTAGGTTGGTTAGGTTTAAGTAGTTCTAAGTTCTAGAGGACTGATGACCTCAGATGTTAAGTCCCATAGTTCTCATAGCCATTTGAACCATTTTTTGAACCATTACATCAACCCGGTAAGGTTCTCTGACTCTTGATGATATGTAGTATTTTGTCATAACACACCATGGCAATCCTACATAAGTTATGTACTTCATAAATAATTAGTGACTCGAGACCAATCGTAGCTACCACCATAGTGACTCCTTACATCTGAAAACACGGTTTATCTATCAGCCAGAGCTGCGAGAGCAAAAGAAAGCTTGTTTCCAGTATTGATTCTATAGGAAGTAACGGAACACACGAAATGATTTTAAATCACGCAGTAGAATTACCCCAATACTTACGCTCCCAGCATAGCTACTTTGTATAATCAACAACCATGTTAAGACTACAAGCAACAGCATATTTTTTGTATAAACCATTACAGGTCCTGATTTTATCTCTTTAACTAGAGTATCAAGGTATTGCATTCCTTCATTGCCGAATACGTACACAGCCAGCTAAAAAGCGTTATCTGTGAGTGGTTACTGCACATTAACGTCGAAGATAGGAGCTGGTCACTTTATTGTGACTGTATCATGTGTTAACCACTAGGTTTAAATGAATGCACTTTGCCAGAGGTTTTCCAACCGTGCACAGAAAGCAGGATGTCACATGTGGGTCAGCGTGAGTATAGTGCCAAATGAAGCTGACTTCACGACACGGAGCATCTGAAGGAAAGGGAAAAGGATACTGTTTGTCAATGAGCGAGTGGTTACGGTGCACTCTGGTGGTGTCTTCCATGTCTTCCATTAAGTGACGTGCCTACATTTGTAGGACTGCACGTGGGGAATACACATACGGAAACTGGAAGGAGGACAAAATGTGACGAATGAAGCCCAGGAGTTTCCTACTGCTCGTAGCATTGTTTCACTTGCATGGAGAGCGTTCCGAACCGCAGGCACTGCTGTCTGAAGCAGATGAGGTGATCGACCGAGGTCAGCCACGGCAGTAGACGACCTATAAATTGTGCAACGGACAAGAAGAGACATACATCAAATAGCGGGCACAACTGGCGGCCCTGCAAGGGTGGCAAACGTACCTTCCACAGTGGTAGGGCGACTGCCTATTGGGGGGTGGTCTCTTTGCCCGATCATTAGTATGTCGTTGAGCCGTGTGCGGCTCGCGTTGGTGCCATTGGTAGGTAGGCATCGTGTAATAGGGATACAGGCGTCTTGTTTTCTTCTTCTAATTACTAGCGCCACGAAGTTTGCTAGAATTTTCTGTCCGCTAGTGGCAGCATCAGCGTTTATCGATATTTAGTTCCCATACTATCTTTGGAAGGACGTGAAGCTTTTTCCCGGTCGGGTATAACGGTAGTTCGGTTGGGACGGAGCAGCAGAGAGGTCTGGCATCACGGGGACACACCGGGACCGCTGGCAGCACGCAGGCATTGCCGGATCGAAGGGCTGTAGTTGCGAGGGCCACAACCTCGTTGTCCACCGGACCCAGGACGTTGAACTGAGTGAACATTAGTTCAGTAGTGAAACCTCCATTTGTGATCAGGCCCTTTGTTCGTGCGTTGCTGCTCGAGAGTAGCCGTCAGACGAACAGCAGCAAGTGGAGCATGTCGAGTTGACGGAATCTATTAGCCATCTGTTACTGCCTGTTACTAGTTTTTGAATTTTGTGTTATTATTTGGTGAAGTGCAACCAGCGCTATTATAGTGCCTAGTGGCCGCTAACGCCCCAGTTACCTGCCCTGGAGGTTAGCGTATTTTTGCGGCAGTGTACTTTTCCTTGTCTTGCTGATGCTGTATGGCATGATGTAGAATTCGGCATCCTCCTTCACTGTGGTGTGGAACGTGATTTCTTTTGTCTACCTTGGTTGTAGTGTTTCCTTCTGCCTTTCGATCTTTTAAACATCGGATTCTGAAGATGCAGTGCCGTCTGTCACTTCGCCCTCGCTTGAATTATTCCGTCGTTGTACTGGTTATCACACGTTAGGTGGATTTGTTAAGAGGGTTGATCGGCCTTGATCCCTAGTTTGAGTTGCCATCCTGTTAGGTGAGCATAACTCTTGGCTGCCTGTCTCGACGCTTACGCAGCTGTAGGGACCTATCTCAGGTCGATCCTGTGGATCACTCCCTTTTTTATTTGGTCTGATTCGGTCAATTGTTAAAAAAATAATACTTTGTTTAAGTTATTCCTATTGCTTGTGGCCTCCAGCCGACAAATAATTTGAATTCTTTTTAATGAGGCCTTTGGCCGTCGCTGTAGCTTGCCTTACATTCGATTTTTTAAATGATTGTTTTAAAAAGAATTTTGGTATTTTCACTGTGTAGTTGCCTTCCCCACCTGAAGCCACTAATTGTTCTGAAGTATTGCTTGTGACCTTCAGCCGACAAATAATTTTGAATTCTTTCTTAATAAGGCCTTCAGCCGTCAGCGTAGCTTGTGTTGCAGCCCATTTTTTAAAATGATAGTTTTTAAAAAAAATATTTCCTTAAATAAAGTGTGCAACCAACGGTAACTGATTTTGCCCCATCCACACTTTTCCTGCTTTCCCTAAGTCCCACGTCTCAGTCGTATTCCATTGACACTCCTAAATCGGTGGCATTGTTTGCGATGAAGTCGAAGGCATAGGGAATGGACAAAAGAGGAGGAGTTCACATGCTCTTCTCGGGTGAGAACTGATTCACTCTGAGTAGTGATTCTAGAGCTATTGTCATATGGCGAGATGTGGGAAAACTAAAAGCACACAGCAATATTATCCAACAAGACCGCTTTCGTGGTCCATGTGTTATGCTGTGGTGAGGCATAACGTTGCATGTGCATCCTGATACCCAAATCTTTGAACACAGTACACCGACCTGTCAACATTATTGCGACACAGTAGCCCTCCTCCATGAGTGTCTTTTCAAGGGAGCGTTTTGACCAGACTTCATGTTTTATGGGTGTCAGTGCGCGACCGCATCAATCAGTGCTCATGGAGGAGCTCTTGGAACGATATGATACTCGGTTAATGTACTGGATTGCCTGTCCCCCCCCCCCCCCCCCCATCACCGGACTTACACCCCATCGAGCAAGTGGGGAAGACAAACTGCATGACGTCCACATGCACCAACCACCTCGCAGCAGTCGCCAACAGCTCTGGTGGAGGAATGGAATGTTTTACCACGGTAATTTCTTACCAAACTTGCAACATTCCAGAGCGTGCATCGCCCTGTCAATCTGCTTTACTATTCATAAAAGTGTAGGACACACACTGTATTGTCTCATGGTACGGCGTATAACCACCAACAAAAAATGGTTTCAATATCTTAAACATGGCTGCGATTCAGCAGCTGTACAGATTCGAAGAAGTTGAAAAAATCAGCCTCCAAGTTGCAAACAAGAGGTTTATTTAGCCCTTGCCCTAGGATTAGGTATTTCTGGAAATATCTTCTTCAGAAGGTGTGGAGCCTAAAATGTGTATACATGTTGTTCTTGATGTTGTTGTTATCGTTGTCGTTGTTGTGGTCTTCAGTCATGAAAGTGGTTTACAATCTCTTCCATTTCTATAATATTGTCCTCAAGAACATCGCCCTTCTATAGACCCTCGATTTACCACTTCCACCTTTCTGCTTTCCGTTCTTTGCTTAGAACTGGGTTTCCATCTGAGCTCTTGATATTCATGCCAGTGGTTCTCTTTTCTCCAAGGGTCTCTATAATTTTCCTGTAGGCAGTATCTATCGTACCCCTAGTGAGAGAAGCCTCTACATCATTACCTTTGTCCTCTAGCCATCCCTGCTTAGCCATTTCACACTTCCTGTCGATCTCATTTTTGAAACGGTTGTGTTCGATTTTGTCTGCTTCATTTACTGCGTTTTTATATTTACTCCTTTCATCAATTAAATTCGATTTTCTTCTGTTACCCAAGGATTTCTACTAGCCCTCGTCTTTTTACCTACTTGATCCTCTACTGCCTTCACAACTTCATCCCTCAAAGCTATCCATTCTTCTTCTACTGTATTTCTTTCCCCCATTCCGGTCACTTGTTCCCTTGTGCTCTCCCTGGAACTCCGTACAACCTCTGGTTTAGTCAGTTTATCCAGGTCCCATCTCCTTAAATTCCCACATTTTTCAGTTTCTTAAGTTTTAGTCTACAGTTCATAACCAATAGAATATAATAAATCCAATGCCAAAGAAAGCAGGTGTTGACATATGTGAAAATTTCCGAACTATCAGTTTAATAAGCTACAGGGGCAAAATACTAACCCGAATTCTTTACAGATGAATGGACAAACTGGTGGAAGCCGACCTCGGAGAAGATCAGTTTGGATACCGTAGAAATATTGGAACACGTGAGATAAAGCTGACCACATGACTTACCTTGGAAGATAGATTATGGCAAGGCATACCTACGTTTCTAGCATTTGTAAACTTAGAGAAAGCTTTTTTCAAAGTTGACTGGAATACTCTCTTTCAAACACGGAAGGTTCAAAAATGGTTCAAATGCCTATGAGCACTATGGGGCTTAACAGCTGAGGTCCTCAGTCCTCTAGAACTTAGAACTACTTAAACCTAACTAACCTACGGACATCATACACATCCATGCTCGAGGCAGCATTCGAGCCTGCGACCGTAGCAGTCGCGTGGTTCCGGACTGCAGCGCCTAGAACCACGTGGCCACCGCGGTCGGCATCACGGAAGGTGACAGGGGTAAAATACAGGGAGCGAAAGGCTACTTACAATTTGTACAGAAACCAGATGGCAGTTACCAGAGTGGATGGGCATGAAAGGGAAGCAGTGGTTGGGAAGGGAGTGAGACATCATTGTAGCATATCCCCGATGTTATTCAATCTGTATATTGAGCAAGCAGTAAAGGAAACAAAAGAAAAATTCGGAGTAGGTATTAAGGTCCATGGAGAAGAAATAAAAACTTTGAGGTTCGCCGATGACGTAATTCTGTCAAAGATAGCAAAGGAGTTGGAAGAGCAGTGGAACGGAATGGACAGTGTTTTGAAAGCAGGATATAAGATGAGCATCAACAAAAGCAAAACGATGATAATGGAATGTAGTCGAATTAAGTCGGGTTATGATGAGGGAATTAGATTAGGAAATGAGAAACTTAAAGTAGTTAATGAGTTTTGCTATTTGGGGAGCAAAATGTTAGAAGTAGAGAGGATAAAAAATGTACACTGGCAATGGCAAGGAAGGCGTTTGTGAAGAAGAGAAATTTGTTAACATTGAGTATAGATTTAAGTGTCAGGAAGTCGTTCCTGAAAGTATTTGTATGGAGTGTAGCGATGTATGGAAGTGAAACACGGACGATAAATAGTTTGGACAAGAAGAGAATAGAAGCTTTCGAAATGTGGTGCTACAGAAGAATGCTGAAGATTCGATGGGTAGATCACATAACTAATGAGGAGGTATTGAATAGAATTGGGCAGAAGAGAAGGTTTTGGCACAACTTGACTAGAAGAAGGGATCGGTTGGTAGGACATGTTCTGAGACATCAAGGGATCACCAATTTAGTATTGGAGGGCAGCGTGGAGGGTAAAAATCGTAGAGGGAGACCAAGAGGTGAATACGCTAAGCAGATTCAGAAGGATGTAGGTTGCATTAGGTACTAGGAGATGGAGAAGCTTGCACAGGATAGAGTAGCATGGAGAGCTGCATCAAACCAGTCTCTGGTCTGAAGACCACAACAACCTGAACATGTTAAAAATAACTTGTAACCACTAATGCACATTTTAGGGCCCACTCCTATTGAACAAGATATTTTTAGAAATATCCAAACCTAGGTCAAGTGCTAAATAAACCTGTGCTTTGCAACAGATTGGCTAACTTTTTAAACCACTAGAAAATTCTTTTTACTAACGATGTTTATTGACTGCAGTGGCAAAAAGCCATCGTGTACATACAATGATGGCCCCGTCACATGATGTTCTAACTGTGATTGAACATTGTATCATGTGTGCCGTGATTGGATACTCCAGAGTCATGATGTGAGGGCCAGTAACGAAGATCAGCATGAATATTGCTACGATCAACATGAATGTTGCTACTTAATACAATAAAAACGCATATATAGTGGTGTATATTTACTAAAGTATCAGTGCAGATGTCTACAAAAAATGAGAGATACTGCTCCCAAGCTCAACAACAATACGGAAGAACGGGATAGTGCTACTACACGATTGTTATAATATATGGAGTACTTTGATATAGTTTTAAGTAGAATCATGAGGTGTGTTTTGATAAAATCTTACGCATAATCTAGACTTGGGTTCTCAGCCCTGTGCTTGTGCATCATCTGTAGTAGTAGTAGTAAACGGCTAAGAATACATTTCCTTTTATACGAGCACGTACCTGCACCACTATTTTCAGTAAACGATTTCCTAAAGAATTAAAGGTTATATAGAGAAAGACATAATATTCCACACATGTCTGCATTTAGTAGATGATTCATATCAAACGTACAGGTAAACTCTTGTACTCTTTTGGCCATATCTGGAGTCCATAGGGGAGGAGAGAGCATTGCCACCATTTTATGTCACATGACACAGTTGCCTGGGTACTCCCCTGAGTGACCTTGATCAATTCCCAGTGGTTCCCAGGGGTAGAGGGATTGGAAATGTAAGGAGCCGAGTGTGTAACCCGATACTGGATATGTATATGACACTGGGTGTGATAAGATTGTTATCTGTCCATGAATGCCGACTGTATTCCTACTAGTATATTATTCTTTTGCATGTAGGTTGTGTTGAAAACTGGCTACTGGTCAATCTGGGGTGCGTAGGAAATCTGCTTGCATGGATGGCTAGACAACACTCAAATAAATCGTTTCATTACAGATAGTAAATGACAACAATAACTTTGAGAAATGCAGTTGTGTCGCAAGCAAAGGCCGACATGCAAAATAAATAATGTCCTTCAGCATATACAAGTCACTGGTGTTGAAGTGCTTAATTTTGATGTTGCTGTAGAAGTCGGCCACAGCCAGTCGGCACGACGCGTATGTCCTCTTCGTATAGAGGCCGCTGGCGTCGCGTTGTCGTCCTGGAGAGGGGTCGGTCAACGTGCAACTGGCAGACATCTTCTTCACAGCCCTCTTTGCTCTCTCGTTTCCGTTTAGCGTGCCGCCGCTTCACTTTACGTCGTAACGGGTTGCGCCTGATGATGCAGCTTTAGGCCAAGAAACTGGCTGTGTATCAATGAAATAACAATTTTACCAACTGTCAGCGAAATTCTTCTTAACTTCATGCCCTTCATCTGCGGATGCCTGGAACATAAAATACTTTGAGACAGGACATCAGCTACTACCTCCATCTAAGTGCTGCAACTAGTGTAACTTTACAGGTAAGGAAATTGGCGTTTGTATTTTTAAATCATCGAATGATAAACCATTTGCTCAAAGTTCAAGTCAATAAACTCACAAGTTTTCGTAAATTTTGTTAGTAAGCCGAGCAATAGTGAGTCAGTGAAACCACTGGTGAGGGTTGTTTCTAATTATCTTCCCTAGATTCGTTTTCGTGTCTGCCAGTGTACATTGTAAGTCATCCTCCAAGTTCATTAGATTTCTTGCTTTTGATTTCATTGGTACCAGATATGTAAATGAACTTTCACGCTAGAAAGCTATGACAAATGGAATAATAATGTTAAGCACAATTAAGAGAAAACAGCCATCGGTCACTAAGTTTTAACGAGCAGCTACTGCGGTATGCCTCCCATTCTTGCACCAGTGCGTGTCGGAGCTCCTGAAGTGTCCTAGGTGTTTGAAGACGTGCAGCTATACGTCGACCGAGAGCATCCCAGACGTGTTCGATGGGGTTTAGGCCTGGTGAACAGGCTGGCCCCTCCATTAGCCTGATATCTTCTGTTTCAAGGTACTCCTCCACGATGGCAGCTCGGTGGGGCCGTGCTTTATCATCCATCAGGAGGAAGGTGGAACCCACTGCACTCCTAAAAATTGCGGATATACTGGTGCAAAATGACGTCCCGATACACCTGATCTGTTACAGTTCCTCTGTTAGACATGCAGGGGTGTACGTGCACCAATCATAATTCCACCCCACGCCATCAAACCACGACCTCCATATAGGTCCCTTTCAAGGACATTAACGTGTTGGTATCTGGTTCCCGGTTCACACCACATGAAAACCCGGCGAGAATCACTGTTCAGACTATACCTGGACTCGTCCGAGAACATAACCTGGGACCACTGTTCCAATGACCATGTACTGCGTTCTTGATACCAGGCTCTCCTGTGACCAGGGGTCAGTGGAGTGCACCTTGCAGGTCTCTGGGCGAATAAACCATGTCTGTGGACTGTGTGTCTGGAAACAACTGTTCCAGTGGCTGCGGTAAGGTCCCGAGCAAGGCTACCTGCAGTACTCCGTAGCCGTTTGCGGGCACTGATGGTGAGATATAGGTCTTGTTGTGGTGTTGTACACTGTCAACATCTCGTACTGTAGTGCCTGGACACGTTTCTTGCCTCCTGTAATCGTTGCCGTAATCTTGAGATCACACTTTGTGGCACACGGAGGGCCCGTGCTACGACCTGCTGTGTTTGACCAGGGGTCAGTCGCCCTAGTATTCTACCCCTCATGTTGTTGTTGTTGTTGTTGTTGTGGTCTTCAGTCCTGAGACTGGTTTGATGCAGCTCTCCATGCTACTCTATCCTGTGCAAGCTTTTTCATCTCCCAGTACTTACTGCAACCTACATCCTTCTGAATCTGCTTAGCGTATTCATCTCTTGGTCTCCCCCTACGATTTTTACCCTCCACGCTGCCCTCCAATACTAAATTGGTGATCCCTTGATGCCTCAGAACATGTCCTACCAACCGATCCCTTCTTCTGGTCAAGTTGTGCCACAAACTTCTCTTCTCCCCAATCCTATTCAATACTTCCTCATTAGTTATGTGAACTACCCATCTAATCTTCAGCATTCTTCTGTAGCACCACATTTCGAAAGCTTCTATTCTCTTCTTGTCCAAACTATTTATCGTCCATGTTTCACTTCCATACATGGCTACACTCCATACGAATACTTTCAGAAATGACTTCCTAACACTTAAATCAATACTGGATGTTAACAAATTTCTCTTCTTCAGAAACGCTTTCCTCGCCATTGCCAGCCTACATTTTATATCCTCTCTACTTCGACCATCATCAGTTATTTTGCTCCCCAAATAGCAAAACTCCTTTACTACTTTAAGTGCCTCATTTCCTAATCTAATTCCCTCAGCATCACCCGACTTAATTCGACTACATTCCATTATCCTTGTTTTGCTTTTGTTGATGTTCATCTTATATCCTCCTTTCAAGACACTGTCCATTCCATTCAACTGCTCTTCCGAGTCCTTTGCTGTCTCTGACAGAATTACAATGTCATCGGCGAACCTCAAAGTTTTTATTTCTTCTCCATGAATTTTAATACCCACTCCGAATTTTTCTTTTGTTTCCTTTACTGCTTGCTCAATATACAGATTGAACAACATCGGGGACAGGCTACCACCCTGTCTTACTCCCTTCCCAACCACTGCTTCCCTTTCATGTCCCTCGACTCTTATAACTGCCATCTGGTTTCTGTACAAATTGTAAATAGCCTTTCGCTCCCTGTATTTTACCCCTGCCACCTTTAGAATTTGAAAGAGAGTATTCCAGTCAACATTGTCAAAAGCTTTCTCTAAGTCTACAAATGCTAGAAACGTCATCAATATGTGTTCTTTGAGCCATTTTGAACACAGTCACCATTAGCACGTTTGAAAACGTCTGTACACTGACTCACTGCACCGTACTCTGACATGCATCAACACACCTCTGCGTATGTGGACTGCTACCAGCGCTACCGTGCGACGACCGCAGGTCAAATGGACCGCATGGTCATTCCCCGAGGTGATTTAAACCCGCAAACCGCCCAGCAGAGCGTAGTTTCACCATGTATCAGCATTATCCTTAATTTATAAGCATGAGTGTATATCTATAGGAACTTCGTATCGTCACAAAACTCAGACTTCACTCATTCCTATTAAATAACATATAAGCTGAAGGTTTTCAGAAACACATATAAGAATAACAAAGGTTCTCTTTACCAGCTACACAGCCCGTTGTGCGGAGCATCTACGAGGGCTTTCTGAAAAGTAACGCCTTCGCATTCTTTATGTGAAAACTCTTACACCTCTCCAAATTAAAAAAGGCTATTAACATTCTACATCATTATTGTTCATGTCTACGTATTTGTTTCTAAACGTAGTCACCCTGGGGACGTACAAATTACTCCCAACGAGAAAGCGGATTGTTATAACTCCCAACAAGAAATCAGTTTACTGATGTCGTCATTGTATTTATAGAATATTTGCCTTTGTTGACGGAGCCACGACCTCACCTCTGCTTGCAATTCATCATTATCAAATGGTTCAAATAGCTCTGAGCACTATGGGACTTAACTTCTGAGGTCATCAGTCCACTAGAACTTAGAACTACTTAAACCTAACTAACCTAAGGACATCACACACATCCATGCCCGAGGCAGGATTCGAACCTGCGGCCGTAGTGGTCGTGCGGTTACAGACTGTAGCGCCTAGAACCGCTCGGTCACTCTGGCCGGCTCATTATGAAAGTGAGTCAACGAAGTTGTTGTGTAGCTTTTGGAAACAGATGTAAATCGGGTGGGGCCAAGTCGGGAATGGGATAATCGATGACAGTGCGGATTGTTGCAGATATCGAACCGCTCGTGTTTGGTCTAGCATTGACACGCCTGTGTGGAAGAATACGAATTCGAAATTGGATTACAGGAAGCTGTTGCTCGTACACCGATATAGTTACATTACACAACACTATGTCAAACGCTACAATTCGGAGCCCTGTAGCGGAAGAGGGGTACAAATATAGCTTACAGACAGGTAAAATAGGGAGGTGGAATGGTAAAAACCTTAGTTTTATTGAAAAAGCCTTAAGAGTTTTCAGATAAGGAATTCAGAGGGATTACGTTTCAACAAGTCCTCGTAATATTTTGTTAAGAATAAACGGGACTGTAACAAATTCTCTTTATATGGAGGGCTCAGAAGCCAACCAGTGTAAGTCATCGTTTTTCTGCAAGTGACTTATATGTCGTAACAGATTCCTGAGTATCCAGTCTTTCAGTTGCCGAGACCAGTAAGTCACAGATTGACATTACTTACGCTAGATGGCAGCACATGTACTGACCACAGAGTATATGAGCCGAAATGTTCCGAAGTCATCTAGTGAAAGTCAGTTTAACGCTTCAAACAGTCTGTGTTGGAAACTTCCCTGGGAGTTTAGTAGTAGATTCCGATGCACCACTGCAGGTAACAGTGGTTTGTTTGTCTTGGCGTATTTTTGACATACTAAGCTGCTACTGTTACACGATATGCTTTTTTAGATGAAGATGTCCTCTCTACTCGTTAAAAATATGCCGTTTTCAGATACCGTTTCTGTAAATGTACCAGACAATGATAATAATTCGTCCGATTCAGGTATGTACGTTCTAACGTCTAAAATGTGTCGCAATTTCATGTGACCATTCTGAAAACGCCTCTTTCCCCAAACTAGTGTATTGTTTATCTCGTTATTAATATTGTAACCTTCCAACCGGAACGTTAGATTACAAGCGTTACTGAACACGTGTTTTGGAATAATTTTTTTGAATTGTGAACTTTTTGCTGAGTTACATTGAATGACTTACTAAATATTTTATTTATTTGTAGATGTACTGAAGAAGATGACCGCCAGTTAGACAACAATGATAAAAGTTATGAAAACGAAAATATGATGATACAGAAAGGAAGAAAACGGAAGTGGAAAGCAATATTCATGGAAAAGGGTAGTCAATTCTGCCAATAGATGTTCTGGCAAAGCTTATGTGAACAGAAGTGGAAAAACTATACCTGGAAAATCCTTTAAGGGGAGACGGAAAGCAAATTTTATCCCTATTCTGCCAATGCTATTTTACCTTTTGAATAGGTGCACTTTTCAAAAGATCTATAAGTGATAAAACAAATAAATTTTTACTACATATATGTAACATAGATGCCTCAATTTACAAGTAAAATGAACATAATTCCTCTCATAGTTTCGAAGAAAAAAATTTATTCTTTCACTAGTACAATTTAACTTTTTTTGTACATTAATTATAACAAAACAGTTTCTGATTGTTTGGTGCTTCTCATTTTACTTTTAATAGCTTATTATTATCGTCTGCAGTTCAAATTGACCAAGCCTCATGTTTCTAACCCCATTAGTTTAGCAAATAATGGTACCTGAAAGTAAAAAAAGAAGGAATTTTGAGAAAAATCCATTTAAAGTTTAATATTGCTATTCTAATATACACTCCTGGAAATGGAAAAAAGAACACATTGACACCGATGTGTCAGACCCACCATACTTCCTCCGGACACTGCGAGAGGGCTGTACAAGCAATGATCACACGCACGACACAGCGGACACACCAGGAACCGCGGTGTTGGCCGTCGAATGGCGCTAGCTGCGCAGCATTTGTGCACCGCCGCCGTCAGTGTCAGCCAGTTTGCCGTGGCATACGGAGCTCCATCGCAGTCTTTAACACTGGTAGCATGCCGCGACAGCGTGGACGTGAACCGTATGTGCAGTTGACGGACTTTGAGCGAGGGCGTATAGTGGGCATGCGGGAGGCCGGGTGGACGTACCGCCGAATTGCTCAATACGTGGGGCGTGAGGTCTCCACAGTACATCGATGTTGTCGCCAGTGGTCGGCGGAAGGTGCACGTGCCCGTCGACCTGGGACCGGGCCGCAGCGACGCACGGATGCACGCCAAGACCGTAGGATCCTACGCAGTGCCGTAGGGGACCACACCGCCACTTCCCAGCAAATTAGGGACACTGTTGCTCCTGGGGTATCGGCGAGGACCATTCGCAACCGTCTCCATGAAGCTGGGCTACGGTCCCGCACACCGTTAGGCCGTCTTCCGCTCGCGCCCCAACATCGTGCAGCCCGCCTCCAGTGGTGTCGCGACAGGCGTGAATGGAGGGACGAATGGAGACGTGTCGTCTTCAGCGATGAGAGTCGCTTCTGCCTTGGTGCCAATGATGGTCGTATGCGTGTTTGGCGCCGTGCAGGTGAGCGCCACAATCAGGACTGCATACGACCGAGGCACACAGGGCCAACACCCGGCATCATGGTGTGGGGAGCGATCTCCTACACTGGCCGTACACCACTGGTGATCGTCGAGGGGACACTGAATAGTGCACGGTACATCCAAACCGTCATCGAACCCATCGTTCTACCATTCCTAGACCGGCAAGGGAACTTGCTGTTCCAACAGGACAATGCACGTCCGCATGTATCCCGTGCCACCCAACGTGCTCTAGAAGGTGTAAGTCAACTACCCTGGCCAGCAAGATCTCCGGATCTGTCCCCCATTGAGCATGTTTGGGACTGGATGAAGCGTCGTCTCACGCGGTCTGCACGTCCAGCACGAACGCTGGTCCAACTGAGGCGCCAGGTGGAAATGGCATGGCAAGCCGTTCCACAGGACTACATCCAGCATCTCTACGATCGTCTCCATGGGAGAATAGCAGCCTGCATTGCTGCGAAAGGTGGATATACACTGTACTAGTGCCGACATTGTGCATGCTCTGTTGCCTGTGTCTATGTGCCTGTGGTTCTGTCAGTGTGATCATGTGATGTATCTGACCCGAGGAATGTGTCAATAAAGTTTCCCCTTCCTGGGACAATGAATTCACGGTGTTCTTATTTCAATTTCCAGGAGTGTAGTTATTGATGAGAATTACGTACCACTAATATTTTCCTGCATCATACTGATCTTTTTTTCTTCTCTTGGTCCCTCTTCTTTTCTGTCTGGCTTCTATTGTGCATTTCAGATTTGCAATATTTGCTTTGCGGATTCTTTCTTTATCTGTTTGCACCAAGGATTTTGCTGTATTTCCACTAGATTTTATGCCCAATAATTCCAAAACACCCAGTTTTCTAATTACACCATCACTGCAGCATAAAATAGCATCATAAAGACCAAATTTGAGGGTTGTAAGCTGAACAAATACAGATTTCTGTAACCGGTTCCAAATGACAGAATTCACACATTCATTTAAATTTTGGGTTTTCACATGAAGACATTTCTTCAACAAGGTATCTTTACAAAGGTCTCTAAATACGGGTTTAATTTCATTCATTACTGATGCAGGTAAAGAATGTTTGTGGTCATATCTGGCACTTCTCCTGTACTTGCGCAAAGTGTCAGGATCATTCGGTCAATGACCGTGCACTGGACTTTCATTTTTGGAAAGCTTATGGAAAAAGATAGCCCATACAGCTTTTTTCATGTTTTCTAAATCTCTTCTTATGTCCAAGCCATAACAATTCTCTAATCTACTTCAACATTTGTCAGGCGACCTTTACCACCTATCTTCCCACCATCTTCCGATAGTATTTTTCACTTTTCTTTCAATAGTCTTCTCAACCTGAACCCCATTCTCTTCTGGACATGCCCAATGCACTCTAATTTAGAGATTGTGACATTAGGACCATAGGTTGTTCTGCACATACCTAGTCATAAGCCTTGCTGTCACCGTCCCCAGATTGCACAGAGCGTCAGGTAAACCATCATATCTCACGAAAAAATGATCGTATTTATATAAAACAAAAACTGTTTCATGCAGGAAGGACCAGGCATTTCAAATATGCTAAAATCTAAAAATCGAATTTTTGAAGCCCACTTGCCTTCCGTCTTCCCTTAAAAATGTGAACTGTGAATGTTCACGAAAGTGTTTTGATTTAGTAAATCCTACAGAACGGCGATCATTGTTCGAATCATTTTATAAATTGGGCGATGATGCAAAGCGGAACGTTTATCTTCGCGGAATGAACCACAACACGAACGTGAAGCAACATCGTCCAAGAAACTTATGGAAGGCACAAATATTGAAAACTTTGACTCATTATTTGACAACAGTGACGTCAGTTCGTGTGTTTAAGAAGTTTTTTATGGACACATTTCAGGTTAATGATGCTCGTTCTTATAAAATATCGGTTAGTACAGAACCATCCGCATGTATTGTTAAAAGAGGCCATAGGCTGCCATCAAATAAAATCGATGTCACAAAAGTGGAAGAACACATTGAATCGTTTCCCTCTTATAAAAGTCATTATACCTTCTGATGCGCCAAATCAGAGATATTTGCAGTCTGATCATTTTAAACCACCGTCCAAAGATGCATACCAGCTATGCGATTCCCTGCAGAACATTCTTACTGATGAGAATGACGATGCAAAAATGGACGAGGCTAAGATTACACAAGAACTTCATCTTCGGCGAGCACAACAAGCAAGACATTCTTTGAATTCAGACAAGCTGCTCGCAGGAGAAGGTGTTTACGTTTTTACTTTTGATCTGGAAAAAGCTTTACCTTTCCCAAAACTTCTCACATCAGTTGCCTATTACAAACCAAATATGTATGTATATAACCTAGGAGTGCACAGTTTCAACGAGTCTGAAGGTTACTGTACACGTGGGACGAGATAGGAGAAACTCGAGGATCACAGGAAACTGGAGCATGTCTTGTTAAACATTTAAACAACATGCCTCTTCTCATCGCCACATTATCATGTATACAGATTCTGTCACAGGTCAAAACAGGTATATCAAACTAAGCTTATAGTTGCAAAAACTTTTGCAAGATCCATGATATCAGCTGATTACATTGACCACAGATTTATTGTATCTGGACACAGTTACGTCCCAAACGATGCAGATTTTGGCACTATCGAAACCAAAGCAAAAAGAAAGAATTTATTTTTGGTCCAAGAGTTTGAATTGATTTGATAACAATTTCCAAAACGCAAAAATCGATTTCTGGTAACAGAGATGAAGCGAGAAGAGTTTCTTTCAACCAAAAAGTTAGAAGCTTCAACTTACAATAGGAAAACCAATACTGAAGGGGGCAAGGTAATCTGGTTGAATATGAAATGGCTAAGATACTGCAAAGACCAAGAAAATTCTATTTTCTACAAAGAAACATTGCTGGAAGATATTGCATTTTATGAGATCAACATTACATCAAATTCTAAAGGAAGGCATCCTCATTTGATCAATATTGTTCAATATTCCCTGTATGTAGATCGTTAACCTGTTGAAGAGCTAAAAAAAAGCATATCTTGCAACTTTTGCAATATATTCCTCCACATTACCACTCGTATTATCGATGGTTACCTTCAATAAACCAAAGAACGGGCGCATCATTCTCAAAAACAAAAGAAATCAAGAATCCTGCAGAGTATGGCAGCGATAATGATAAATATATAGATTAAATTCATCAAAAAGTGCAGTGGACAGTGACCATAAGTCACAGTTTCTGTGTTAAATTATAGTGGTGTTGTAAATTACTTAAGTTACGTTCTTCTGTATCCTCACAATAGGTGAGTTGTTGTATTAGGTTTCAATAAAAAAGTCTTATCATAGTATGAATCACCAGTATTTCTCTGTGTTACATTTTGAAAACATCTCATTATCTTCAGTTTTGTTGTGGACTGACTTACACTGATTGGCATCTGAACAATCCATATCTAACTTCGTAACCACTCCGTTGCAGAAGAAGTGAAGGAATTCTAAGATTAACAGTATGGCCGAAGCAAGGAATACTCGTGCGTCAGAATATACACTCCTGGAAATGGAAAAAAGAACACATTGACACCGGTGTGTCAGACCTACCATACTTGCTCCGGACACTGCGAGAGGGCTGTACAAGCAATGATCACACGCACGGCACAGCGGACACACCAGGAACCGCGGTGTTGGCCGTCGAATGGCGCTAGCTGCGCAGCATTTGTGCACCGCCGCCATCAGTGTCAGCCAGTTTGCCGTGGCATACGGAGCTCCATCGCAGTCTTTAACACTGGTAGCATGCCGCGACAGCGTGGACGTGAACCGTATGTGCAGTTGACGGACTTTGAGCGAGGGCGTATAGTGGGCATGCAGGAGGCCGGGTGGACGTACCGCCGAATTGCTCAACACGTGGGGCGTGAGGTCTCCACAGTACATCGATGTTGTCGCCAGTGGTCGGCGGAAGGTGCACGTGCCCGTCGACCTGGGACCGGACCGCAGCGACGCACGGATGCACGCCAAGACCGTAGGATCCTACGCAGTGCCGTAGGGGACCGCACCGCCACTTCCCAGCAAATTAGGGACACTGTTGCTCCTGGGGTATCGGCGAGGACCATTCGCAACCGTCTCCATGAAGCTGGGCTACGGTCCCGCACACCGTTAGGCCGTCTTCCGCTCACGCCCCAACATCGTGCAGCCCGCCTCCAGTGGTGTCGCGACAGGCGTGAATGGAGGGACGAATGGAGACGTGTCGTCTTCAGCGATGAGAGTCGCTTCTGCCTTGGTGCCAATGATGGTCGTATGCGTGTTTGGCGCCGTGCAGGTGAGCGCCACAATCAGGACTGCATACGACCGAGGCACACAGGGCCAACACCCGGCATCATGGTGTGGGGAGCGATCTCCTACACTGGCCGTACACCACTGGTGATCGTCGAGGGGACACTGAATAGTGCACGGTACATCCAAACCGTCATCGAACCCATCGTTCTACCATTCCTAGACCGACAAGGGAACTTGCTGTTCCAACAGGACAATGCACGTCCGCATGTATCCCGTGCCACCCAACGTGCTCTAGAAGGTGTAAGTCAACTACCCTGGCCAGCAAGATATCCGGATCTGTCCCCCATTGAGCATGTTTGGGACTGGATGAAGCGTCGTCTCACGCGGTCTGCACGTCCAGCACGAACGCTGGTCCAACTGAGGCGCCAGGTAGAAATGGCATGGCAAGCCGTTCCACAGGACTACATCCAGCATCTCTACGATCGTCTCCATGGGAGAATAGCAGCCTGCATTGCTGCGAAAGGTGGATATACACTGTACTAGTGCCGACATTGTGCATGCTCTGTTGCCTGTGTCTATGTGCCTGTGGTTCTGTCAGTGTGATCATGTGATGTATCTGACCCGAGGAATGTGTCAATAAAGTTTCCCCTTCCTGGGACAATGAATTCACGGTGTTCTTATTTCAATTTCCAGGAGTGTATAAGAAGCAGATTGAATCAGACGAAGGAAGTGTTCTCAGTAAACGAGATCTACTGGCGTGAGATATTGATACAACCTATACGTCTGGAGCACAGCATTTTCATTTTATGGAGGTGACAATCTGAGGAAAAAGAAGCTGCAAGCATATGAAATATGCTGCTACTGAAAATGTTAAAAATAAAGTGGACACGAAACCAGGAAACGAAGGAGCACTAAAAAAAATTAGACGGGGGAAGAAGACTATGGGATCCCAATAACAGTAGAGGGTACGAGTCGGTAAGACAGCCATGTATAGCTTTCCGCTGAATGAAAATATGGAGAGGAATTATATCATTTGGAAAAATCTTAATTTGGAAAACTTTAGAGACAGAAAATTGTGGTTTGTTGTAAAACTTTTAGCTACACGCAAAGTTTTCTCATCTTGTCCTTTGTTACAGATTTGACTTGAAGTACATCAAAACGGCGACACACCAGGAGAACGTGCAATGTGACATTTCGTATGTAGAATAGAAATCTGTGACAATGGTACTGCGGAATCATTGGCACCGGTACGGGAGGTCACCACTGGCAAAAAAGCGTAATAAAGTGGTTCAAAAACTTTAAAAATTCAAACACTGTCAAAGACTTCCTCGAAGTAGTGAAAGGTGGCTACACTGAGCCACTGCGCCACAGATTGCGCCAAAGAGTATTATTAAGCCGCCTCCACAGTGCCTGTTAAGAACTCGTAGTAGTCAGTGCGTGGGCAGAGCTCGTAGTAGACAGTTCGTGTTGAGATGTGCGAGTGGGCAAGGCTTGTCGAGATGTTGTAGTAAGGAGTGCTGGTTCCATGTTTTATCCAGTTATTTGATGGGAGAGATAGCAGATGTTATTCTAATGAAGATATTGTAACGATCAGAGTGCTTTTCGTCAATATATATGAAGGTAAAATATTGCGTGTTTTTTCATTATTTCCATATTTTAAATAATGCGTCATGACAGGTTCAGTCAACAAAGCATCTGGCTTGTATTCTTGTATTAGAGTGTAATTCTGGTTTTCTTGAGTAATTATGGTATTTTTATTTCCTTTAGTTACTTCTGTATAAATGGTATTTAAAAATTCTTGTCTTGTTGGAGAAGAACCGTGCCAGATGTGTACGTTGAGTCACACTCCCACATACAGAACAGTTACTCTTGGGCTTATTGGTTTTGTAGGTTTTATAGTTGCTGGGGACTTAATTAATTAATTGTGTCAACGAAAAATTTCATTTCATTCTTGTTGTTGTTCTTTGCAGTCAGATAGCGTAACAATAATAGTCAGGGCCAACCGATTACGAAACAGCGTAATCGGACAAACAGCTACTAAAAAACTAAAAAGTATTTTCAACCTTATATTTAATTAAGCCCCCATGGAGTAGACGTCCACCAGTATCTCAACCATGTATTCAACGCAGCCTGCAGAAGTCAATTCGTTGTGCATCGCACGAGTTGCAGGAAGCGAGGTCAACTGTCCATAAAAAGTTACATGAGCCGTTACGCTTTTTGCGTAACAGGTGTAAATGGTCTAAGCACTTGCAAATGAAGGTTCGGCTTCTATATCGCGCGTGCGCGTTTGTCGTGCTCTTATGCTTGTGATCATAGACGCTGACAATGACTTGCTGAAGGAGACACATGAAATGTATTCGCAGTTGCTTGTATGGACAACCATCAGCTGAAGAATGGAATGACAACAATGAAAATTTGTGATGGGCTGGGATTCGAACCCGGATTACACGCTTATCGCGTGCAGTCGCCTTACAATTTTTTTTAGTGCTCTCATTTTGTTCGTTACTGTTCGTTGCATTTGTTGGGGGCGAACGTCTCATAACACCTGTTCAAGTTCATCGTCGATCCGTTCGCTCAGTTTTTTTATTACAGTGGGCAGCTAACCCTCTGACCGAACACGCTGAGCTACCGTGCCGGCATCATTTGACTATCCGTCCTCGACTCAGCGCTAGCCCCAAACATCCATATCTCCCAACCATGCGTCTACAACCTGTACTCAAATATCCCTTATGTATATTCCCGTACAGGTGAGACATTAAATAGAAGTGGCTTTCTCGGTATCGGCAGATGATATTGCAGAGCCTATGTTATTCTAAATTACGATGCAAAGTTTCATCTACCATGCATGCTTGTCGAAAGTAACAGGCACTACGGTGACTGCAGCCGTTATGAAATACATTAAATGCATTCGCAATTGCGAATGTGGACAACCGTAAATTGTAGACTGGAATAATGGTAATGAAAATTTGTGCCGGACTAGGACTCAAACAAGGATACACCCGCTCATTGCAAGCGGTCGAATTACCATTTCATTTATTTATTTATTTATTTTGTTAATCTCATTTTGTTCTATATCGTTTGTCGAATTCTTTCGGGCGGACGTCCGATGACACCCTTTCATGTTCCTCGTTCACTCAGTTTTTTTTATTACACAGAATAGCTAATTCTCTGACAGAACACGCTGAGTAGCCATGCCGGCATCCATATGGCTATCGATACACGACTCACGGGCAGGGCAAAACTTCCGTATGTGGTCAACCATGTGTCCACAACCTGTTTTCGCACATCCTTTATAAATATTCCCGTTCAGGTAACACATTTTAGTTGACAGTCACTTTCCCGCTGTCGGCATGTCCAAAGGAATTTTGCATCGTAATTCAGAATTACACAGGCACTTCAATATCGTATCGTACTTGAAGGAGAGTCTGCTTCCGGATGAAGCAATTTTCATCATATCTGAAGATGCAAATAGCCATAACATTGGGATGTGGGGCTCTGAAAATCCACACATTACTCGTGAACATATCCTTGGTATGCGAAACTTGATGTTTAGTGAGGCGTAAAGCGTGATAGGATATAGGCCCATGTTTCTTCGCAGAGAAAACCGTAACGGGAAATTATCTAGACGCACTCGAACAGTTCCTTCTACCGCATTGCGATGAGCAACAGCCGTTCGTCACCTTCCACCATGATGGTGCCTCCTCACAACGGAATTAGAACTTGAGGGATGTACTGAAAGAATCATTCCCTGAGACATGGATTGGATTGGATGGTACTATCGTTTGACTCCCAGTGGTCTCCCGATATCACTTTTATTGGGGTTACGTAAAGGATCGCGTGTACACAACAGCAGTCAATGTCATTGCTATCGTTCGTGCACGAATCAGGGAAGCAATCAAAACTGTTGTTACCTGCAGTACTGACCCATACGTGGGCAGAACTCGAATAGTATCTTGATGTTCTAACACCTAACCTTCCAGAGGTCAGACTGTCAGATCGGTACCAAACGTTGTATTTCGATAGAACATCAAACCGAACACAGATACGGTTTGTGCTATGAGCTCCAGTTCGAAAGGATGTGCATGAACGTCAGATAATAAGTACCATATGACACAAGGAGCACCAGAAAAACGTAAGTCAGCGTCTGTCATGTGAGCTTCTAACAACCCTACCACAACAAAGGTCAGCATTTAATAACGATTGTGGTGTAGTCACGCTGCTAAATACTGCATTTTCGGGCAACAATAGTCATATTATGTGGCAGGTGTCATTAGAGCATAGTTAATAAAGTCATTTCATGTAATAATAAAAAAATTAGGCACTCATCTTTTTGAGTTTCCCACGCTGGTCTCGTCGTAAAATCATGGCTCAATCGTTGAAAATCTAGGTGGTTATGATTCCAAGCTTGGATGCAAAGAGGCCTAGGTTTTATCCTGCTATATTCAAAAGTGTTGTAGATGCGCTACACAAACCATTCTTGGAGATTAAACCTTTCAAAGTTAGCACAATAGTGATGTAAAAAAAAAAAAATTATCAGCACTCCGAATTGAAGTTACACTTCCTTTTAATTGCTTTTATTGCAATATCACGTAACACACAAAACATCACTTCACAATACAAAACATCTTCCTCACAGTCACTGTTAAAGTTCACATTTTATAAGCTGACGACAATATTCGTCTTTCCAACATGACGTCCATGACTTGACCTTCTCAAGGTCCGACTCTCTAACGACTTAACAACTAACTAACTATCGCTTACGCGCCCAAAAATCAGAGTTACAAGTACGTCAAAGATCATAGTGACAAAAGAAAGAATACACATAAGAATAATATCATTGCAATATAAACATATCGATGTATCAAAAGTGAAATCAAATTTGAATGTTGTCTCAGAAATATGTTAAGTTGTTAACAGAAATACAGTAGAATATTACTGGTATCGAGAGGTTCAGGTGAGGTGCCGTAATGGTTGCGTAATTCAAGTACCTTCACAAGCTCCCTTGGGGACGACGAGAAACCGTTAGTTCGTCAAACTGAGGGTGCCGGGTTTGAGCCCTGGTCATGACAGTTTCTGTACTGTAGTCAGTGCAAAACTGTTGCATGGGTGAACATGTTCTTGACATAGAAAAGGAATGTTCAAAGTTTACAGATGTACAGCGGTGCTACCACCTTGCAGTTAACTATTATTATTATTACTATTAATACTTCCGTAAGTGTTACGCAATTGTTGTTTTATTATCTTGTTCCGATTGTTTGTGTTTATTCTGAATTCTGTGAAACTGCAAATGTACTACTTGACCACGATGTTATTGCACTTGGCCTCACGTGGGCGTTCCCGGAAACATGTGGTGATGTTACAGTAAACAAGTACAGTAGTGACTGAATTATACCACGGCAGTTTCGAATATTGTGTAATTTGATGGTCGAGGGTGTGTGGGGGGGGGGGGGGAGGACGAACGCAAACGAATTCATAATGTTAGCTGTATTGGCATTTTGTGCAGAATCAGCAGCCATGAGTAAAAATGTGTGCCAGACTGCGATTCGAACCCGAGATCTCCTGTTTACTAGGCAGTTGCCTTACCCTCTGCACCACGTGGGCACAGTGTTTATCGCAATTGCTTGGACTCTGTCAAATCTATCCTGTCTCGGTACACTCCTCCACCGACGCAGCACCTACCCTCAGTCCCTATCCATGTTCCCCTTGCTCGCTACTTTGAGATTCCTGCAGGAAGTCGACTGTGATTGTACATTCTCACGGATGGTGGTTGATTCGTACCCCATAGAGGGTTTCAATTATATGAACGCATGGTGTCAGGCTTTCATGTAACGATTGTGCATGTACTATCAAACGTTTCAGCGTGTCCTACTGAAATATCATGATAAAAATTCACGATAAAAGCCGACAGCCAACAGAAGCGCCGTCACCCCCAGGTGCAATGATATTGTGGTCGACTAATAACTCCATAGGTTTGCAATAAACGAAGCGAGAGTGGACTGCCAATAGAATATTGCTATAAACTCCAGGCTTTTCATATGTCAGGAATACCGTATTACATATAATGTCTGCTGCCCTTAGTCTCGTGGCTAGCGTTGCTGCCTCTGGATCACGTGGTCCCATGTTCGTTTCCCAGCAGGACTGGGGATTTTCTCTGCCCAGGGACTGGGTGTTTCTGTTGTCTTCATTTTTTCATCATTATCATCATCATTCGTGACAGTGGCTAGATTGGACTGTCAAAAAATTGGCCTTTGTACCGGCGCTGATGACCGCGCA
The DNA here is from genome assembly GCF_023864345.2 of Schistocerca serialis cubense. Classification (NCBI taxonomy): domain Eukaryota; kingdom Metazoa; phylum Arthropoda; class Insecta; order Orthoptera; family Acrididae; genus Schistocerca; species Schistocerca serialis. The sequence goes on from NC_064638.1 coordinate 132,519,043, forward strand.
GTTGAGCGCACACAAACCAAACTTCGCATCATCCCCATATAATAGTTTGACACGAGGTAGAGTACAAAAATGAGATCCTTGTTACTACAGTTAACGCTCTACGAACATCCTCGTGGGACCTCTACATGACAGACGTTGACAGTCATGATTTTCCTTTGCTCCATGGGCCATATGGTTCTTATTACTTCCCGTTTGCGCTCGTTCTCCTGGGCGACAGCACATAGCACAAATTATATCGAAGCTTCCGTTAATCGATAGAGAACGTTTGGTACCGATGTGACTGTTCAATATCTGGAGGTTTGGGTATAAGTGCGAAGAGTTAAAAAAATGTTCAAATGTGTGTGAAATCTTATGGAACTTAATTCCTAAGGTCATCAGTCCCGAAGCTTACACACTACTTAACCTAAATTATCCTAAACACTCACACCCATGCCCGAGGGAGGACTCGAACCTCCGCCGGGACCAGCCGCACAGTCCATGACTGCAGCGAAGAGTGGGGCACACATTGAATTTATGGCGTATCGAAACAATAACTTTGACAGTTTCTAACATTTCACAGCAAACTACGATGCTCCATCTCCAGTCGTTTCCGAGTTATGAGTTTTCTGAAATGAAAGCGGGGCTTTATGGACAGCCTATGTAGTAGGAGGAGACGAAGCCTAGAATATACAAAAAAAAGATTACACTGCGGTGACTGCCTCCGTAGCCGTCCATAATTGCGAAAATGATGTCGGTGCAGGATTTTTTCCAGAAACTGGCCTCTCAATTATGTCCCAAAAATATTCGATGGGATTCGTGTCGGGCGGTCTGGTTGGCCAAATCATCCGCTCGAATTGTCCAGAATGTTATTCAAAGCAATCGCGAATAACTGTGTGCTGATGACATTGTTATTTGGGAACGTCAAGTTCATGAATGGCTGCAAATTGTCTCCAAGTGGTCGAGTATACTGTAACCATTTCCAGTCAATAGGAGGCGAGAATACAGTAACTATTTCCAATCAATAGGAGACGAGATACTGGCAGAAGTAAAGCTGTGAGGATGCGCCGTGAGTCGTACTTGGGAAGCTCGGATGGTAGAGCACTTGCCCACGAAAGGCAAAGGTCCGGATTTCGAGTCTCGGTCCGGCACACAGTTTTAATCAGCCACTAAGTTTCAATAATATTTCATTTGCGTCATGTTACCCAATCCATTTCACGTAAACGCAGCCCACACCATTACGGAGACACCAGCAGCTTGCACAATTCCTTGTTGACAACTTGGGTCTATGGATTCGTAGTATCTGCGCCACACTCGAACCCTACCATTAGCTCTTACCAACTGAAATAAGGTTCATCTGACAAGTCCACGGTCTTCCAGTTGTCGAGGGTCCAAAAGTGTGTTATTGTGAACAGTTCAGCGATAGGGTCGTTCTTATCAGAATCGACGCCGATCCAACACTGACAATAATAGTTCTGTTGTGACGTAACAAGACTGTTACGCCACACTGAAGTAGCCGAAAGAAAGGCACGCGTACACACACGCCGACTGGCGTCAAGTCTGGAACAAGATACGTTATGACTGCTATCAAGAAAATACGTAGCTTTGGAATATACTTAACTTTATTTATTCCTTGTGATACATCTCTCTTGGCTATACAAATGAGACTCGTAAGATACATGCACTGTTACAATTGGCGCCTTGCTAGGTCGTAGCCATGGACTTAGCAGAAGGCTATTCTTACTGACTCTCGGCAAATGAGAGGAAGGCTTCGTCCGTATTGTCGCTAGCAATGTCGTCCGTACAACTGGTGCGAGTGCTCTCTCGTATCTCGAGACCTGCCTTGTGGTGGCGCTAGGTCTGCGATCACACAGTGGCGACACGCGGGTCCGACATGTACTAAATGGACCGCGGCCGATTTAAGCTACCACCTAGCAAGTGTGGTGTCTGGCGGTGACACCACAAGTTCAGGTATACATGCCGACGTCGCAAGCTGAAAATGAAGAAAGAGAAAGTATATGAGGATATTGAAAGGCTAATACAATATGCAAACGCAGATGAAAATCTAATAGTTATGCGGGACTGGAATGCAGTTGTAGGGGAAGGAGTGGAAGAAAAGGTTACAGGAGAATATGGGCTTGGGACAAGGAATGGGAGAGGAGAAAGACTAATTGAGTTCTGTAATAAATTTCAACTAGTAATAGCGAATACTCTGTTCAAGAATCACAAGAGGAGGAGTTATATTCGAAAAAAGCCGGGTGAAACGGGAAGATTTCAGTTAGATTACATCATGGTTAGACAGAGATCCGAAACCAGAACTGGATTGTAATGGGTAGCCAGTAACAGATATAGACTCAGATCACAATGTAGTAGTGATGAAGAGAGGGTTAAAATTTAAGAGATTAGTCAGAAAGAATCAATACGCAGAGAAGTGAGGTACTGAAGTACTAAGGAGTAATGAGATACACTTGAGGTTCGCTAAGGCTGTAGAAACAGCTATAAAGAATAGTCTAGTAGGCAGTACAGTTGAAGAGGAATGGACATGTCTAAAAAGGGCAATCACAGAAACTGGAAAGAAAAACATAGTTACAATGAAGATAACTTCAAAGAAACCATGGGTAACAGAAGAAATACTTTAGCAGATAGATGACAGGAGGAAGTAAAAAAATGTTCAGGGGAGTACAGGAAAACAGAAATTCAAGTCACTGAGGAATGAAACACAGGAAGTGCAGGGAAGCTAAGACGAAATGGCTGCTTGAAAAATGTGAAGAATTCAAAAAAGAAATGATTGTCGCAAGGAATGACTCAGCATGTAGGAAAGTCAAAACAACCTTCCGTGAAATTAAAAGCAAGCCGTGGTAACATTAAGAGTGCAACCGAAATTTTATTGTTTAATGTTGAGGACAGAGTGTGTGAGGCTTTGAGGACAGAACAACTACTGTGTAAACTGTAAATATTTTTGGTTTCATGTTGCAATCTTATCACGGAAATACACCCATTTTACACAGTTTACAATGTGACAATTTTACGACAGTTGTCAAACGAACGCGTCTCGTCCTCAGAAAGTGAAATAATCCTAAACACAAGAATAGTAAATTTTATCTAGAAGTTTCTTTACAAAATTATTCTTACGACAACGTCATGATGTTGGCCAGTACCACGATAAATCATCCGATTCCGGTTCAAAGTTCAGTACTATTTAGGGTGACAATCAAGTCTATAGAGGATGGTTAGTTTTGTGACAAGTTGAGCAAAAGATTACCAAAGGTCGCTCGAATTTACAGTGGACGCAAGATGGTGAATCAACAAGTTTATGCCTCTGCTCACGGTATTTATCTTAGCTGTGATGAGCTGTCATCTGCATGGCTGCTCTCGTCCTCTGAAATTAATATAAAAACTAAATAAGCCTTTGCTAATTTTTCCAGCAGAAACTCTCCCTATGTTTCTCGTTATGCAAGAAAACATGTACACGTCTCTAGTCTTGGCATATGGCGATATGCACGCACATGGCTGGAGCAGTGTGCATATTGAACTGCCCTGTCAGTTCTTGCAACAACAATTAACTACCGGGTTGGTTTGTTTCTCCACAGTTGGACATCAATGACACTACAGCTAATATCTAGCTGAATGTCAGCCGCAGCGAACGCAGTGTTCACACAAATTTCTCCGCTGCGTTGTACAGAGCGTTATGCGCCACATTCTGCACTTGACGCCCATTCAGAGAAGAGTCCCCGAAAATTTCGCTCTTGTCTTTCTCGTTTCCGAGCAGTCTCCCCATCTGGGGTCTTTCGTTTTTCGCGTCACGGCTGTTTTCGACCAATAGAAGCGTTCCTCTGATTTTGTGGAAACCCCATCTGCAAATCGCAAGGGCCCTACCATTAAACGGCGTCGTAATCTTGGCACTTCACTCCTTCATAGTTCGTTTCCGTGAATCGGATGTTTTGTGCCTGCTCCAGACACCTAAAAGTTACATGCGTGCATCACATGTGTACCACTCGCTGTTCACGTGATCAGCTGCGTCCCTGCTTTTGTTCGTATGGATTTGGAATTCGGAAATGCAGTTTTCTAAAGCTTCTTTCTGTCCTACTTCTGGTCGTCTATTAATTGCTCTCCAGTATGCGTCACCTGTCCGGTTGCTGACTCCCACCACGGATCGCCCCCTAAGAGGTTTTCGTGGTGCCTCCTGCAGTGCAGCCTCTGCTTCTGCCCACACCTGTTTCCACACAAAACAGATCCTCTCGCTGTATCCAAGGTTCTCGGATGTCCAGCCGAATCAGCGGGACCCCGCGGACATAAATACCACGGACACAGCGCAGACAGATCATTCTATCAGCACCACCTGATGATGGCAGACCGGTTATTCGCCGAAATATCGTGGAACTTCGGCGATCGGATACTGCTAGACACCCGAGAACCTTGGGTACAGCTCATTCTCCGGGAAAGCCTCAGATCACATATCTCCTCTCGCTGCTTGTTTCACCTTCTGCTCATTGACATCTATGATATTGGAGTGGTGTGTTAACACCATTGATTGAGTGTCATTCCTTTTGCATTACATACTTCTAGGCAATCTGCTCATTACTGCTGAAGTAAGTTAGGTGTCGTATTCACCTTCCTGTTACGATGTATAAAAATTTTATGTAAGGTGCAAAATTGACCTTCATTTATTCTGCCACCTTGCAAGCAGATAGATGGAAAGAGTACACTGTAGGCCTCTATGAGTTGGAAGATTTGTCTGATGTGATAGAAGAAGAAACAGGAGTGAATTTAGAAGAGGTAAGGGATCCAGTATTAGAATCAGAATTTAAGAGAGCTCTGGAGGACTTTAGACCAAATAAGACAGAAGAAGTAATCGCTACCGTCGGCCGCGGGGGTCTAGCGGTTCTAGGCGCTTCAGTCCGGAACCGCGCGACTGCTACGGTCGCAGGTTCGAATCCTGCCTCGGGCATGCATGTGTGTGATGTCCTTAGGTTAGTTAGGTTTAAGTAGTTCTAAGTTCTAGGGAACTGATGACCTCAGATGTTAAGTCCCATAGTGCTCAGAGCCATTTGAAGCATTTGATCGATACCATTCCATCAGAATTTCTAAAGCCATTAGGGGAAATCGCAACAAAATGACGATGTAGAATGATTTTGGCAGTATACGTCTGACTTTCATAGAAATATCATCCACACAAATCCGAAGACTGCAAGTGCTGACAAGTGTGAGAATTATCGCACAATCAACTTAACAGCTCATGCATCCAACTTGCTGACAAGAATAATATACAGAAGAATGGAAAAGAAAATTGAGGATGTTAGTTGACGATCATTTTGGCTTTAGGGCAGGTAAAGGTGCTACAGAGGCAATTTTGACGTTGCAGTTGATACTGGAAGCAAGACTAAAGAAAAATCAAGACACGTTCATAGAATTTGTCGACCTAAAGAAGCGTTCGACTATGTAAAATGGTAAAATGGGGCAGTATGATCGATATTGTGAGAAAACTAGGGGTAAGCTATAAGGAGAGATAGGTAATACATAGTATGTACGAGAGCCAATGGGGAGTAATGAGTGGACGACCAAGAACGAAGCGCTTGGAGTAAAAAGGTGTAAGACAGGGATGTAATCTTTTGTCCCTTACTATTCAATTTGTACATCGAAGAATCAATGATGGAAATGAAAGAAAGCCTCAGGAGTGGAATTAAAATTCAAGGTGAGAGGATATCAATCATATGATTCGCTGATGACATTGCTATATTGAGTCGAAGTAAAGAAGACATGATCATATAAAATTAATTGTTGGTAAGGTGGGTGCCAGGTTGAAATTCATATGTAGTCCATCAACAAAGGAGGTGGCTTACAAAACACTCGTTCGACCTATACTTGAGCGTTGCTCATCAGTGTGGGATCCATACCAGGTCGGGTTGACGGAGGAGATAGAGAAGATCCAAAGAAGAGCGGCGCGTTTCGTCACAGGATTATTTGGTAAGAGTGATAGCATTACGATGTTTAGCAAACTCAAGTGGCAGACTCTACAAGAGAGGCGCTCTGCATCACGGTGTAGCTTGCTGTCCAGGTTTCGTGAGGGTGCGTTTTTGGATGAGGTTTTGAATATATTGCTTCCACCTACTTATACCTCCCGAGGAGATCACGAATGTAAAATTAGAAAGATTCGAGCGCGTACGGAGGCTTTCCGGCAGTCGTTCTTCCCGTGAACCATACGCGACTGGAACATGAAAGGGAGGTAATGACAGTGGCACGTAAAGTGCCCTCCGCCACACACCGTTGGGTGGCTTGCGGAGTATAAATGTAGATGTAGATGTAGATCTCCTAAATGCAATGGACAGGCTAATGAGTACAGAAAATGATTGAGAGTAAATCAAAGAAGGACGAAAGTGATGAGAAGTAGGAGAAACGAGAACATGAGAAACTTAGCATCAGAATTGATGGTTCAAAAATGTCTCTGAGCACTATGGGACTTAACTTCTGAGGTCATCAGTCCCCTAGAACATAGAACTACGTAAACCTTACTAACCTAAAGACATCACACACATCAATGCCCGAGGCAAGATTCGAAACTGCGACCGTAGCGGTCGCGCGGTTCGAAACTGTAGCGCCTACAATTGGTGGTCACGAAGTTGATGAAGTTAAGGAATTCTGCTACCTAGGCAGGAAATAACGAATGGTGGATGGAACAAGGAGGATATCAAAAGCACACTAGCACTGGCAAAAAGGGCATTTCTGGCCAAGAGAAGTCTACTACTATCAAACATAGTCCTTAATTTGAGGAAGCAATTTCTGAGGATAGACGTTTGGAGCACAGCATTGTACGGTAGTGAAACATGGACAGTGGGAAAACTGGAACAGAAGAGAATCGAAGCATTTGAGATGTGGTGCTAGAGCCGATTGTTGAAAATTAGGTGGACTCATAAGGTACAGAATGAGGATGTTCTGTGCAGAATGGAAGAGGAATGGCATATGTGAAAAACACTGACAAGGAGAAGGGACAGAATGATAGGTCAGCTGTTAAGACATCATGGTAATAGAGGGAGCTGTAGAGGGCAAAAAATGTAGAGGTAGACAGAGATTGGAATAGATCCAGCAGATAATTGAGGACTTTGCTGCAAGTGCTTGTCTGAGATGAGAAGTTTGGCACAGGAGAGGAGTTCGTGGCGGGCCGCATCATTCCAGTCAGAATGATGGTTGTTGTTGTTGTGTTGGTCTTCAGTCCTGAGACTGGTTTGATGCAGCTCTCCATGCTACTCTATCCTGGCAAGCTTCTTCATCTCCCAGTACCTACTGCAACCTACATCCTTCTGAATCTGCTTAGCGTATTCATCTCTTGGTCTCCCTCTACGATTTTTGCCCTCCACGGTGCCCTCCAATGCTAAATTTGTGATCCCTTGATGCCTCAAAACATGTCCTACCAACCGATCCCTTCTCCTAGTCAAGTTGTGCCACAAACTTCTCTTCTCCCCAATCCTATTCAATACCTCCTCATTAGTTACGTGATCTACCCACTTTATCTTCAGCATTCTTCTGTAGCAACACATTTCGAAGCTTCTATTCTCTTCTTGTCCAAACTGGTTATCGTCCATGTTTCACTTCCATACATGGCTACACTCCATACAAATACTTTCAGAAACGACTTCCTGACACTTAAATCTATACTTGATGTTAACAAATTTCTCTTCTTCAGAAACGATTTCCTTGCCATTGCCAGTCTACATTTTATATCCTCTCTACTTCGACCATCATCAGTTATTTTACTCCCTAAATAGCAAAACTCCTTTACTACTTTAAGTGTCTCATTTCCTAATCTAATCCCCTCAGCATCACCCGATTTAATTTGACTACATTCCATTATCCTCGTTTTGCTTTTGTTGATGTTCATCTTATATCCTCCTTTCAAGACACTGTCCATTCCATTCAACTGCTCTTCCAAGTCCTTTGCTGTCTCTGACAGAATTACAATGTCATCGGCGAACCTCAAAGTTTTTACTTCTTCTCCATGAATTTTAATACCTATTCCGAATTTTTCTTTTGTTTCCTTTACTGCTTGCTCAATATACAGATTGAATAACATCGGGGAGAGGCTACAACCCTGTCTCACTCCTTTGCCAACCACTGCTTCCCTTTCATGCCCCTCGACTCTTGTAACTGCCATCTGGTTTCTGTACAAATTGTAAATAGCCTTTCGCTTCCTGTATTTTACCCCTGCCACCTTCAGAATTTGAAAGAGAGTATTCCAGTTAACGTTGTCAAAAGCTTTCTCTAAGTCTACAAATGCTAGAAACGTAGGTTTGTCTTTTCTTAATCTTTCTTCTAAGATAAGTCGTAAGGTTAGTATTGCCTCACGTGTTCCAACATTTCTACGGAATCCAAACTGATCTTCCCCGAGGTCCGCTTCTACCAGTTTTTCCATTCGTCTGTAAAGAATTCGCGTTAGTATTTTGCAGCTGTGACTTATTAAACTGATAGTTCGGTAATTTTCACATCTGTCAACACCTGCTTTCTTTGGGATTGGAATTATTATATTCTTCTTGAAGTCTGTGGGTATTTCGCCTGTCTCATACATCTTGCTCACCAGATGGTAGAGTTTTGTCATGACTGGCTCTCCCAAGGGCATCAGTAGTTCTAATGGAATGTTGTCTACTCCCGGGGCCTTGTTTCGACTCAGGTCTTTCAGTGCTCTGTCAAACTCTTCACGCAGTATCTTATCTCCCATTTCATCTTCATCTACATCCTCTTGCATTTCCATAATATTGTCCTCAAGTACATCGCCCTTGTATAAACCCTCTATATACTCCTTCCACCTTTCTGCCTTCCCTTCTTTGCTTAGAACTGGGTTGCCATCTGAGCTCTTGATATTCATACAAGTGGTTCTCTTCTCTCCAAAGGTCTCTTTAATTTTCCTGTAGGCAGTATCTATCTTACCCATAGTGAGACAAGCCTCCACATCCTTACATTTGTCCTCTAGCCATCCCTGCTTAGCCATTTTGCACTTCCTGTCGATCTCATTTTTGAGACGTTTGTATTCCTTTTTGCCTGCTTCATTTACTGCATTTTTATATTTTCTCCTTTCATCAGTTAAATTGAATATTTCTTCTGTTACCCAAGGATTTCTATTAGCCCTCGTCTTTTTACCTACTTGATCCTCTGCTGCCTTCACTACTTCATCCCTCAGAGCTACCCATTCTTCTTCTACTGTATTTCTTTCCCCCATTCCTGTCAATTGTTCTCTTATCTCTCCCTGAACTCTCTACAACCTCTGGTTCTTTCAGTTTATCCAGGTCCTATCTTCTAAAATTCCCACCTTTTTGCAGTTTCTTCAGTTTCAATCTGCAGTTCATAACCAATAGGTTGTGGTCAGAATCCACACCTGCCCCTGGAAATGTCTTTTAATTTAAAACCTGGTTCCTAAATCTCTGTCTTACCATTATACAATCTATCTGATACCTTTTAGTATCTCCAGGATTCTTCCAGGTATACAACCTTCTTTTATGATTCTTGAACCATGTGTTAGCTATGATTAAGTTATGCTCTGTGCAAAATTCTACAAGGCGGCTTCCTCTTTCATTTCTTCCCCCCAATCCATATTCACCTACTATGTTTCCTTCTCTCCCTTTTCCTACTGACGAATTCCAGTCACCCATGACTATTAAATTTTCGTCTCCCTTCACTACCTGAATAATTTCTTTTATCTCGTCATACATTTCATCAATTTCTTCATCATCTGCAGAGCTAGTTGGCATATAAACTTGTACTACGGTAGTAGGCATGGGCTTTGTGTCTATCTTGGCCACAATAATGCGTTCACTATGCTGTTTGTAGTAGCTAACCCGCACTCCTATTTTTTTATTCATTATTAAACCTACTACTGCATTACCCCTATTTGATTTTGTATTTATAACCCTGTAATCACCTGACCAAAAGTCTTGTTCCTCCTGCCACCGAACTTCACTAATTCCCACTATATCTAACTTTAACCTATCCATTTCCCTTTTTAAATTTTCTAACCTACCTGCCCGATTAAGGGATCTGACATTCCACTCTCCGATCCGTAGAACGCCAGTTTTCTTTCTCCTGATAACGACGTCCTCTTGAGTAGTCCCCGCCCGGAGATCCGAATGGGGGACTATTTTACCTCCGGAATATTTTACCCAAGAGGACGCCATCATCATTTAATCATACAGTAAAGCTGCATGTCCTCGGGAAAATTTGCGGCTGTAGTTTCCCCTTGCTTTCAGCCGTTCGCAGTACCAGCACAGCAAGGCCGTTTTGGTTAATGTTACAAGGCCAGATCAGTCAATCATCCAGACTGTTGCCCCTGCAACTACTGAAAAGGCTGCTGCCCCTCTTCAGGAACCACACGTTTGTCTGGCCTCTCAACAGATACCCCTCCGTTGTGGTTGCACCTACGGTACGGCCATCTGTATCGCTGAGGCACGCAAGCCTCCCCACCAACGGCAAGGTTCATGGTTCATGGGGGGAGGGAATGATGGTTAAAAAAAAAAAAAGTTCAAATCGATATGGTCACGAGCCCAGAAGATGTGCTGCAGGCGATGTCGTGCTGTTGGCAAAGGCACTTCCGTCGCTCGTCTGCTGCCATAGCCCATTGACGCCAAATCTCACCTTATTATCCTTAGGAATACGTTCGTCGTATGTGCCACATTGATTTCCACAGGTATTTCACGCTCTGTTGTTGGTCTGTTAGGACTGCCTACTGCACGCAAATGCCGCTGCTCTCGGTTGTTAAGTGAAGGCCGTCCGCCACTGTGTTGCTCGTGGTGAGTGGTAATTCTTGATTTTGGCATTCTGGACACAATCTTGACACTGTGTATCGCAGAATATTGAATTACCTAACGACTTCCCAAATGGAATGTAACACGCTTCTAGCTCCAACTACCTTTCTGCGTTCTAGGACTGTTAATTAAATCTTTTCGCATGAATGAGTACAAATGATAGTTCTGCCAATGTGCTGCTCTTTAAGCCTTGTGTATGCAACAGTACCGCCATCTCTGTATGTGCATACGTGAACAGTTGTAGAATTTTGGAACACGTATTGTGTTTGAGTGTAATGACTTTAGCCGGCCGCAGTGGCCCTGCAGTTCTAGGCGCTACAGTCTGGAGCCGAGCGACCGCTACGGTCGCAGGTTCGAATCCTTCCTCGGGCATGGATGTGTGTGATGTCCTTAGGTTAGTTCGGTTTAATTAGTTCTAAGTTCTAGGCGACTGATGACCTCAGAAGTTAAGTCGCATAGTGCTCAGGGCCATTTGAACCTTTTATAATGACTTTTCTGGAGACTAGAAATCTACTCTGTAGGAACCAGCGTGGGTTTCGAAAAAGACGGTCGTGTGAAACCCAGCTCGCGCTATTCGTCCACGAGACTCAGAGGGCCATAGACACGGGTTCCCAGGTAGATGCCATGTTTCTTGACTTCCGCAAGGCGTTCGATACAGTTCCCCACAGTCGTTTAATGAACAAAGTAAGAGCATATGGACTATCTGACCAATTGCGTGATTGGATTGAAGAGTTCCTAGACAACAGAACGCAGCATGTCATTCTCAATGGAGAGAAGTCTTCCGAAGTGAGAGTGCTTTCAGGTGTGCAGCAGGGGAGTGTCGTAGGACCGTTGCTATTCACAATATACATAAATGACCTTGTGGATAACATCGGAAGTTCACTGAGGCTTTTTGCGGATGATGCTGTGGAATATTGAGAGGTTGTAACAATGGAAAATTGTACTGAAATGCAGGAGGATCTGCAACGAATTGACGCATGGTGCAGGGAAAGGCAATTGAATCTCAATGTAGAGAAGTGTAACGTGCTGCGGATACATAGAAAGAAAGATCCTTTATCATTTAGCTACAATATAGCTGGTCAGCAACTGGAAGCAGTTAATTCCATAAATTATCTGGGAGCAGGCATTAGGAGTGATTTAAAATGGAATGATCATATAAAGGTGATCGTCGTTAAAGCAGATGCCAGACTGAGATTCAATGGAAGAATCCTAAGGAAATGCAGTCCGAAAACAAAGGAAGTAGGGTACAGTACACTTGTTCGCCCACTGCTTGAATAGTGCTCACGGGTGTGGGATCCGTATCAGATAGGGTTGATAGAAAGAGATAGAGAAGATCCAACGGAGAGCAGGGCGCTTTTTTAGTAATCGCGAAAGAATTACGGAGATGATAAACTCCAGTGGAAGACTTTGCAGGAGAGATGCTCAGTAGCTCGGTACGGGCTTTTGTTGAAGTTTCGAGAACATACCTTCACTGAGGAGTCAAGCAGTATATTGCTCCCTCCCACATACATCTCGCGAAGAGACCATGAGGGTAAAATCAGAGAGATTAGAGCCCACACAGAGGCATACCGACAATCTTTCTTTCCACGAACGATGAGAGACTGGAATAGAAGGGAGAACCGATAGAGGTACTCAAAGTACCCTCTGCCACACACCGTTAGGTGGCTTGCGGAGTGTGGATGTAGATGTAGACGCATCTCGCTGTCCCATGACGTTTGTCGATGTACAGAGTGTACAGAGTGCAGTAGTTAAGTGTAGATGAAAATGTTAGCACAAGCCAGGGAAATATGGGGAACAGCGACAAACTATTCGATAAGCTGAGTACTAAATATATATATATATATATATATATATATAGATATATATATATATATATATATATACGTAAGAAAAGTAATTTCCGTTTCTGGATTATGCCTTATATGCTGTTTGGTTTTCTTTCCCGTTCTCATTGACTGTGAGCATGTGTGTGTGTGTGTGTGTGTGTGTGTGTGTGGGTGGGTGAGTGTGTGTGTTTGTGTATGTGATGTTTGTGTGGGCGTTCGCGCGAACGCGTGTCGTGCGGTTTGCTTGTTTGTTTTGCCTGCTTGTTCGGCGCTCAGAGGCGGCGGCAGCTCCGTGTGCTGTAAGTGTAGTGACGCATGAAAGCGCGGCACCCTGTTACACCCGCGGCTGCTCAAAGCTCTCCCCCACCCCTCCCCCACCCCCACCTCTGTGCTATCGCCGCCGCCAGTGCCCACGCAGCGATAACCCGATTTTCCGCGGCACCACCCACCTGCACCGGCCGTGGGGCAGCGGGCGCCATTTATTCGCTGCTCGCTCGGCATTTAACGCCGATGAATAAAATGATATATCGCTTCAATTATTGGTTTCAAACATGAATACACATTATCCTCGTTTACATTTCGCGAAACACACTCGGTCTTTCTAAAATAAATGAAAAAAAAAGGGAAACAAACACGGTGTTCTCTAGCGGAGGATTTTCACAAATATCGTCATCACCCCGAGGTAACCTATATTTCTCGCTATAATGCCGGGGAATTCAACAACACCGAGCTGTGTGTATCAAAACGGATTAAAACAATACGTCGAACGTTACAGATCGACTGTTTTCTGCCTGATTATCAGTATGAGATCATGTTACAGACTTTGTATGGTCCCGGGTCTGTCGGTGGACAGGGACGAACGGGAAGAACCGCCGCACGTGTTCTGTTTCCAGTGTTTCTGAAGTCTTCACCCTCATATAAACTCTGAAAGCCACTGCAAAGTGGATGGCAAAGAGCACTATTAACGAACTCGCGATTGAAGGTTGTCTAAATGTCTCTGGACGAAACCTAGTCTTACTCATCTTATTCTCAAGACCTCTACGCGATTTGATGGCAGCTGAATTGTCGTACGATCTACCTAAAATACAGACTCTCTAGATTTGCCAGACTTTCACTTGGACAACATCGCGTTTCTTCCGGAGATTCACATTTAAGTTCCCCGAGCATCTCTTTTCCAGTTTTGTATCGCTTTTTTTTAAATTCTAAGTTCCTCCTCTTCCTCATTCTTGTTTTCTCTCTGTTCCCTCCCCTCATTCCGTCTAGTAACTCAGCAAAATACTCTTGCCATCTTCCCAAAGCTTTGGCTTTATCTCCAATTAGATTTCCATCTCTGTTCTTACAGAAGACTGCTCTCGGTTGGAATCCTATCTTCATTTCTCTAGATCCTTCATAGAACTTACGTACTTCATCATTTGACTGTGCTAAGACCAATAGTAGTGTGTGTATCGGAAAGCTGGGGAGCGAGGTTGGTTGTTAAGATGGGAAAGGAAGATTTTTCGAAGGGTATTTGGGCGGTGAGAGAAGAAAGAAACGGAAAAATAAGGGCAAGTGTAGAACTTAAGACGTCGTTTGAACAGATTAATTTTATAGGGAAGGTCAAGCAAGGAAGAATAATATGAGCTGCATATACATAGAGAAGGGCAGAACCTCGAAGTACTGAGAAAGTGTTTATAGGAACGCCGAAATATTAAGAAACTGTTTATAAGAACGCCTGAAGGGAGAAGGAGATGAGGAAGATCCAGGAAACTGTGGCTTGAATAAATGGAGAGGTCCTCAGAGCAACAGGAATCAGGAAATGGAGAAAGAAAGAGACTGAGAGAGAAGAATGGAGATAGGTGACAATGGGGGCCAAGGCAAAAAGGAGTGTAGCGCCGACAAGCAAGTAAGAGTCACGGTTCTAGCAGTGTATCTCTCAGTGAATTCGATTCTTGCTAACGTTCCTACTTGAAGAGGATTCCAGAACTGGTCTCACTAGGTTACGCAGTTTTCATTTACCACAGTACTCCCGAAACGTTCCAAAAATTAAAGTCTTCCGTTTGTTTTTTCCTACCGAATTTGTGTGTTTGTCCTACTTCATATCGTTTCCTAGTGTTACTCCTTAATATCTGTAGGCTGTGACTTGCTCCAGATCATCATCACTGATCTTTAGTTAGATTCAATTGGTTTCTTATCTTGCACTTGTCACCATATAACTGCTACTCGTTACACTAAATGGAGCTTTTATCCACCTTTCTCTGAAATTCGTTACGAACATACAAGGACAAAGGAATTTCTGGATGATTTACAGTTCCATTTCTCACTAATTATGGATCTGGAGTCCTATACAGATTAATTACGATCCTTCGTCCTAACACATGACAAAAGTCTTTCATCGATAACTCTAATTTATTTACATGGAATCTCCGTCTTTATAGGACATACTCCTTTTTTGTGAGCTCCTCTTGTCGGTTTCATTCGCTGATTTCCTTGGGTTAGCCTTCATGTTGGAACATTGACAATGCAGCAACTAAACTCACAGCGTTGTAGAAGTGAATGTTAGCCGAACTTTTACGACGACACAGTAAAGAAAGAACAACCAACTATGATGTGAAATAAATATGTAGTAATCAAGAAATTACACGCATGGTATGGCGCATTAGTGTACTAAGTAATGAAAACATTGTTTTAGACCAAAGCACGTGGTATTAGCATATGTTCTTGGTGGGAATGAAATAACTTTTTTCAGCCAGGGCATACTGTCACTTCTTCTTAGCAAAATAGGGAAATACAATTACTCTCAGCTGAACGCAGCTGCAATTGTCTCACTATTTCTTATGTTGATAAAAAATGAGAATAATTTTCGGCAAGACTGAAACATTGTTTACATGAAGAAAACGTACAAACTTTAGAAGGTGCAAATTTGAAGTTACTTTGTTTCAAAGCTGCATACACTTTAATATGTTGAGCAATACATGTCTTTCTTTTGTTCCTGGCTATTTGTCGATCATTGAGTGGGATATTTTGAGGATTCTTGCCACTTGGGCCAACGAGAGGCTCTTAAATTTACGTCTCAGTCTTGGTTACTTCGACAGAGTCACTCTTGAACATCAAAACATGACCCAGCCCTCAATATGTTTAGAAGCAATAAAGAAACTATGCTCGCTTGTTCGCCGGAACTTTGTTTACCTACATACGTTGTACAATGTAACAAACAATTCGCGCGTGTACAATAGGCCTCGAATAGGTGAAAAATGTGCGTCAAAGAACGTCGAGCATTTCTCCTACGTTCCAGGCTTCAAGGACTTTATTTTTGGAAGGTAAAATAAAAGATACTGGAGGAAGTAAGGCTGGGATGGTGGTCGTAAGTTGGATATCTCAGCCGGTAGAGTATTTCCTAGCGAAAGGACAACATTACAATTACGGTCCGACACAGTGTGTGACTGTGCAAAATTATAAAGATATGATAACCAATTGAAAATGATACCTCAGCGAAATCACATAGGCGTGTGAAGTATATGACCGATCATAATCGAACCGAGGGTGAAAACAGGACTGTCTTTGCACTTTATATGACACATAGTATTTACACTGCATTACAAAAAGAGCGAAGCCCTATAAGGTGCTAAAATTGGCACTTCATACTAAATAATGAAAAGTGTGAGTAATCCGCATAATTGTTAAAAGGAATCCGATGAAACGCCAGTTATAATTGTAAGACGTGTATATTTCTATTGCCTATTGTCAAACCACAATTTATGAACGATTTTTATATTTTATTAATAGGATTAAGTAGGAATAATTAATATTTGTCATTTTGGAAATTATTGTGGTAACAGGGAATGTCTACACAAAAGTACTGTTGGCGGGAGAGACCGCACATTGATATAATTATAAAAAGGGCAGGAGAGACCGCGCATGGATACATTTGAAGAAAAGAGCGGGAAAGACTGCGAATTGATAAATTTTGTAATGGTAGCAGGCACTGTCTGCACCAGAAAGCATTGATGGCGGGAGAGACCGCACTTTAGCGTTCGTAGGAAGTCAGTAGTAAGCGAGATGTGAAGCGAGTCGGTAGCAGGTCTGGAGCGAGAGGTTGAGAGGAGCGGTGTGCCTGCCAGCCACCAGATATGATTTACAAGAGATTATAAACGGATATACAGAGAATACAGCTAATTATTATCGCAAGAGGAACTAATATTATTCAATTATTTTTTTAGAAACTCAAGGCTACTGAAGGTATGTTTGCGCAAAGCTAAGATTATTGTAAAAAGTATGTCCCATTTGAACGTTTGTAAAATCATTTCATTACCAACAGTAAATATTTGGAGAATCGTTTTCAGAATATAATTAATTTTTGCCAGCAGTATTGCATTACTGATTATAATCCATCCCAAAATCCATCAACGTGAAACTTTTCAAAATTTTATTGTTGTCAAGAAAAAGTTTAACTATGAAATACGTAACTTCAGTCAAATTACTTAAAGAATAACGTCAGCTTTGCTATTAAAGAATAACGTCAGCTTTCGTAATAAGTACAGCCACTTACTATGACAGCCCATCAGCAACTAATAGAGTATAGTGAAACAGAGTAAGTATAATCATGTCGCATTTCGATGCAGCAGTCAGATGGCGATTCAGTAACAGTAAAAAAAGGTAAGGAACAGTTTTGGGTTATTGCAGGTAACGACTGAGGGCCACGACAACGACACATTCTATGTTTCGCCGAAATAATCAGCAAAGCACTTTTAATAAGCAGCATTTAAATTTGTATTCGAAGATTGCACTTATTATTATTGAGAAAGAGAATTAATTTCAAAGTGAAGATTTCATTTGTTATCATTAAGCAAGAGATAGAAATCCTAAGGAAAGATTTCATAGGTTATTATAGAAGGGAAGGTTGCGTAACAAAAGAGATATGGAGGAGACGGGAAGGTTTCATAATCAATCAAATTTAAAGGCAGTAAATTCAACTAAATAGTTAGGAATTACAATTACGTACAATTTAAATTGGAAAGAAAATGTTGTGCTGAAGGCAAACCAAAGATTGCGTTGTAGTGGCAGAACACTTAAAAGGCGCAACTGATCTACTAAAGAGACTACCAACATTACGTCTGTCCATCCTCTTTTGGAGTACTGCTGAGCGGTTTGGGGTCCTTACCAGATAGGATTAAGGGAGCACATAGAAAAAGTTCACAGAAGAGCAGCACGCCTTGTATTGTTGTGAAATAGATGAGAGAGTGTCACTGGCATAGTAAAGGGCCTGGGACGGACATCATCAAAAGAAAGGCGTTTCTCGCTGCGGCGACACCTTCTCACGAAATTTCAATCACTAGCTTTCTCCTCCGAAAGTGAAAATGTTTTGATGACGCCGACATACATAAGGAGAAACGACCATCATAATAAAATCAAGCAAATCAGAACTCGCACGGTAAGATATAGGTGATCGCTTTTCCCGCGCGCTGTTAGAGCATGGAATAACAGAGACTTTTTGTGAAGGTGGTTCGATGAACGCTCTTCCAGGCGATTAAGTGTGATTTGCAGAGTATCCATGTAGATGCAGTTGTAGATTTAGATGTAGACTAACAACTTGGGAGTATCTGACAACAGTATGAAGTTGGATTCTCTCTGGTGTGGATGCATGCGCAGATTCAGTTGGACGGGGTGACACACACACACTTTTTTATTCTCTCGAAAGGGAATGTGGCCAACAGCTGTGGTTACTTATTCTTGATATCGAACCTACTGATGCTGCGAAAGAGTTCAGGTCCGAGCTAGTAGCACACGTGGTCTGTTTAGGACAGACCTTTGGACCTTGTTGACCTCTGGAGTACCCTAGCATCATGCAGTCAGTTCACAGAGACACGTGAGAATTGTCCTGTTGAAAAACGGCGCAACAACAGCGTCATATGAGTGGCAACATGAAAGGACGCAGAATGTCCGTGACTAACCATTCTGCCATCAGAATTCCTTCAATCAATACTACCAGTTGTGACCTGAAGTCATACCCGATGTCTCCACACGACATGAAGCCAGTAGCAACACCGCTGTCTCTCTCTAGAATATTCAAAGAAACGGATCTCTTCAGGCGCCGCCGCCATCCCCGCCGACGATCGTCATTCGGAATAGTGCAGAACCACGGTCATCATTGTATACAGTGCGACGGCATTCATCAGCAGCCCGTGTTTCCCGGTAATGGCGCCACTCCAAACGCAGCCTTCTGTGTCGTGATGTCTACAGCAGCCTATGCACGTGACAGTAAATCCCAAGTGTGCTGCTGGTTGCCGACCAATGGTGAGGGATGGCACATAATATCGCAGGGAGTGTATCAATGGCTCTCGAATGGATGGCGCGAGGGCGAGGATATGGAGTGGTTACTATGTATTTTGTGCACAATACGGCGATTCTCCTTTGTGGTAGTCAAACGCGGTCGACTGAAGCTTGAAAACGAGTATACCTACCCCCACCTTCCAATATAGCCCAACACAGAGCTACTATCACATCAGCGTCGTCAGGCCACAAGTGGCCCATCGGGACCTCCCGACTACCGCGTCATCGTCAGTTGAGGATGCAGATTGGAGGGGCGTATGGTCAGCACACCGCTCTCCCGGTCATTATGATGGTTTTCTTTGGTTGGATCCCTTCTTACTGGTACCTGGCGCTGGAACAGAACCAAAAGTGCCAGAAATATTCAACAAATCTTTATAGACCAGCATACGTCTGTGACGGCGATATCCAAAACGGCGACCCATTCTTGAATGATGCTGTTCATATAATGAATGCGCGAGGTTGCATCAGCAGCTATTTATAGCTCATGATCCAAGCGCACGCTGACGTCATGCCGCCAACCTATACAACTCCGCGGCAATGCCAAACGAATCCTTATGTAAACAAACGGGCTCATTAACACAGCGCTCGCCGGCCTGTGTTTACATCACGAGATGTAAAACTTTCCAATCCAGTTCTAGAAGCATCATGACAAACAACAGCAGCGAATGTAATCCAACCATTACCTATACTACTAGATTCAGATGATTTAGCAATAGAAAAATTCAATTTTAGACCTAAAAAGTATTTAGGACCTGACAATACAATTATACTCGCAATCTTCTTCAGGTTGGATACCTTCTTACTGGTACCTGGCGCTGGAACGGAACAAAAAGTGCCAGAAATATTCAACAAATCTTTATAGACCAGCATACGTCTGCGACGGCGATATCCAAAACGGCGACCCATTCTTGAATGATGCTATTCATATAATGAATGCGCGAGGTTGCATCAGTAGCTATTTATAGCTCATGATCCAAGCGCACGCTGATGTCATTGTTATTAATGAAGGTTCTTATTTAGTACCTTATGGTTCATTGTCTCTTAATTGTAGGTCTA
The DNA here is from genome assembly GCF_023864345.2 of Schistocerca serialis cubense. NCBI lineage: Eukaryota > Metazoa > Arthropoda > Insecta > Orthoptera > Acrididae > Schistocerca > Schistocerca serialis. The sequence continues at coordinate 132,538,991 of NC_064638.1, forward strand.
CGCGTAAGATTAATTCCGACGAAAAAATTTATATTTGGTCAAAAATAAGTGGTACATCTAATATGGAAGATTGTAAATTTGTTGGTGATTGTATGGTCTATTATCATTAATAAAAACTACACATTGATCTTGCCAAAAGCCGAGAAGCGATCTTATTCTTTTGTAGCACCACACCTCACTCAGTATCCTGCTCCCCTGGGCCCCCCTCAGTGGCCTCTCACAGTAGAGAGCACGGTCCTTAAAATTACTAGGACCGTGCCGCGGAGTTTACATGAGGCTTATAACATGGAGATAACACAGGCCGGCGAGCGGTGTGTTAATGAGCCCGTTTGTTTACATAAGGATTCGTTTGGCATTGCCACGGAGTTGTATAGGCTGGCGGCAGGACGTCAGCGTGAGCTTGGATCATGAGCTATAAACAGCTGCTGATGCAACCTCGCGCATTCATTATATGAATAGCATCATTCAAGAATGGGTCGCCGTTTTGGATATGGCCGTCGCAGTAGCTCCTCAGTTGACGAGGCTGAGTGCACCCCGAAAAATGGCAACAGCGCATGGCAGCCTGGATGGTCACCCAGCCAAGTGCCGGCCACGCCCGACTGCGCTTAACTTCGGTGATCTCACGGGAACCGGTGTAGCCACTGCGGCAAGGCCGTTGCCACTATCACGTCAGAATGTCTCAAAATTCTGGATATTGCACGATTCGATCAGCCGACCAAACGCATACCCAAAATGAGGGCGCTTTCAAACTCTGTCAGGTGCTGGTAATGCTGTCTCAGACGAATACGTGCCGTGTCCTTCACAGTGATGGCTCGACATCAGACGCCTTCCACGCATCTTCTATGCCCTACGAGGTCTGTTGATAACACTAAACACGAACCACGCTAACGGACTCCTGTCTAGTCATTCACATAACAGCTGATGGCGTGTACGTGTATGAAGTTACACTGATCATTTTCTACGTGCTTAAATATTATTTTTCCGGGCAGTGTACTTAGAATGCGGCTGATGCCGTGTAAGAGCTTTTATTGCCACTCGTCAATGGTTTTCAGATTTCAGCGAAATACCAGCGTGTTTTAAGGTTGTTGTTGTGGTGGTGGTGGTCTTAGTCCAAAGAATGGTTTGGTGCAGCTCTCCATGCCACTCTATCCTGTGCGAGCCTCTTCACCTCAGGGTTCTGAATTATCTGCTTAGTGTATTCATCTCTTGGTTTCCCTCTACGATTTTTACACCCAACGCTGCCCTCCAAAACTAAATTCCTGACTCCTTAATGCCTCAGCATGTGTCCTACCAACCGATCCCTTCTTCTTGTCAGGTTGTGGCACAAATTTCTCTTTTCCCCAATTCTGTTCAATATCTCCTCATTAGTTACGTGATCTACCTCTCTAATCTTCAAAATTCTTCTGTAGCACCATGTTTCAGAAGATTCTCTTCTCTTCTTGTACAAACTATTTATCGTTCATATTTCACTTCCATGCATGGCTACACTCCATACAAACACTTTCACAAAAGACCTCCTGACCCTTAAATCTATACGAGATGTTAACAAATTTCTCTTCCGAACAAACGCTTTCATTGACATTTTCAGTCTACATTTCATACCCTCACTACTTCGACCGTCATCAGTTATTTTGCTCCCCAAATAGCAAAACTCATCTCCTACTTTAAGTGTCTAATTTCCTAATCTACACTCCTGGAAATGGAAAAAAGAACACATTGACACCGGTGTGTCAGAACCACCATACTTGCTCCGGACACTGCGAGAGGGCTGTACAAGCAATGATCACACGCACGGCACAGCGGACACACCAGGAACCGCGGCGTTGGCCGTCGAATGGCGCTAGCTGCGCAGCATTTGTGCACCGCCGCCGTCAGTGTCAGCCAGTTTGCCGTGGCATACGGAGCTCCATCGCAGTCTTTAACACTGGTAGCATGCCGCGACAGCGTGGACGTGAACCGTATGTGCAGTTGACGGACTTTGAGCGAGGGCGTATAGTGGGCATGCGGGAGGCCGGGTGGACGTACCGCCGAATTGCTCAACACGTGGGGCGTGAGGTCTCCACAGTACATCGATGTTGTCGCCAGTGGTCGGCGGAAGGTGCACGTGCCCGTCGACCTGGGACCGGACCGCAGCGACGCACGGATGCACCTCAAGACCGTAGGATCCTACGCAGTGCCGTAGGGGACCGCACCGCCACTTCCCAGCAAATTAGGGACACTGTTGCTCCTGGGGTATCGGCGAGGACCATTCGCAACCGTCTCCATGAAGCTGGGCTACGGTCCCGCACACCGTTAGGCCGTCTTCCGCTCACGCCCCAACATCGTGCAGCCAGCCTCCAGTGATGTCGCGACAGGCGTGAATGGAGGGACGGATGGAGACGTGTCGTCTTCAGCGATGAGAGTCGCTTCTGCCTTGGTGCCAATGATGGTCGTATGCGTGTTTGGCGCCGTGCAGGTGAGCGCCACAATCAGGACTGCATACGACCGAGGCACACAGGGCCAACACCCGGCATCATGGTGTGGGGAGCGATCTCCTACACTGGCCGTACACCACTGGTGATCGTCGAGGGGACACTGAATAGTGCACGGTACATCCAAACCGTCATCGAACCCATCGTTCTACCATTCCTAGACCGGCAAGGGAACTTGCTGTTCCAACAGGACAATGCACGTCCGCATGTATCCCGTGCCACCCAACGTGCTCTAGAAGGTGTAAGTCAACTACCTTGGCCAGCAAGATCTCCGGATGTGTCCCCCATTGAGCATGTTTGGGACTGGATGAAGCGTCGTCTAACGCGGTCTGCACGTCCAGCACGAACGCTGGTCCAACTGAGGCGCCAGGTGGAAATGGCATGGCAAGCCGTTCCACAGGACTACGTCCAGCATCTCTACGGTCGTCTCCATGGGGAAATAGCAGCCTGCATTGCTGCGAAAGGTGGATATACACTGTACTAGTGCCGACATTGTGCATGCTCTGTTGCCTGTGTCTATGTGCCTGTGGTTCTGTCAGTGTGATCATGTGATGTATCTGACCCCAGGAATGTGTCAATAAAGTTTCCCCTTCCTGGGACAATGAATTCACGGTGTTCTTATTTCGATTTCCAGGAGTGTAATTACCTCAGCATCACTTGTTTTTAATTCGACTACATTCCATCATCGTCGATTTGCTTTGGTTGGTTTTCATCTTACATCCTGCTTACAAGACACTGTCCATTCCGTTCAACTGACCACACAAACTCCTTAACGGAAAGACTTGTGTGATGGACTGTCTGCCACGTATTATTACTGACTCAAAGACTGGCATGAACTGTTTAGTGAACCACTTGTTTGTTGAAGAAGTTCTTAACACGCCAGCGCGACAAGGCGAGAAGCAACCCCCGCAGGTTCACGAGAAAGTGGGAGAGCGAGGCAGCCATGGGAACGGCGGGCAACTTGCCGCCTTTACGCTCCGCTTACGAGACACTGCATCGCACGCACGGCTCCCGAGGGCGCATCTCGCCGTGCCTTACTGCCTGTTAGCTTCAACCACGCGGTTCGTCGCGCCGTAAAGCCGCGCGCACAGGCCGTTAACTCCTTTCTAATTTCCCAGATAATCTGTCAGGCGCTCGTAACGGCGTCGCTCCTAGGAGGTCGCTCCTCGCCGAACCACCGCGCAAATCTGTGGGAGACATGATCGTGAGATGCTCGTCCCTTTTGGGCGCCCTGCCGCAGAATACAGTGAGCCCTAAAAGGATGCTTAACTCCCACGACAAACCTCGTAATCTGGCTGTCAACGAAAAGAGCCATGAATCTTGTTCACTGCGGGCAAACGGTCCTAAACGAAACATTATACCCTCTGCGAGGCACTTAAGTGTCCATTGTAGAGAAGTCATCTAGATGTACAGGTACAAATATCAGCAGTATGCACATATCGGAACGCATTAATGACTCATATTATTTTGTGTTTGGCATTTGAAAGGATCTCATAAGTGCCAACATACGGTATCAACCGACGAGTGTCGTTTCGTTACAGAATGTGCTCCAACCGGTGCAACTGTTTTCTTGTTTGCATATACTTGTGTCGTGTCCACTTAAAGCATTGATTTGCGAGAGGGGAGGGAGTCAGGCTTCAAATGCTTATATGAATGTAGGCCTTGAAAGCTTACAACAGGTCGTAAAACTTTAAATGCTTTGTAGCCAAAACTATTCACTGCAGACCAATGGCGTTGTTTATGCAAGGGAGTAGCCTCAAGTCTCGCATTGTGCACTATCGTGTTTTGGTCACGGTGGATGGAAGTGGGTGGCTGTGGCTGGCATAAATTGCTGTGCTAACGTAATTAAGACTCGGCGCTGCCAACACAAATTGCTTGAAGTAAATTCTGCCTAGCGCGTCTCAGAATTAATTATAATAAGCTCAGGAAAAAAATAAAAGGAAAAAATGTTGGCGAAAACTGTGAATCAAATCCAGTTCAGCATATAAAGAAGGAGTAATTAATATCAGTGTGTAATAATATAGAACGTGAAAATACACTGAAGCGCCAAAGAAACTGGTATAGGCATGTGTATTCAAATACAGAGATATGTAAACAGGCAGAATACGGCGCTGCGGTCGGCAACTCTTCTCTAAGACAAGTCTCTATCGCAGTTGTTAGATAGGGTACAGCTGCTACAATGGCAGATTATCAAGATTTGAACGTGGTGATACAGTCGACGCACGAGCAATGGGAAACAGCATCTCCGAGGTAGCGATGAAGTGGGGATTTTCCCGTACGACCATTTCACGAGTGTGCCGTGAATATCAGGAATCCGCGGAAACATCAGCTCTCCGACGTCGCTGCCGCTGAAAAAATGTCCTTCAGGAACAGGACCAATGACGACTGAAGAGAATAGTTGCTGCAGATTTCAATGCCTGGCCATCAACAAGTATCATTCAACGAAACACCATCGATATGGGCTTTCGGAGCTGAAGGTCCACTCGTGTATCCTTCATGACTGCACGGTACAAGCCTCGCCTGGGCCCGTCAACATCGACATTAGGCTGTTGATGACTGGAAACATGTTACCAGGACGGAAGAGTCTCGTTTAATATTGTATCGAGCGGATGGACGTGTACAGGTATGGAGACAACCTTATGAAACCATGGACCACGCATGTTATCAGGGGACTATTCCAGCTAGTGGAGGCTCTGTAATGTTGTGGTGCATGTGCAATTGGAGTGATATGGGACCCCTGATGCGTCTAGACACGTACGTAAGCATCCTCTCTGATCACCTGCATCCATTCATGTCCATTGTGCATTCCGACGGACTTGGGCTCAAAAGTATGGCTCATCATTACAACTGATAGAAAATTTCAGAAATTATGTCATCACCATATAACATCTGTAACATCCAAGATGAAAAGTTGCAAAATACTAGGGCCATTCAATAAGTAAAGAGACAAATTGGTCTGGGGAAAAAACTGTTAGTAGGGCATGTTTGGCACTTTTATGGCTTTAAGTTGGCATCACTGAGATGAGCGCTGATCAGCTGATATATCAACATTGTTTTGTTAACAACCTCAAAAATACATTTCCAGATGACGAGTCCGCTTGAAACGTCCACATTAGTTGAACAACGTTCTGTTATTTGTTGTTTACTTGCTGAAGGCGAGAAACCAGTGAGTATATACTGTAGAATGTCTAAAGTTTATGGTGAAGGTTGTGTGAATCGTGCAAATTTTTACAATTGGCTAGAGCAGTTAAAAAATGGTCGCAACTCAGTGACTGACTAACACCGTTCTGACCGAACAGTTGCAGTTTCAACTTCGTCAATTGAAGTTCGAATTTATGACATTATTCGTCCCGACCGCCACGTGACTGTGGAGGTGATAGCTGATAAGGTTCAAGTTTGTGCTGGTACAGTTCGTATCATTATCTGTAACAAGCTGAAGTACCACAAAACATGAGCAAGACGGGTCCCAATGGAATTGACGCGGCTGTACAAGGAAACAAGATTGAGAGTGTGAACAGAGCTAAAGGAATGTTTTGAAAGACAAGGTGAGCGCTTCCTCAACAAAATTTTAACTTGTGAGAAACTTGGGTTCACTATTATAAGCCAGAATCAAAAAGACAAAGCATGGAGTTGAAGCACACCAACTCACTCGTCAAGAAAACATTCAAAACCAAAGCATCAGCAGGAGAAGTCAAGTTGACGGTGTTTTGGGATGCTGAAGGTCTTTTCAGTTTTCTTCACTTGCGTCCAGAACTTTTAAGGAATGGGTTTATGGAGTACGAAGGGAATACTGGACTTCATCGGAACACAGCAGCATTTGTAGCTCTCATTTTACAAAAGACAGCTACATGTATCGACCAGGAGCTGATAGACGGCTGCTGAAGGATAACGCTATACCAAATTTATTCAGTTCTCTAGGCATTTCCAAGTGGAAATCAAACGGAGAAGGCACCTTGTTAGAATAAACCATGTGTTTAACTACCAACAAAGTTACACATTGCTGTTAATGCATGTTTCTGAATTTCTAGTAGCTCATAATTGTTGCTGATTGATTCTCATAATTTTGTTTCAGGAAATGAATGAGATCCAAAAAACAAATACGTTGAGTGAATCCGATGACAGTCATGAGAAGTATCATGCAAGTGTTCAGACTGATGGCTCTCGCAAAACTGTGACCCCTAGGAAAAAAGTGAGACGATTGCAGATGAAACTGAAGTGGCGTGAAGAAAAGGTGGAAACAATGGCAGAACTGATTACAGTGCTGAAAAAACGAAACTGTGTAAATGACAACCTGGAAAGCGGTACTTTGAACTAATGAAACAATTTGCCCTCACTTTGCATTTCTGTTTGTCTGCGGCATATAGATTTCTATGCTCTGCGTTTCTTTTGACCCATCCCAGTACTCCTCGTAGTTGGGTGTCATTAGTAAATTTTGAAACTGGCTATCTACAAGAGGTTTTTAACTATCTAAACATAATACCACAGACAAGTGATATCTTAATTAGTGTGCACTTATTTTTGATAGTATGTCTATTAGGATGCAGTTTGTGGGTAACAACAACAAAAAGTGTATGTAGGCTATGTCGGTCTAGGTGACACTGTGAATAGGAGATAAAAAAAAAAAAATTCCTACTGAAGCTTTAGCTTTTCAGATAGTGTCATATACTGAAAACCTCAAGTGCCCAGTTACATATTTCCTTGGGAATAAACTGTCGTCAGATGTAATGGCTGAAATTGTGAGAGTTTGTATACTGAAACTGTCTTCTGTAGGTGTTCTTGTGAGGTCAGAGAGATTTGATGGTGGTGTTGTCAACATTCAGACGCCGAAGACTCTTGAGAGTGCTCACTGGATCTGGAAAAACGTTTCCCCTTACTTCAACACCCTGCCAATGACAGTAATGTTAATGCAATTATTGATCAATGCCACATGCTGAAATTAGTTCACAATAGCTTAGCTGTAAAGAAAATTATTACCTGTGACGATGTGAAATGTAACTTTATTTTGAAGTTACATTATCTGCAAGACTGAATCTTTAAAATTGTCCGATTCACTCTCCGATTCACATGTGAATTTCTATAATAAGAAAATGAATCTGTTTAGCGGTGGAATGAGCTCCAATATTGGTGATGCCTCTGAATTTCTGGAAAATTCTCACTATCCACATTTTCAGGACACCTCTGCCACTGTAGAATTCATGGGAATTACTGGTAAATTGTTTAATGTGTTCATCTCAAGGAATGTTGCATGTTAAGAGCATTAAACAAGCGTTGAGAACTGAAAATGTAAATTATTGGATTGAATTTCTTTGTCATGCAGAAAACTCCCTTCAAATATTGAGGGTTGATGATGCATGCGCATTAGTACATCCACGAAAAACATTTCTGCTGGGATTTTTGATGTGAATAAATGGTGTTAGAAGCCTGTCCAATGAATTTCTGTTTCGGGATACTGAACCTCTAAAGTATTTTTAACATACAATCTCTCACAAGATCATCTGGAACTCTTTTTCTTCTTTCATCAGACCTAGGTTTGGTTAGAACTATTATCCAACCACATTACAATTCCAGTCTGCTCTGAGAACAATGTTGCTCAAGAACAACGTTGCTGCAAATGGCAAGTAGATGTCACTGAGAAAGTGAGCTCTTTCAGCGTTCATGAATTCATCTAAGAAGGAAAGTGATACATGAATTCATGAACGCTGAAAGAGCTCACTTTCTCAGTGACATCTACTTGTAAGGAAAGTTATAAGTTCAGTGATGATAGTGAAGATACTAGTTACTTTGAGGCTCTTGATTCAACACTACTCAGTGAATACCAGGGGAACATTATTTCTTATATATCGAGATATGATGTCAAAAACATATGCAAGTGTTAAGATATGCTGAGTGCAAAGAACTTATTACTGTTCCCTAGATGTGCCCAAATGATCACACTTACTGCAAGCCACCTGTGGCAAATCCAGCTGCCTTTACTATGAAGATCGACGGAGGTGTTTTTTTTTTTATCTTTTGGGGCTTAACTGCTAAGGTCATCAGTCCATAAGCTTACACACTACTTAACCTAAGTTATCCTAAGGACAGACACACACACCCATCCCGAGGGAGGACTCGAACCTCCGCCGGGACCAGCTGCACAGGCCATGACTGCAGCGCCTTAGACGCTCGGCTAATCCCGCGTGGCCGAGGTGGTTTGATTCACCCATATGCACCAGTGTTTAAAATAGTGCAGCATACAAAACAATGCTTTCGTTCTGCTCTAGTGAGATTTACTTTAAACTCAAACCATTTTTAATGTAGGATTGTTAATTCTGTTTGTAGTTTCTTTGGTGAATAAGCCAATGAATCTGGCAAAGCGTATAGGCTGCCACTGACCGTGAAGACAAGCATAAGTCACAGTTAATACGACGCACTGCTACTGTGTACCTTCAGATTAGATTAAAGGCACACACAAAAGAAACAGCTGCTGTAGAGGATAACTATCCTGACATGAAGCAGAGGTTGGGGAAGCTAATAACATTTGCCAACGTATGACATGTGAACGTATAGTGAAAAAAGCACTACAATAAATAAACACTAAAATATGATGTTTACATGTTGCTAATTTGACCACCTCTTTGCTTTGCCAAAATACCTGCTTGTAAATTGTTAACACTTTGCCGTCCGCACGTCTCGTACAAATATATTCGCTTGGCGCCGTCAGCGCTAAGTCGGATTACTTGGCTTGTCCCCGGCCGCTTGTCACCTTTCCGTTGATGACAAGCTTCAAACACATTGACTTTTGCGCGCTTTAAGTTTCCGGAAATCCTCTATTTTGCCGTATCGTTCCACAAACTTGAATTATCTTTTCAAGTAATTTCTACACTGTTATAATATTATCCATGCAGAGGTGTGCCACTTTCCATCAGAAGGTGTCAATAGTTCCGTCACTGTTTTTACTAAATGCTGTCCAGCGCCGGAATATATCTTGAATGAGGAAATGTATCGCGTACTCGAATCGCACGGCATCCGAATGAGTGCGCCGTATTTCGCAATTTTCGACGGATTGTGAACCTTAAAATTTAACCGTCCACACCACGGTATCATCCCTTCATCAGTTGAGATGTTTTGACATAGATTAAACGTTTCTTTAAACTTTTTGACAAAATAATCAATTACGAATTGCACTTTGATAAGCCGGTCGGCACTATTCAGTTTATTGTTGTTGTCGGAAAAATGCAAAAATGATAATATTTGTCTGAATCTTTTGCGGGACATCGTTTTTCGAAATATCGGCGGGTCTATCAACGGATTCGGTGACAATAATCATTGATCCTTGTTATTCTTACAATTCCCATAAGGATAGCAAGCCCAAACCATTTTCTAAGTTCGGGTCCCGTAACATCGACAAATTTTTTTAAAATCCAGTTTCCTTCTATTGCAATTTTGACTGTAGCACTTTTTGGTTTCTTTGCTAATATATTCAAATAGATCATTCCCAATATATAATTGTACGATATCCTCGACGCTCTGTGTATCTTTGGGAAATATGCTTGGACCCGGGGATCCTTCAGATTTATTATTGGTCCTCGGTAAATCAACGTCTGGCCACTGTGCATTGTCTTCTTCGTCTGATTCAGCCGAATCAGGTGGCAATCGTAGCGTTCGCCGAATTCTTCTTGGACGTATTTCACTGTCTTCCCACGATGCTGCTTCACTTTCATTTTTTTTTTTATTTACAATGTCTTCTTTCCAATCGGCCAAGGCATCCGGAACGTCAGACACGACGTCCGCGCATTCATCGTAAATAATCCTATTGTCTCCTTCGTCCGCCATGATGAAAGGGCACAAGTACTTATAAAAACAAAACACGTGTTAATGTGTGTAACTTATTGTTACCTAAAAAAAAACACCAACAGAATTCAAAAGATACTAACGTGCTGTCGCCGGCCACTGAGCGATACTATGCAGACGACACCACTATGGTGTCGCCAGACCGCATAGTGTTAAGATAACAACCTGTAAAGTGATTCATAACAACGTTAAAGGTTTTACCCTTTTAGCAGGTGAAATTACTGACAAAGTAATAGGTTAGCAGTTTTATTGCCTAATGTCGTGTACAGAACTTCACTCGTTAGGTGTGGAGAGCAGTGCGCTTTTCATCAAATGTGTTATTGTATGAAACTTCGCCACATATCTGATGAGATAAGTCTAATAAGAAATTTTTCATGTCATTGTTTTGGCCATTTTGTATTGCTATACAGTTTCGTCGCTCAGGAAGTAAAATACTAAAAGTGAAACCAAAAGATCTGTTGCACAGAGGTAAAATTTTTGAGCAGCATAATTTGTCAGCAGCCTTAGCAGCAGTGCGGAAGTTATGAATGTAAACACAGCAGAATAATTGTGAAATTGATTTTGCAGGAAAGTGTTAGAGGGCAAAAGGCAACAGCTAACAGTGAACTAAAAAGTGAACACACACAGCGTCATATATTGTACACAAATAGTAATAGTATTTTTTCTATGTAGCAGAGCAATTTGACACCTTGCCCCAGTTTAACATGGCAACTGTTACGTCACGCGTCACGGCTTTGCTTGGTGTAGTAGTCTCTCCAGTTCAGTATTGACGTCACTGTTGGCGACGCACAAACATGGCGGGTCACTACACAAAAGCTGTTTATGTGTAACGTGGACCAATGTTGGAAGTGGCCGGGTTAAAATGAGACGAAAATGCGACATGCTCTGTCGGCAGCTGATTTTAAGTAAACTGAACTGCAGTAGACGACCCGTTTTGCGGTCCTAAATGTAAACTCGTGTGCTAACCTAACCACAACCTCGTAATGAGCTATATGTCCGAGAAAATGGCGACCAACAACCTACGGCGGAACTAAAATCACTATCGCTTTTTTACGGCGATTGAAACTGACCTGTATGATCAAACTCAGTACAGAAAAAAAATCAGTTTCAGCGCTAAAAGCAAAGTGTAAGTTCTCGCTGTCATTGGTGCCCTGAGACTATACTCACACTGTTACATGAGCTGCCGCGTTACCAACCAAGGAGCAATCTTGGCTGGCACTTGGTTTCGAATTATAGGCGACACACACATTCCAAAGGAAAGAAAAGAATCGTTCAAAAGGCTCTGAGTACTATGGGACTTAATATCTGCGGTCAGCAGTCCCCTAGAACTTGAAACTACTTGAACCTAACTAACCTAAGGACATCACACACATCCACGCCCGAGGCACGATTCGAACTGAAGCGCCTGGAACCGCTTGGCCACAGCGGCCGGTAAATGAGAAAATAAACGATAGGAAAAAAGAGAGCAATTAAAAAAGTCAATTCGCTAACGAAAATGGCGTGACAAAGTAGTAGAAATAAAAAACTGCATTTAAAACAATTAATTCAGCGAAAGTAACAATAAAAGTTTTTCGTTAGCTGTAGAAATAAAAAAAATCCGGTGCATGTAGCGAAATTTGAACCTACAGCCTTCCACACGTCACGTTTATGTGATAATGATTACGTAACTGTAGTACACTGCGTTACGTCCTTATGTTTATGACTTTAATGACCCTGTCACAACGATTAATTGAACATAAAAAAATGGCTTAACGCACTGCCGTCTCAAACTTATCTAATGTAAGCCGATCTTTGTCATAGTGAATGTGTATGTGACGCTGAATCGCGTGTTGTGCTAAAGGATCCAGTAGTGTTTAGTTAGTGCTATGTATGATACATATGTATTTCGCTAGCGTCGTTGTGTGTGTTGTTTCTGGTCACGGCGGAGGTTCGAGTCCTCCTTCGGGCATGGGTGTGTGTGTTCGTCCTTAGGATAATTTAGGTTAAGTAGTGTGTAAGCTTAGGGACTGATGATCTTAGCAGTTAAGTCCCGTAAGATTTCACACACATTTGAACATTTCTTTTTGTGTTTCTCGCGTGATGAAATGAGAAATAAAAGAGCCAGAGGATTCGGGATCCAAACGCACGAGGAAAGGAAGGCAGAGAAGGAACCGGAAGTGAACTCCTTGCCTGTTGTGGCAGTATGGCGACAGCGAACCAGCTCCAACGCGTGAACTCTCAACTGCAATTTTGTTGCTAATTGGTAGCGAACTTACAACGAGCTGGGCAGCTTGCTCTGCTGCCAAACATTCAGCGTACACAGACGCACACCCTGGTGGGCCTGTGCTTATAGCTAGCCATGGCTGCCACAAGTTGGCAACAGTGTAGCAGTTCTTCAGCAACGAGTTGAGTAAAACATATTTATTTAAAGTGCACTTGTGTGAACTAATCTTCTGGTTGCCTGACCAGATTCCTACGGCGACAGATCCTTTAGACCATCTCCCACCCATTTATCGTTAACAACGAGGGCTTAACATTTGGCCCTCGGATCATAACGGTTGCCGATTCGCATTATAGCACTACCCGAGGCCACCAGTGCATCTCTTGTACCCAGCACTGCAGGCTACATTGAATCTCTCACCCATCAGGATGCAGGTTGTGGTCTTCTCGACAAGCAGAAGCCCCTTCCTACGCCGTCATTGGAATCGTCATCCTCTTGCCTGCTCTCGCCTCGGAAAAGACACCCACGTTACTTGCGTCCTCACTTTGGCCACACCGGACGCTGGACGTTAGCGACCTTCCTCCGACAACTCCGTATTGTTCGACCTTGTTCCCGTGCTTGGCTATCAAGCCCCTCCTTCATTCCTCGCCGTCCAGCAAAAGCCTACCACACCGTCCATGATTTGTGCCTCTAACTCATGTGCCAGCCCGCCCAACACTCCGACTCTCATGCACAGTGTGACAGATATTGAACTACATGAAAAAAAAGTAAACTAGTCACAAACTGCAGCATGCATGCACTTAATTCAACATCTAGTAAATTTCGTGCTGTAGTTCTCAGCTGACGTTTGTTATTGTTTCAAGTGAAATATTTCAGCAAAATTATTAGTCACTGTTTTAGCTTCATTGAGTGTTCCAGTGCCGTTTGAATTGTTGGTTTTAGCTAATAAATTGTGTGACGGTCGTTGGTATTGGTATTAGAAGTTTAGTAGTATTATAAAAGTTGTTACCTTCTTAGTAGAGAGAGAATTTCGAGGCCACTGTTGTTAGTGTTATAAATACTTCCTACTGGTGTAATTGAACTAAGGTAACGTAGACGTTTAGTTTTTTTCAGTAACTGAAAAATTTTACCATGAGTGAGAAGTGTCTGCTTTGTCCTAGGTGTCTGAGCAGTGGGTTACGGTGTGGGTTTTGTTCAAAGTATTTTCGTTGTGGGGGAATGCAGTGGGGAAGCCAGTGGGCGTTCTAGCGAGATCCTCTCCTACGAATGCAGAATCTGTAGTAGAAATAAGTTGATAGAGGAGCAGGACCGTACGATCTGTGCCCTTCAGGTGCAGTTACAATACGCAAAGGAGGAACTAGATAGGGAAAGGAGGGTGAAGGGTGCTGGGAATTGGGAACTGGCAGTTGGCAAGAAGGCAGCTATGAGGAGGACGTATTCACATAGTTTTACTTTGCGTATATGCAATATATTTGACCAACTGTCTGAGTTGAGTGAAGAGGAGTCTATTGTAGCTGTACGTGTCGGGAACATGCAGCAGTCTTCAGCAGTTAGAAGGCCTAACAGAAAGAAGAAAGTTCTGCTTCTAGGTAGGTCGCACGGTAGAGGTGTGGGCCAGCTGTTGCAGGAAGTGTTGAGGAGTGAGTACCAGGTCAGCAACATTGTGAAGCCTACTGCAGGGCTGGCTCAGGTGACTAACAATACAGTGGAGTTATGTAGGAATTTTACAAAGGAGGATCAGGTAAAGATAGTGGGTGGAGCAGGGAACAGTCTCGATAGGGACGGGGAATATGATGTCAGTGGTGACTTGGTTAAGATAGCTACTCAAACTGGTGGCACTAATGTGCTTTTCGTGCAACTGTTTCAGTGTCATGATCGGCCTCACCTTAATGCGGCTGTTAGGCGTGTTAACAATGGAGTGGAGAAGCCACTGATGGCAGAGGGCATGGGTCACATTGCAGTGGTGCCAGTTGAGTCTATCAATAGATCAGGTATCACTGGGCGAGGCCTGCACCTCAATAGGTACGGAAAGGGGAGGCTCGCAGAAGGCTATAGGTGACAGTGTAGTGGTTGGGCGTGGGATCCCTCATGGAAAAATGTTGGAGTAACTCTTCCCATTCTAAAAGGATATTTTTGGCTCATAAACGGGCGTTCGGGCAGTAAGTGGTGTAAGTTCTCGAACCTCTTGTCGACTGCTGTTCACTAGTCTGGGTATTTTGACATTACCCTCTCAATATATATTTTCTTATCTGTCGTTTCCTGTTAAGAACATCAGCTTATTTTCAAGAATTAACAGCTTTCACTCAATTAATACTCGGCAGAAATCCATTCTGCACTTGGATCGAACTTCCTTAACACATGTGCAGAAAGGTGTGCAGTATACTGCTACATCGATTTTCAATAAGCTACCACAAGCATTCAAAAATCTTTGCAGTAATCCACACTCTCTCAAATCGAAACTGTAGAGTTTCCTCATGGTTCCCCCCTTCTATTCTGTTGAGGGTTTCCTCGATAAAATTCAGCTAATTCGTGTGTTATATTGTTGACTGCGTTTACTTAAACTTATGGCTTGACATTTTATTTTATGTGCTATTACTTTTGTGCTGGAATTTCATGTACTGACACTTTCCATGACCTCGGAGATTTGCTCCTCAATTTGGTCCTACGGAACTAGACGTGGAAATAAAATAAAAAAAAACTAAACGTCACTACAGATATTGGGATTTAGGTTGTGACATGTTCGACATGCCTGACATTACTAGCAATGATGTGGCGCAGAGGAATAGCGAAAATCTGCATGACCTGCTGAAGTGCTGTCGATGACTTTCTGAATGGCCTCTGGGTACGCCAGAGCCAGAATGCTGTCCCCAGAGTGCTCCTCTAGGACATCAAACCCTCTCCTGCTCCGTATAGCATGAAGCATATATTGTCGAGATCAGGGCCACTTTGGATAATGGGGGTGAAATCCTCTTCCGGAACCTTCAAGTAACGTTCGCTGGTCACGGTGCCATCAAGGAATATCGCACCGATTATTCGGTGTACGGACATTGCACACCACACAGTCACCTGTTGAGAGTGAAGAGACTTCTCGATCGTGAAATGCGGGTTCTCAGTCCCCCAAATGCGCCAATTTACCTATTGACGAAGGCGATCCAAATGAAAGTTGGCTTCGTCGATAAACCAAACCATGCATTCACATACTAATTCCCATTACGTCCCACGGCCAACAGTGCAGTTTGAACGTCTTAACTTGAACCGTTCAGAAGTTATGACGATTGTATTTCTAATAGTTCAATAATTGTCATCCCTTAAAAGCGCTCTTTCTGAGGATTGAGTTTGTTCGATTGACTCTACCTGCAGGACAGCTTGTACTACTTGCAGTAAGATATTTTGCACCTTCTTGTTTCAAGTTTTGTATTTCACAGGTTGTAAAAATTCTGCTACTGAACAGGAACAGCAATGAAATAAGAAAACCTTAGGGTTTTATTGAAAAGTGAGAATACTGAAATAATTTTTATTTTACTTGCAGGACTGTTGTAAAGTTGGACCGCACTGTCTGTAATGGAACATTCATAGGCCGATGTCCTTATCAACTGGACATGATACTCTACTTATAATTTGTTATTTATGTGTTCTGCAAACAGAACAACACGATTAGCGTATGGGCAGGGGTGGTGGTGGGGGGTGGGGGTGGGGGGGAGATATGCATTTTAATATGGATAGTGCAAGAATTTTTACCGCAGTCCATTTCGTAAGCAGTGTCATTTGCGAGCCAGATATAGCCGACATCTGCGGTTGGAGCGCGTTGCCGCCGCGTATACCACTTTGATATACAGGGCTATTACAAATGATTGAAGCTATTTCATAAATTCACTGCAGCTCCATTCATTGACATTTGGTCACGACACACTACAGATACGTTGAAAAAGTTTTGTTCGGCTGAAGCAGCACTTCAGGTTTCTGCCGCCAGAGCGCTCGAGAGCGCAGTGAGACAAAATGGCGACAGGAGCCGAGAAAGCGTATGTCGTGCTTGAAATGCACTCACATCAGTCAGTCATAACAGTGCAACGACACTTCAGGACGAAGTTCAACAAAGATCCACCAACTGCTAACTCCATTCGGCGATGGTATGCGCAGTTTAAAGCTTCTGGATGCCTCTGTAAGGGGAAATCAATGGGTCGGCCTGCAGTGAGCGAAGAAACGGTTGAACGCGTGCGGGCAAGTTTCACGCGTAGCCAGCGGAAGTCAACGAATAAAGCAAGCAGGGAGCTAAACGTACCACAGCCGACGGTTTGGAAAATCTTACGGAAAAGCCTAAAGCAGAAGCCTTACCATTTACAATTGCTACAAGCCATGACATCCGATGACAAAGTCAAACGCTTTGAATCTTCGGCGCAGTTGCAACAGCTCATGTAAGAGGATGCGTTCAGTGCGAAACTTGTTTTCAGTGATGAAGCAACATTTTTTCTTAATGGGGAAGTGAACAGACACAATGTGCGAATCTGGGCGTCAGAGAATCCTCACGCATTCGTGCAGCAAATTCGCAATTCACCAAAAGTTAACGTGTTTTGTGCAATCTCACGGTTTAAAGTTTACGGCCCCTTTTTCTCCTGCGAAAAAAACGTTACAGGACACGTGTATCTGGACATGCTGGAAAATTGGCTCATGCCACAACTGGAGACCGACAGCGCCGACTTCATCTTTCAACAGGATGGTGCTCCACCGCACTTCCATCATGATGTTCGGCATTTCTTAAACAGGAGATTGGAAAACCGATGGATCGCTCGTGGTGGAGATCGTGATCAGCAATTCATGTCATGGCCTCCACGCTCTCCCGACTTAACCCCATGCGATTTCTTTCTCTGGGGTTATGTGAAAGATTCAGTGTTTAAACCTCCTCTACCAAGAAACGTGCCAGAACTGCGAGCTCGCATCAACGATGCTTTCGAACTCATTGATGGGGACATGCTGCGCCGAGTGTGGGAGGAACTTGATTATCGGCTTGATGTCTGCCGAATCACTAAAGGGGCACATATCGAACATTTGTGAATGCCTAAAAAAACTTTTTGAGTTTTTGTATGTGTGTGCAAAGCATTGTGAAAATATCTCAAATAATAAAGTTATTGTAGAGCTGTGAAATCGCTTCAACCATTTGTAATAACCCTGTATGTGTACTCTACGCACAAGTCGCATCGTTTCTTAGCGTTCATCAGCACGTTGAAAGCGGTGTGCTCAACGATGAAGTTCGAAACCACGCTCCATGATCGTTACATATCGGTAACCTTCGTGTCGACTTAGGACTGCCAGTTGTTCCGGTTTTCCAGGACAATCCCGGTTTCATATTAAAGATATCGGTGTCCCAAAAATACTTTCGGGATGGGAGTTTGTCCTGGATTACGATTTTTAAAGAAATTTTCTCATACTATCTAACTTTTTCTCCAGATTCTTACATTCGGAAAAGCGCCCATCTGGCAGCGCTACGGTTCTGCAGCTGATATGGCACGTTTAAAGCAAATCGCCTGCTTCTCGCGTTACACACGACGAACCAACTTGATGTAAAAAAAGTTGTTCAAATGGCGCTGAGCACTATTGGACTTGAGATCTGAGGTCATCAGTCCCCTACAACTTAGAAGTATTTAAAGCTAAGGACATCACACACATCCGAGGCAGGAATCGAACCTGCAACAACTCGAAATCGACTATCTACCGTGTGAGCGGGCCCACAGATATGAACACGCAGGGAGGGAAGAGCGATAATTCTAATAATAAAGGAAGGAAGCGGGTTGTAAATTTCGTTCTGATGGAATAGCTATGTAAAGTTTTGTCTGTCTCCTTAGTTGGGTCTTCTGTTTCTGGAAAAAAATGCACCTAGACTTACTACTTCACCGAAAAATTTTAAATTTATGAGTCGTGAATTTAAGTACTTCCGAGTGCAGATGACCTGCAAAACAACAAAATATGCGAATGTACTTTTGGGTTATAATCTTTTATTCAATTACATCCTGTACAGTCTTGTGATAGTAACGTGGTTACTCGGCAACTTATTTTACTTCTCCTCTTTTTTTTAAAAAAAATAAGGGCAAAGCCGCAACAGCTGCTACTTGTTCTCCTTAGAACATAGCGCGACTCACTGGCGGAAGGGCAGCTGTTATTTGGTGTGCGTGGGCATATCACCTGCTTGTGCGAGCCGCTTCGTTCGTACAGTGAGCGACCTGATGCAGCGGTACGGAATCTCCCAACCAAAAGAGGCAATCTGCTCGTTGTTCCGGTTTCTGCTTCCAGAATTAGATCAATTTTTAGTCAGTTAAAGAGAATTGTCCCGGTTTGTCAGATGGAAATTATGGCAATCCTCTGTCGACTATCATTGGTTTACAACTGCCAACAGCTTCCGAGATTTACAGCATAACGAAGATGAATTAAGCTTTGTTCCGAAGTTGTGATCGTTTGTTTCTTGGCAGGTCTGTGGACGTATGTGTCGTTAGATGTCTACGCACAAGTCTTGCAATTCGCATATATAACTCATCGCTGGTTTGCGTTAGCTGTGATGGCGCCAGACAGCGACCCAGATGGGCTCCTTAGGATTTACATCGGGAAAATTTGGTCGCCGAGAGTTCACTACACTGCTCCTCAAACCATTGTTGCACGGTTTTGTCCCCCAGACACACACAGTTATACTGTTGAAAGATGACATCGCCGCCGGGGAAGACATCAAGCATGAAGTGGTGCAGGTCGTTCAAAGCTGTCAGCGTATCTTCGATTACAAACCCGGGTCCCTTGCAAGCGCAGGAGAACGTCTCCCTTAGCATTAATACTGCTCCCACCAGCCTGCATCCGCGACTCAGTGCACGTTTCGAGCCGCCGTTCGCCTCGATAACGGTTTTCGTGGAGACGACCAGCGACCTAGTGTAGCAAAAATGTGATTCGCCCGAAGAGCCGACACGTTCCCATTAATCGACGGTCCTTTCCCGATGATCTCGTGCCCGCTGCAATCGTAACTCCCGATGTCGTTGGGTCAACATGCGTACACGTAGGTGCGGTCTGCTGTGGAGCTTCATGTTCAATAATGCACGATAAACGGTGTGCTCCGAAACGCTTGTGCGTGGATCAGCATTGTACTCTTTCGGCGGAGATGCCAGAGATCACCATCTATCCCACTTTACAGAGCAGGAAACCGTCCGAATCCCACGTGCCGCGAGAAGTCGTGGAACGCCAAGTGGTAGCTTCGCTGTACTTCTACCTTTCTCCGTAGATGCTCACGACAGTAGCACGTGAACGTAGGACCAGCTTCGCCGTTTTCGAGATGCTCATTCACATGCTCTGAGTACTAATAATCTGTCGATGGATTTCCCCAACTGCAGCCCATTTCTTCGTTAAAACGATCCACCATCTGTGTCTGCTCCACTTACATGCCTTTGTTACTGCGTCACGTGACCGCTGCTCCACCAGGCGGCATCCAAAGTAGCGCTGGACAGTGGTCATAACGTTTAGCTTATCAGGGTATGTCGCCTTTTGTTTACGACTGTCAGCAACCTCAGCGATCTAGTAGCTTGGCGACGTGTCCTATTTTGTGTGTCAACGAGAAATGAATAACGCAAGGATTGTCTGAACACGAACCTGTTGTATAATGTGCTTTCACGTGCCGCGCCGCTGTGAGTCTTGATGGAAGAGCGCCAGACGAAAGTGAGCAGTCTTCTGCTCCACTCCGAGCTTGGTAGATCTCCCACGAAGCCAGCGCCTTAACTACGGTCAAATAAAAGTACGGCACTTCGTCACCGGTCAGGTCAGAGCGCGGACAATTAAGCCATCTGCTCACGGACCGTACTTTCGAATGTCAACTTTGGAGTGCCGAGTTCAACGAGCTACTGAATGGTCAGAAACGATGCGACTTGTGCATACGGTACGTGGGCCTCAACGATGTATACCTTAACGAGGTATACGCGATCACAGCGAACTCCAGCGGCGGTTCTCGGCTGTCTGGCAAGCAAATCACAATGTTTAGGAACTGGACGGATGTAAAATTCCTAATTAGCTCTATTAAAACGAACGTGTGCTCCTTTGTCCAGATGCTGGTCATGATGCTCTGCCGGTAGTAAGCATAAATAAAAACTTCAGTGTCCTTGGACATGTTATCAGGCTAAAGGTAAACTACCTTGTCCAGTCAGTAAGGACACAGACTTATAAAAGTTCCAACAACATAGTGTGGCAAAATTTACAATAGTTCTCCGCATAATATAAAAATTATTTCATTATCCTCATTTTATAGTATACTCCTAAGATCTTTCCGAGTTAATCACTTTTCCTACTCAGCAGTAGCATCTTGACTACACGTGAAACACGAAACGTAAATCAAGAACGTGTAAAACATCGTTCTGCAAGTTGTGCAAACTCTGTTGTACATCAAGCTAACCGAACAAACTCACTTATCAGAAGCAGCACACTCTTATTTACTTAACATCGAGTATTGCACAATACACTTTCATTACAGTGGTGAGAAATTATCAGAATCGATTAGAAAACGCAAAGGATAACAGAAAATATTTTGGATGCAGTGTGACACAAATCAACGAAAGATCAACTGACACAAATCCACGAGACTACTCATTCTTTATTTCTTCTTTGCATTTTGTTCGTTGTATTTGGTCGTAAAGGATGACACATGACATCCGTTTCAGTTCATTGTTGATCCCTTGACTGAGTTTTTTACTACAGGGACCAGCCAGCTCTCTGACCGAACACGCTGACCTACCCTGCCGGCGCTTTTTGTGGCACACCGAGCATGATAATTTTGTGAGCGTACTTTGCGTATTACTTTCTCCTGAAAGTTTTAACCGTAGAAATGTTATTACACTGCGTTTAATTATAACAAACTGGACCGGCTTTCTTATGGATCCTCAGTGTACCGTCGCCTGGAACCGACGTACTTTCATAATACGCAATAATTCATTAACCATCAGCATGACGGTTCTCCTCCCTTTATTACAACAAAGTATACAATTAACGACGGCATTTCGAGAGGTCCTCAATTAGCTGATGCTTATAAATGGCATACATACTTATGGGTTTCAACTGAACGTCAATATGGCATCCCGTGACTCTGTACTGGAGACAGATAGCGTGCGCGTGATGCAGGTGGCGTCCGTCATTCCATCTCACTGGTCAATGCTCCAACGAACCTTCAGAATATCTGTCTTGCTAAATATTGCTCTGCACGTTCGGAAAGACTTCCCAACGTGCTTTTCCCACTCTATGACGTCAGAAACTCGGCACACATTTCGCTCAAAGTCCGAATGCACGGTCCACGTGCCAACGGCTTAACGGCGACTGGGGCCAGGGCTCGTGCTGAGCTTGGAAGAGTAAAGGGTGACAATTATTGAACTATATGAAAGAAAATCGTCATAACTCCTGAACGGTTTGCCTTAGGACATTAAAACAGTGCGGCTGGACACGGGGCATGAGGGAAATTAGTACGGTTTGGTTTAGTGACGAAGCCCACTTTCATTTGGATCGGTTCGTCAATAAGCAAAACTGGCGCATTTTGGGGAATGAGAATCCACATCTCGCTATCGAGGAGTCTCTTCACACTCAACGGGTGACTGCGTGGTGTGCGATGTCCAGTCACGGAATAATCGGTGCGATGGCACGGTACGTGAAGGTTTTGGGAGATGATTCCATCCCCATTATCGAAAGTGACCCTGATTGCGACAAATGTGGTTTATGGCAGGCGTATCGAGCATGTCATAACCTAAATCCGAATACCTGTAATGACATTGAAAAGTTGAATAAAGTGTGTGCATGCCGTAGTTTGTAACTAATTTCCGATTTCTTCACATATTTCAATAATGCATGCCGTAGTTTGTAACTAATTTCCGATTTCTTCACATATTTAATAATTGTCACCCTGTATCTTTACGTAACATCGAAAATTATATTCACCGTCAAGCTAATAAAAAAAAAGTAATCACAACCGATTACAAAACGCAGAGGTTAGTTAAAAAGTTTGGATCCACTGAGACATGAGTCACCAAAACATCATCTGTTATCTTACAAAGCTGCGTCTCTACTCGTTACACTACACCGATCATAAATACATTTTTCTTCTTACCGCCTCCTGAATGCTATAGTTGTAAATGTTAGACTGTACCAAGAACAATGCGTATTTGATGGATTCTCAGTGTTCATCGCTGTAAATTGCTTGTACCCATTCACTCCCAGTTTCCCTTTCTCACTCACTGATTCACCCCAACTCTTTGTCATTATCGCTTTTTGTCTCTCTGTGTCGAAGGTCACAGCCACTGTCCTACTACTACAGTGTCCTCTCACTGCGTGAGTCTTGCTCTCCCTTACTGCTAATATCACATTCCTTCCTTCCTACTCTTGTACCGTGTTCCACTGCCACTCTTTCTCTCACACTGCCGTTATGTCCTTTGCTCTTTCTAGAACACAACCACCGTCTACTATCTTCCAGTATTTATTAATTTTCCGTCTCTTTGCACTACCACTTTCTTCTCTCGCAGTAGAAAAAGCGCGAATACGATCTCATGACAGAATTTTTGGGAAAGTTTTTAAAGGTGCTGTGGAAGGTGGAATGAGACAGATGATACCCCACTTTTCAGAGTCTTTCGAATAAACAGGAAGATATTCGCATTTTTTTGTGCTCCAATAAGGGTTTTTTTTCGCTGGCTCCCTTCTTTCCTCTGCTGCAGCGGGACACGTAAATCATACGAAAATAAATGTACTGATCAGTAGAATTTAGATTGTTTAATTATGTGAAACTGAAACAACGCAGACTGAATTTTGGGTGCAAAAATTTTTGCACATGCTTCACTATTACAGCATGGGGTTCAGAGATGATAAGGAGACACTTTACAGCATATTTCGCCATGCTGCTTCACTCAATAAACTACGTTTCCGCCTCACACAGGATTTTACGTGCGTATCTTACGTGCACAAGTAGGGTAACTTTGAACCTCTGTACCTCGGAAACGAATAAAGTTATCGAGAAAATTTTCAAGATTCTTAGACATCGGGATCTTAGAAAAATATCGTAAGAATTTCAGAGGTTTGCTGTCCACATCCGTCTTGGAATAGTCGGATGCGTTTTGGTCCGCTGGCGACGGGAAAAATATAGGAGAAATCCTTTCTTGGGAGTTTCCCGAGGAGCCACCCATGAACTAATATTACCTCCGTAAGTCCCATAAAGTCCATTATAGGCCACATCACATGCAAAAAGAGCCAACCGATTTGCTCCATTTGCCTAAGTACTGTAGGATGGTTGCACTAAGACGATTCTTGTGATAGGTATACAAATGGTTCCTAGCCCAAGGGCTATTCACAACCCTTGTTAATATCTGTCTATAATCAATAGAACCCGAGGTACGCGCCCCGGACAAACCTCGTTTTTATGTACGGATTTTGGGACACATTAGTTACTCTTGCTGTCGCGAGCATACCAGTAATACGCAATTTACAATAATTCTTTAACCACCAGCATAACGTTTCCTCTCACTGTATTACAATAAATCGTGCAATTAAAGACAGCTTCTCAATTGTCTAGTGTTTAGAAACGGCATGTGTACATATGGGCTTCAATTAAAAGTCAATATGGCGTCTCGCGACTTTGTACTGGAGAGAGATGACGTCATGTAACGTAGCTGACGTTGTTTCATCTCATTGGTCTACGTTCAAACACACATTCAGAACATCTAACATACTAGCTACTGCTCTGCAGGTTCGGAAAGACTCCCCAATGTAGTTTTTCCACGCTATGGCGCCAGAAACTCGGCAGTTCGAATGCACGGTCCGTGTGCCAATGGCTTAACCAAGCGCTAGTGAAGTAGCAGCGTCACGTGGCTTGCTGGGGAGGGCGGGAAACCAAACGCGTCTAGCGACGAGGAAGTTGACATCGCAGAGGGACGAGAAAATAAAAAATCCCGTTTTTCGACTCGAGGGGAATGAGATACCATCTTTCAGGAATTACAAGCGAATTCGTCACTGGACATATTTTTCTCTTTTAGCGCACTATCAGAACGACAAATCTTTTCTCAGCACTTACTAATCTCGACGAACAGCGATCGCCTACGTCCCGGAGGGAGCATGATAATTTATCGCTGTCCACTATACGTCCACACAACAAACAGGTGGCTTGTGCGTGTATTGACAACGATAATCGGCGACCGTGTACCAGATTAAACGCCAGCGCGCAGACTGCCGACACTGACTGAAACGGCTACTACATCGAGCATGTGATGTCACCAGATATTTTAGCGGTACTTAACAACAGTATCAGTTTATGCGATCATGTTTTCTGATGTTTCGCTTCGATTTCTCGTTCATTTGGTTGTTACATTGGTTTGTTTCAGAGACTGTTTGCCATTTGCACATATTGACAGCCGTGAAACCACACACACTTTGCACTTCCTATTTTCCCAGTTTTGGCAGTACCGCTGGCCACTGTGGCCGAGCGGTTCTAGGCGCTTCAGTCCGCAACCGCGCTGTTGCTACGGTCGCAGGTTGTGTGTGATGTCCTTAGGTTAGTTAGGTTTAAGTCCAGGGGACTGATGATCTCAGATGTTAAGTCCCATAGTGCTCAGAGCCATTTGAACCATTTTTTTCACACTATCCTGATATCGCTTCTCTACACTGATACCTTCGGGAAGGCATATTTTCAGACACTTGCTCCTTAAGCTGTAGTTTGAGAGAAGTTCATTTCTTTTACAGAAGAAATTCTGTCGTCGCCTGCACCAATCAGACTCTCGTATCTTAATCGTCTGAGGTATCTTGTACGTATATTCTTGCTTCGTTTCTTCTACTTACTATTTCTCATCTTGTAACCACCCTGTTAAATTGTTAGGGCCTTAGTCAGCCGGTGTCGTAATTTTGAAATAAGAGTTCGTATGAATGTCGCTTAGTAAGTATTTCGCATGAAGCGCCGTTGCGACACAGGCAGAGGTCAATTGTGGAAACTAAGCCACTGAATAATATAAGTAACATTATTAAAGAATACACCCGACTGACTACACAAAATAAGAGGGCACGTACATTCGAGAGTGAGTGGTGCGAAGCCGGCCGGAGTGGCCGTGCGGTTCTGGGCGCTACAGTCTGGAACCGAGCGACCACTACGGTCGCAGGTTCGAATCCTGCCTCGGGCATGGATGTATGTGATGTCCTTAAGTTAGTTAGGCTTAATTAGTTCTAAGTTCTAGGCGACTGATGACCTCAGAAGTTAAGTCGTATAGTGCTCAGAGCCATTTGAACCATTTTTGAGTGGTGCAAAATAAGAATTAATACTGTGAAGCAAATGGGTCATAAGTATAGTTACCTTGGCACACACTCAGGTGTATGCGAACGTACTATCGGTATAGAGGCACGTACGTTCTAACTATTTTCATTCCCCGCGGCCTGGGTAAAAAAATTGTGGTTAGTATGCATTTATTCATCTTGGGAAGGAAATAACCGGACTTCTTAGTTAAATGAAAAGAGAGACTACTGGTTCTCAATATCGCGGCAAATATATTGAAATTGAGATTGGCGGCCACGAAGGGAAACAGATGAACACATTCACGTACCGTCTTGAAGATCGTCGCCTCCATCTAAATTCTCCATACAAAATTAAAATAACAGTAATCTTCCAGAGTTACAGGTACTGGCTCTGAGCACTATGGGACTTGACATCTGTGGTCATCAGTCTTACAGGAACTGCGATTCATGGATCGTAAGTGAGAAAGTTGTTCTGTTTCATAAGCATCTTTCATTATTTAGCACACTTTCACTTTAAAATTACACAGCACATCTTATCACCGGGACATGACACCAATGAAAGGTTAACTAACACTAAAACTAATAAACGGAGAGCGTAAATCTTCTTTTGTCGGTCAGTGTTAAATACTTTTCAAGTGGATTTTTGGTGTGAGAATCGAATAATTATCCATACATTTATCAATAAGAAAAAAAAATATTTAGTTCCTTTATAAGCTGTTATTTCACACTCCATGCATTGCTCACTTTTTCCTTTAGCAATTTCGACAGTTGTCTGTCCATTTCATTTTTGATAAAGTCTTACATTTGCCGAAATAGCATAGTTTTTACTTTTCTTCTGGGACCATCACTGTGCTAGTGAGGAAATTCGATCCTCAAACGGTACATAAAACTCACCAGACAAGCGACATTGGAAACATTATCTTGCCTTCTCTAGTACCAATCTCTATCATTTTCTGCCATTGCTTTTATTCATCAAAATCAACTTCTCTTCCATTTGGTCTTATTCAGTTCACCCTATTCACGTTTATTTTTCTTTCCCTCTTCTTCCGTTTCTTCCCTTTATTCTGTTTGACCCAAGTCTTTCTCGCTGTATACTACCTTTTACATTTGTCTTTGTGCACTGTCCCTGATAATCTCCTACTTTCTCTTAGTTGTTTCTTCAGTTTCTCCACCTCCTCTCTTTCATGTATCCGTTGCTTCTCACTCGTGCTATCCCTCGAACTGTTGTCACCCAGTTTGCACACAACTACCTGAGGATTTGAATATCGGCTCTTGTACAAGAGGCGTTCAGTAAGTAATGCAACACATTTAGTTCTCGACCATTGTCGGTTAAAAAATGCAGAATTTGCTATGGGACATCATGGAACATTCTTCTTTTAGCTCCTCGAGTCTCATGAAGTTCCGACGTGTGGTGGCTCTATATGTCGCCTCCAAAATAATGTCTATAGTGAAGGTGTGTCCCAAGCAGAGAGCTGTCACTGAGTTTCTTTTGGCGGAAAACCAGAGGATCTCAGATATTCATAGGCGCTTGCAGTGTTGTAACCGCGACCAGAACGTTCGCAGGGCTTCCGAGAACGAAGCGCGGCGGGACCAAACGGGAGCGGCCCGCGAACAAACAAACGAACGGGAAAGGACGAACACGAACAACGACGGACGGACGAGCAAGAAGCAACGCGGTCACAAGCGATAACCTCACGAATCCATAACGTCCACTCGAACACGGAAACAAAGTAATGTAAAAGGGCTGTCTGTAGGCGAGATGTCGATAGACTCACGCGAGTATCAGACTGCGTCGCTGAGCGAGAGGCAGGCGCTTAAATATCAGGTGATCAAAAAGTCAGTATAAATTCGAAAAGTTAATAAACCACGGAATAATATGGATAGAGAAGTAAAAATTGACACACATGCTTGGAATGACATGGGGTTTTATTAGAACCAAAAAAAAAAAAAAAGTTCACAAAATGTCCAACAGATCGCGCTGGATAGCAAAACGTCAGTGACTGCGCTTGACAATCGTGTTACAGAATCGCATAACCCCCAGCATGGCTGATAAACACCTGCTGGAACGTACGATGTTTATGCAGTATGGCGCTCCACCTCATATTGCTAGACGCGTGAAAGATCTCTTGCGCGCGTCGTTTGGTGATGATCGTGTGCTCAGCCGCAACTTTCGTCTTGCTTGGCCTCCCAGGTCCACAGACCTCAGTCCGTGCGATTATTGGCTTTGGGGTTACCTGAGGTCGCAAGTGTATCGTGATCGACCGACATCTCTAGGGATGCTGAAAGACAACATCCGACTCCAATGCCTCACCGTAACTCCGGACATGCTTTACAGTACTGTTCACAACATTATTACTCGACTACAGCTATTTTTGAGGAATGATGGTGGACATATTGAGCATTTCCTGTAAAGAACATCATCTTTGCTTTGTCTTACTTTGTTATGCTAATTATTGCTATTCAGATCAGATGAAGCGCCATCTGTAGGACATGTTTCGAACGTTTGTATTTTTTTGGTTCTAATAAAACCCCATGTCATTCCAAGCATGAGTGTCAATTTGTACCTCTCTATCTACATTATTCCATGATTTATTCAGTTTTCAAATTTATACTGACGTTTTGATCACCCGGTATATGATAGGGTACATCGCTATTGGCTGCTGGGACCACGTGTTCCAACTGTGGCGCCCTTACGTTATACACAGGCAAGGAACGTGCGCAGTCGCAGCTTACGGAGCGACAGCTGCAAAGACCTCTAGTGGTAATCGAGGTCCATGCTGTCTGGTGCGGATTTGAAACCCGGCTCGGTACCATATGCAGAACGTCAGTGAGTCTTTGGGCAAGGAGTCTGTCATCATGGCAACAAGTTCGGGCAAACCGTCCGAACTGCAATGTACGGGCTGGCGACACTCAGCTGTGACTCCTGCGATGTTGAAACGTGGGGATATTGTCATTCGAGGTGATCGACAGATCACAGTGGAGCACCTCGCTGCGCAACCGTACGTGTGGGAGACACAGTTGGGATATTCCAAGGTGTGTGCCGGCTGGGTTCCACACTACCTAACAGAAGACCAGAAAGAGATTCCATCTGTTTGGCTCAACGAACGACGCACTCTGCGGGGAGCAGTATGTGGATGGCGGGGAGATTATTGATGGAGAAATACGTTGTCTCCATTGCCGACCAGTAGAGTGGTACCACGCGAGCATACAGGCCTTCTAAGTAAGGAGACCTAAGGCTGTCGCACTGGATGATGTTGAAAGAAGGAAGATCAGTAGCCAAATGAGTGAGGAATAATGGGGTGCATTGGAATCCAAAATAACATCAACCACCTTCCAGAAACCACTCACCCCCGTACACAGTGGCTTCCCTCCTTTTTCCTTCTTCTTTCATTCCCTGGTCCTACCATCTTTCTGCCCAGTATAACATACACACACACGCACGCACGCACGCACACACACACACACACACACACACACACACACACACACACACACACACACACACATACAAAGACACACACAAACATACACTTGAGGATTTGAATAGCTACACTACTGGCCCTTAAAATTGCTACACCAAGAATAAATGCAGATGATAAACGGGTATTCAATGGACAAATATATTGTACTAGAACTGACATGTGATTTACATTTTCACGCAATTTGCGTGCATAGATCCTGAGAAATCAGTACCTAGAATAACCACCTCTGGCCGTAATAACTGCCTTGACACGCCTGGGCATTGAGTGAAACAGAGCTTCGATGGCGTGCACAGGTACAGCTGCCCATGCGGCTTCAACACGATACCACAGTTCATCAGGAATAGTGACTGGCGTATTGTGACGAGCCAGTTGCTCGGCCACCGTTGAGCAGAGGTTTTCAGTTGGTGAAAGATCTGGAAAATGTGCTGGCCAGAGGAGCAGTCGAACACTTTCTGTATCCAGAAAGCCCAGTACAGGACCTGCAACATACGGTCGTGCATTATCCTGCTGAAATGTAGGGTTTCGCAGGGATCGAATGCAGGGTAAAGCCACGGGTCGTAACACTTCTGAAACGTAACGTTCACTGTTCAAAGTGCCGTCAATGCGAACAAGAGGTGACCGAGACCTGTAACCAATAGCACCACATACCACCATGCCGGGTGACACGCCAGTATGGCGATGACGAATACACGCTTCCAATGTACGTTCACCGCGATGTCGCCCAACACTGATGCGACCATCATGATACTGTAAACAGAACCTGGATTCATCCGAAAAAATGACGTTTTGCCATTCGTGCACCCAGATTCGTCATTGAGTACACCATCGCCGGTGCTTCTGTCTGTGATGCAGCGTCAAGGGTAACCGCAGCCATGGCATCCAAGCTGATAGTCCATGCTGCTGCAAACGCAGTCGAACTGTTCGTGCAGATGGTTGTTGTCTTGCAAACGTCCCCATCTGTTGACTCAGGGATCGAGACGTGGCTGTACGATCCGTTACAGCCATTCTGATAAGATTCCTGTCATCTCGACTGCTAGTGATACGAGGTCGTTGGAATCCAGCACGGCGTTCCGTATTACCCTCCTGAACCCACGGATTCCATATTCTGCTAACAGTTATTGGATCTCGACCAATGCGAGCAGCAATGTCGCGATACGATAAACCGCAATCGCGATAGGCTACAATCCGACCTTTATCAAAGTCGGAAACGTGATGGGACGGATTTCTCCTCCTTACACGAGGCATCATAACAACGTTTCACCAGGAAACGCCGGTCAACTGCTGTTTGTGTGTGAGAATTCGGTTGGAAACTTTCCTCATGTCAGCACGTTGTAGGTGTCGCCACCGGCGCCAATCTTGCGTGAATGCTCTGAAAAGCTAGTCATTTGCATATTACAGCATCTTCTTCCTGTCGGTTAAATTTCGCGCCTGTAGCACGTCATCTTCGTGGTGTAGCAGTTTTAATGGCCAGTAGTGTATTTTTGTACAGTTCCTTTACTAAGGTTTCCACCATGCTCCTTTTGGACGCAGAATGCGACATATTTACGAACACCGGGAAAATTGTCGGGAGCCGCGGAGCAGTCGGTACCGCAATATAATCGCGCCACGTTTCGCTCTCGGCGGCCTCGCTGCGACCGCTGCTTCTAAAACGTGCACTCTGGCCGAACGCTCTGTTGCCGCCATTATGCGCACCGCCGCACTTCCTCAAGTGCCGAGCAGCAAATCGCGCGTTTATAACGGCCCGTGGCGACAGGTGGAGTCGCAGCTGCCGGCCCAGGTTTACAGCGACGCAGGCGGCTAACGGCGTAATCCGGCACGCCGCGATTACGGCAGCCGTAATTTGCTTCTGAATCAGTCTCGGGCAAGTGTCGCAGATAAACAGGTTCGTTAGCGCGCCTCCCTCCCATTAAATGATTCCCCGTCCCGTCGCAGCTTGTGTTTCGACTCAGTTACTGCCGTGGGCTCCGTTTTATGAGCACCCTGCGCTCCGAGTAAGATCATAACGACTTGATATGTATCGCTTACGTCATTAATTTAGCAGTTCCAATGCGAACGCTTAAGATTCCGACTACAGCCCTGGAATTTTCTGATTGCAAGTTTTAGTGTGTTTAATACAATCGTAATATTGTTTCCAAAATAAGATTTACTTATGTAATGTATTCCAATATTTTTCGTCCTTAACGACTGATTAGGACATGTTCTGAGGCATCAAGGCATCACCAATTTAGTATTGAAGGGCAGCGTGGAGGGTAAAAATCGTAGAGGGAGACCTCTACTAAACGGATTCAGAAGAATGTAGGTTGCAGAAAGGTACTGGGAGATGAAGAAGCTTGCACAGGATAGAGTACCATGGAGTGCTGCATCAAACCAGTCTCTGGACTGAAGACCACAACAACAACAACAACAACAACCAATGAGTTGCTGTTAAATTGGTAACCCTGTCACGTTCTCTGGCAGCACGCATCCAAAGTTAAAGATAAAAGAACATTTCGATGTATAATGCTCACTGTAACAAATAATTTATATGTATTTCTATTAACTGAATTTCAAAAGGACACTTCATTTTGTGAGGAAAAAGATAATTATGAATTTTGCTATTATAAATGATTATTCAAAGAGTGTGAAATACTATCTGAGGCGGAGGGTGTGAAAACCGCCACAGAAGAAACGATATGTAATTAAAAATGTCAAAGACTGTACAAGAATTGGTTAAGATACAAATAGGCAATATATTGTAATAGAATCGCCTGTCTTCTGCACGGCCGGCCGCTGGTGGCCGATCGGTTCTAGGCGCTTCAGTCTGGAACCACGAGACCGCTACGGTCGCAGATTCGAATCCTGCCTCGGGCATAGATGTGTGTGATGTCCTTAGGTTAGTTAAGTTTAGGTAGTTCTAAGTTCCTGGGGACTGATGACCTCAGATATTAAGTCCCATAGTGCTCAGAGCCATTTGAACCATTTTTCTTCTGCACGGACTGAATGGGAGAGGAACCCGTGACGTTGCATTAGGCTCTTAGGTAGTCTTCATTTGTCATAAGTCGATGATCGACGCCATTTGTAGCTGGTAGTGTAAAAGGTGTGTAAAGATTTTAATGGTTTCTATTAAAATATATTTATCTAGTAAAATCCGTTTGTCAGAATTACTGCAAAGTTCGCACCGGACATTACCCATTTTATTTAACAACTTTCAGCACTTTATTGGATATCGCTGGTGGTGCGGAACTACGGCGGGGACGAAGCCTCTCCGTCGTTTCTAGGTCCCCACTTCCATTCAATACAATACCATACAAATGGGAATCGCAGCCTATCGATACAGCCGAAGCCAGCGCCTCGAAGATTCCTGCAGGCGCAGCGAGCTGTACTATGATTATCGCCCCCAATGAAGAACCTCCATGCTTCTGACCAATGACGGTGTTAAAAGCGGCGTGCTCTTGGGTACAAATCCTCTAGTTCGAGATTACTTCTAGTCCCTAGTTGGCGCCGAACATTACACATGCTCAACTGGCAAACAGTCTCTGAAACAAATCAAAGTAACAACCAAATTAACAAGAAATCGAAGCGAAATAACAGAAAACTTGATCGCATGAACTGATAAAGTTGTTAAGTACCGTTAAAATATTTGGTGACATCACGTGCTCGATGTAGTAGCTGTTTCAGTTAGTGCCGGCAGTCTGCGCGCTGGCGTTTAATCTGGTGCACGGTCGTCGATTGTAGCTGAGTTGTTGACAGTTCGCTCTACCGGCAAACATTGTATAAAACATTTAACCTTAAGTTAAGACAGAAAATGACTTTAGATGAAGCTTAACCTGGAAATCTGTGCTGAATAAACTTTAATCCCAGACCATATCGCTGAGAACTAGGAAAATTCGCAGTTCAAAATCAGGTTCAACTCTAATGGTGACTTTATACTGTAGTGACACAGCGATTCATGGCTTTTCTTTTTAATAAATACCAACTGAAATAAAAAACGTAGTTATGAACACAAAACATGGTAAGTAAATATGTGACTATACCATTTCCACGCCGCTGAAGTTCAAAATACTTTTTTTTTTTTTTTTTGTCTGGAAGGTTAGCTTAAGGAAATTATCGTGTGTACTTAATGATCAATCTCGTAACCGCTCTTGGAAGATGACACGTAATTTATGTGATTAGTTATGTGTTTTTAAAAATAGTTGTGTGTAGCCACTATTACATTTTATGTAATATTAATTTTTTAAGTGTGTTATATGGTATCACATAATAGTACATTGAACTGAATCTCAATAGAAGAAATGCAAGTAGTTTTAAAAAGTATGAAACAAAGAAATGCATATGGACCAGATGGTATTAATATGGAACTTTTAAAATACTAGCCTCCTAAACTCAGCCTCAAAAAAGTTTGCAAAAATCGTCAGTAATCGTTTAAGAATCATAAGACACTCTCCTAATTCCGGAGCCGCCGTTCATGCAGTGATAACATATTTACGTTAAAAAATTTAAACTAGCTGCACAAATAGCTTTAATGCTTTTCACAGCGGGAACAGAAAGAAACGATGGGACATAAAGTCTAATGGTGGATGTCCTATACATCTTAATGAAGCTATTAAAATCTCATAAAAATAATAATAAAAGTAGGCAGTAATGAAACTGAAGAAATGACTACAGGTAAGGGTCTGAAACAAGACTATAGCCTGTCACCGAAATTATTTTGATTAAAAACTGGAAGTAGGAAGTAAATTTGGGTATACGGATTAATACACTACTGGCCATTAAAATTGCTACATCAAGAAGAAATGCAGATAAGTTTTCTTTAATTTACGTCTATGGTCACAATCTTTTTTGTTTAACAGATTACCGGTTTCAGTCTTTAATGACCATCATCCGATTTGTTTCATAAAAACAAAGTCCTAAAGTACTGCAGCCATAGTGGCATCGACAAGTGTTAAATGCGGAATTAGCACCGCATTTAACATTTGACGATGCCACTATGCCTCAGTACATTAGGACTTTATTTTTAAGAAACAAATCGGATGATGGTCATTAAAGACCGAAACCGGTAATCTGTTAAACAAAAAAGATTGTGACCATAGACGTAAATTGAAGTAAACTTATTACATATACGGGTGACTGTGCTTTTTCGCGACGGTGTCGCAGCTTGAGAAATGCAGATGATAAACGGGTATTCATTGGACAAATATATTATACTAGAACTGATATGTGATTACATTTTCGCCGTCCGCGGTGGCCGAGCGGTTCTAGGCGCACAGTCCGGAACCGCGCTGCTGCTACCGTCGCAGGTTCGAATCCTGCCTCGGGCATGGATGTGTGTGATGTCCTTAGGTTAGTTAGGTTTAAGTAGTTCAAAGTTCTAGGGGACTGTTGACCACAGATGTTAAATCCCATAGTGCTCAGAGCCATTTGACCCATTTTCGATTACATTTTCACGCAATTTGGGTGCATAAATCATGAGAAATCAGCACCCAGAACAACCATCTCTGGCCGTAATAACGGCCTTGATACGCCTTGGCATTGAGTCAAAAAGAGCTTGGATGGCATGCACAGGTACAGCTGCCCATGCAGCTTCAACACGTTACCACAGTTCATCAAGAGTAGTGACTGGCATATTGTGACGAGCCAGTTGCTCGGCCACCATTGACCAGACGTTTTCAATTAGTGAGAGATCTGGCGAATGTGCCGGCCCAGGGCAGCAGCCGAACATTTTCTGTATCCAGAAAGGACCGTACAGGCCCTGCAACATGCGGTCGTGCATTATCCTGCTGAAATGTAGGGTTTCGCAGGGATCGAATGAAGGGTACAGCCACGGGTCGTAACATATCTGAAATGTAACGTCCACTGTTCAAAGAGCCGTCAATGCGAACAAGAGGTGACCGAGAAGTGTAACCAATGGCACCCCATACCATCGCTCCGGGTGACACGCCAGTATGGCGATGACGAATAGACGCTTCCAATGTCCGTTCACCGCGATGTCGCCAAACACGGATGCGACCATCATGATGCTGTAAACAGAACCTGGATACATCCAAAAAAATGACGTTTTGCCATTCGTGCACGCAGGTTCGTCGTTGCGGGTTCGTCGTTGGGTACACCATCGCAAGCGCTCCTGTCTGTGGTGCAGCGGCAAGGGCAACCGCAGCCATGGTCTCCGAGCTGATAGTCCATGCTGCTGCAACCATCGTCGAAATGTTCGTGCAGATGGTTGTTGTCTTGCAAACGTCCCCATCTGGACTCAGGGATCGAGACGTGGCTGCACGATCCGTTACAGCCATGCGGATAGGATTCCTGTCATCTCGACTACTAGTGATACGAGGCCGTTGGGATCCAACACGGCGTTCCGTATTACCCTCCTGAACCCACCGCTTCCATATTCTGCTAAGCCATTGGATATCGACCAGCACAAGCAGCAATGCCGCGTTACGATAAACTGCAATCGCGATAGGCTACAATCCGACCTTTATCAAAGTCGGAAACGCGATGGTACGCGTCTGTCCTCTTTGCACGAGGCATCACAACAACGTTTCACCAGGCGACACCGGTCAACTGCTGTTTGTGTATGAGAAATCGGTTGGAAACTTTCCTCATGTCAGCACGTTGTTGGTGTCGCCACCGGCGGCAGCCTTCTGTGAATGCTCTGAAAAGCTAATCATTTGCATATCACAGCATCTTCTTCCTGTCGGTTAAATTTCGCGTCTGTAGCACGTCATCTTCGTGGTGTAGCAATTTTAGTGGCCAGTAGTGTAGAAATGAAAATGTTAGCATCCTCATATACTCAGATGATGTTACCATATTGGAAGAAAGTGAAGATGAAGCACATACAGTGAGCTATAACTTAAATCAGGTAGGGAAAAGTGAATTTAACGTTCGAATATCAAGAAAGAAAACTAAAATCATGGTTCATTATGAGAAATAGCACACCGCACTCAAATGATAATAAATAATACACAACTTAAGCAAATCTGCAACTTTAATTTTTTAGGATGTTACGTAAGCTATGATATGGACAAAGGGTGTTACGTAAACTATGATATGAACAAGAACATAGAAAATAAAATTGAAAAATATCGATCAATTTGTGGAATGATAAACAAATGTTTCAGAACAAAGTAGGAAGGAAACAAAGAAAGTGAGTCATGGATCCATAAAAAAAAAAAGAGATAAAGCGAAATACAAGTAGCAGAAATAAGATTTCTCAGGAAAATGAGGTGTTATCAGGGATAATCTGTAAGCAATGGAGATATCTGGAATGAACTAAACATCTATAATATTAATGAAAATACTGAACAAAACAAAACATTGTGGAAACATCACTTACAAAGAAGGATTGCGGAAAGAATCCCACGTCTGGCCATGCTGTGCCAATCAAGATGAAGAAGGTACGCAGGAAGACTCAGAATGAGGATGTAGTTAAAAGTGAAGGCGGAATAGGTACAAGTGCCTAAGCCTTGAAGGGCAGGAAAAAGAAGGAGAAGAAGAAGAAAAAGAAGAAGTGCCAAGTATTTTAGGCACCCTAGACAGACTAAATTCAGATTCTTTCCCTATCATCAGGTAAACTAGAACCTAGAAAAAAGTGTAACCTAAACGCAAATGGCACCTCAAATGATGAGAAATTGAAAAAAAAGAAACAATGGCAAAAGCTTTCGCAGCGTTTTAATGTTAATTCAAAGCGGCCAACATACTGTCAATAAAGGAAGTTGATACGACTCTTTAAAATTTCACATTCGGACGGCGTATTGGGGTCGGGACAGCGCGCCGCCGGCTGCGATCTATGCAGACACCTGACGCAGGGAGAGACGAGGCTCCCGCTGAAAAACTACATCGTTAATTCTTAATGGGAACCGCGGCTGAAAAGCGAAAGCCGCGCTCCAGCGGCCTGATAAACATGGCCGCACGCCGTCACATTCAGTGCCGTCGTAATTAAAGGCCGGGGGATGAAAACAGAACGGGACCGCGCGGTGCCGCGACGGCTTTTGTGAGCCGGGGGCGGCTTTGTGGGGTGGCAAGGCGCGACATGGCTCGCAGAGAGGGTGTGATTTTCATTCCGACCCCCACCGCCCCAATCCGGGCTAATGCCCGCGCGCTTTCCTGTTACCACCTTCGCATCGTCATCCGGGACGAGTTAAATCACACCTGTATTAATCTGTATTTTAACAGCCCTGATCGTAAACAAGCCTTAGCTTTACGACGCGTTTCGACCTTTTATGGCCATCATCAGGCTTTACTAATATACAGCCGGATACGGTACTCGTCGTAATCTCATATCCGAGTACGTCAGTACCTGCATGCAGTTTGTTTAGAAACGTTTCCACAGGAACACATACAGGGGATAGGCAAAATAATGTGAACAGTGGTAGTAACGGAATGGTTGTGTTTGGCGCACGTGTCGCGCTGGACTGTGCGTATTCAGTACGGACTAGGTTCAAATGACTCTGAGCACTATGAGACTTAACTTCAGAGGTCATCAGTCCCCTAGAACTTAGAACTAGTTGAACCTACAAACCGAAGGACATCACACACATCCATGTCCGAGGCAGGATTCGAACCTGCGATCGTAGCGGTCGCGCGGTTCCAGACTGAAGCGCCTACAACCGCCTGGCCGCTCCGGCCGGCAGTACGGACTAGGAATCAGTGCAGGTTGCTTACGTGTAGTACACATTTCGTATTTGCCTTCAGAGGCCGAGGTCGACGTGCAATGAAACACCTCAAAGGGTTCCAAATATGGCAGATCGTGGGAGCCCGATTAGCTGGGGCATCAGTAACCAAGACAACCAACTTATTGAATGTTTCAAGAGCAACTGTCTCAACAGTCATAACAGCCTAACAAAACATGGGAAGACGCGATCGTGTAAACGTAATAGTGAGTGCAAATCAAAACTGAATGAGAGATCGCCGTACGCTAACACGAATTGTGCCAAAACAACACAAAACTACGGCCGCTAAAGTGACTACAGAGCTCAACAGGCATCGTCTAGACCCCGTATTTATCGACACTGTCCGACGAGAACTCCATAAACCGAATATTCGTGGACGAGCTGCTAAATCTAAACCATTAGTGACGAGAACCATCGCAAAGAAGCGTAAAACATGGTGTCAGGAGCATCAGCTGTCACAGCTGATCAATGGAAACACGTCATGTGGTCGACGAATCAAGGTTTTCGTCATTTCCAACATCGGGCAAAGTTTACGTCTAGAGAGCGCCAAAAGAAGCCTACAGTCTTGATTGCTTGATTCAAACGGTTAACCACAGAGGTGGAAGTGTGATGGTGTGGGTAGACATATCATGATATTCTGCTGGTCCCATCATTACTTCCAAAGGCCGTGTTACAGCCAACCATTATGTGAACATTTTAGGTGATCAGGTGCACCCCTTGATTCAATTGTTGTTCCCCAACAATGATTCCGTATTTCAGGACTATAATGCACACATTCACACAGCCAGGACAGCACAGTCGTGGCCGGCCGTTGTGGCCGAGCGGTTCTAGGCGCTTCAATCCGGAAGCGTGCTACTGTTACGGTCGCAGGTTCGAATCCTGCCTCGGGCACGGAGGTGTGTGATATCCTTTGGTTAGTTAGGTTTAAGTTGTTCTAAGTCTAGGGGACTGATGACCTCAGATGTTAAGTCCCATAGTGCTTAGGGCCATTTGAACCATAGTACAGTCGTGGTATGACGAGCACGCAACTGAATCGCAGCGTCTTCCCTGGCCAGCACAGTCCTCTGACTAAACATTATCGAACCCTTGTGGGCGGTATTGGAGCGCAGACTCCGGAGCAAATTTTCGCCTCCCTTGTCACTACAGGAGTTTGAAGAGGCTCTTCTCACGACTAGCATAACATTCCACTGGAGACAATGAAATAGTTATATGCCAGTGTTCCAAGTAGAATCGCAGCTCTATTACGGGCAAATGGGAGTCCAACCCCGTATTAATAAACCATATCCAATTAAGTACAGGTGTTCACATTACTTTGCCCATCCACTGTATGTGTTAATCAACAGAGTGTTCAAAAATTCAACTGCATAAGTGATAAATATTATGGCGGATTTCGTTAGGCGACAGTGCGTGGGAAACGACTATTGAGGGAGAACACTAAGGATGTATAAGTAGGGGAAAATAGAGTAAAACCGTGTATGCGGCCAGACTGGGTAGTTTCAGATTTTCGTGACTAGTGCTGCCATTGGTCTGATAACACTTACAACTACTAGCAATCGTCATTCTGCGAGTCGTAAGTAACCGTCAGTAGCGGCCGCGCGTTACTTTCCCTTCTACACCCCTTCTACACATTTTTAAAGATTTTGCTGCAATTTTCTTCGATGATGGTGCATCTTGGAGCAGTGTCTTGGAGAAAAATTTCGATTAAGCGAATTTTTCAGTGTATTTCAATGTTTGTATGATGCACATTATGTGAACTCTGACTTTCTAGCTCCGTGCTTTGTACAATCTCACACTATGGGACAAAATCGGATATAACTGGTGCAGTAAAACCACCCTGGGAAAAGTGTCTAATTCCACCTCAAAAGATTTATTTGATAGAAATTACCGATTGCAGATTGAAGTAGCCATACTGACATCCTCTACTAACTAAAACAATTTTAAAGTTGAAGAAAAGTCCAGGACATATAAAGAAGAAAAGAAAAGGTGAAAACGAGAGCTTTTTATGGGGCAATAAGAGAAGGCGAAGAAGCAGAAAACACCAGGTGGAAAGACTTAACTAACTCAAAAAAACTGAAAAGGCGGGATTCTTCGACTTCATCAAGCGAAGAAGACCCAGACGAAACATGCATATTTTGTAATGGGCTGTATTCAGACTCGATATCAAAGGAGGGGTGGATCGAGCGTCCATCTTATCGTGTCTGGGCTCATAAACAATGTTCCAGTGCTAAGGAAGAGGATAACTACTCCGTCTGTGATTTCTGTTCTCAATAAAGTGTGTTATCTGTTTTTTTATTAGGAGTAATTACTAAGAACTTTTCCTATTTCAGTGAAATATTTAGAATTCTTCAGAAATTCAAATTTGTTAAAAACTACGTTGGGTATCAAAAGATTTGTCGTATCGTTTGGTAGTATATTTAGGGATATTTTTTCACATATTTTTTGCAGCAAAATAAAACATTTTTCTTATTTTCAAGTGTTCCACATGGGTGGGGCAAAATCGGTTTCTTGTACCTAACTAGGTTTATTATTTTTCATACTGTGATGGTTTATTTTAAGCTGAAACAGAACTGTTATTATGTTTTGAATATGTAAGACGTCTGAATAACATTAATTTGGAATCTTCTTTTATTGATCACTAAAAGTAATCTAATGGGTGATCAAAAAGTCAGTATAAATTTGAAAACTGAATAAAACTCGGAATAATGTAGATAGAGAAGTACAAATTGACACACATGTTTGGAATGACATGGGGTTTTATTAAAACCAAAAAAATACAAAAGTTCAAAAAATGTCCGACAGATGGCGCTTCATCTCATCAGAATAGCAATAATTAGCATAACAAAGTAAGACAAAGCAAAGATGATAATCTTTACAGGAAATGCTCAATATGTCCACCATCATTCCTCAACAATAGCTGTAGTTGAGGAATAATGTTGTGAACAGCACTGTAAAGCACGTCCGCAGTTACGGTGAGGCATTGGCGTCGGATGTTGTCTTTCAGCATCCCTAGAGATGTCGGTCGATCACGATACACTTGCGACTTCAGATAATCCCAAAGCCAATAATCGCACGGACTGAGGTCTGGGGACCTGGGAGGCCAAGCATGACGAAAATGGCAGCTGAGCACACTATCATCACCAAACGACGCGCGCAAGAGATCTTTCACGCGTCTAGCAATATGGGGTGGAGCGCCATCCTGCATAAACATCGTACGTTCCAGAAGGTATTTATCAGCCCGGCTGGGGATGATGCGATTCTGTAACATATCGGCGTACCTCTCACCCGTCACGGCAGAAGTTTCAACACCAGAATCACGCATTTCCTCGAAGAAAAAAGGCCCGATAACGGTAGATGTGGTAAATCCAGCCCATACCGTGATTTTCTCGTCGTGCAATGGAGTTTCCACGACAGTTATAGGATTTTCGGTAGCCCAAATTCTGCAGTTGTGGGCGTTGACAGACCCTCGGAGCGTGAAATGAGCTTCGTGGGTCCACAACACGTTACTCAACCAATCGTCATCTTGCGCCATCTTTTGAAACTCCCACACCGCAAATGCCCTCCGCTTCACTAAATCGCCAGGTTACAGCTCATGATGCCGATGGATTTTGTACGGATAGCATCGGAGGGTACGCCTCAGTGCCAACCAAACAGTAATGTATGGAATGCCGGTGCGACGTGCGACTGCACGAGCGCTGACTTCCCCGTGCATAGACGAACCCGCTACAGTCTCCATTTCTCCCTGAACTGTCTCAGCGGAATTACGCCTTGTGCTCGTTCGGCAACTACGGGGTCTATCGTCTAAACAACCCGTGGCTTCGAACATCGAAATCATTCTCGCCACAGCTGCATTTGTCAACGGACCTTTACCCTTAGAATCCCCTTCCTATGGCGATAGGATCGTAGCACTGAACTAGCACATTCCCCATTCTGATAACACAGCTTCACTAAAAGGGCCTTTTCAGGAAACTTCAACATCCTGTGACTGCTGGCGCATCTGATTCTCTCTCTTCTTTTTTTTCCTTTATTGTAATTTTAATCACCTATACAGGCGGGCTGTCAGCAGCATATTACGCTGCTCTTCAGCCTTAAGTGGAACATTAACATGACATAGAGGTGATACAGATAATACAAAAAAACGGAGGGCAAAAAATGGAGATACAAAAAAACAATAAACATGAAGCCGTTCACGCTGGACGATAAAAACACTAACATTTGTTGACACGGCGCACAAAACACGGAGCACGGCGACGGCACATGTGAACAATGTAGTCGGAACTGCGAAAGAACGCGAAACACAAAACGAAGCACACACACGAGATACTGATGGCGATGATCTCCGGCGCGCGAATGTTCACTATACGTGTGCAAGTCCGGGGACCTGCCAAGAGAGGAGGAGGAGGAAGGGGAGTGGGAGACAGAGAGGGGAGAGCAGAGATGCCACGGGCAGGGGAGATAGGGGGGAGGGAGGAAGGGGGAGGGGAAGCCCGGTGGAAGAGGGGTGGAGGGAGGGGACAGGGGAAAAGGAAAGAGAAGGGAAGGGAAGAGAAGGGAGGGAGGGTGCCTAAAGGAAAGGACACCGGAAGTGGGGGGTGGGGCAGGGTCAAAGTTGATAGGAGGGGTAGATGGAGGGGAGGAGGACATCATCAGGGAGGGGGAGCTGGCGGAAGCCACCTTGGGAGAGGGTAAGGAGGGTGGAGAGATGGAGACCGGGTGGGACGAGGGAATACAGGCGCAGCAGCGGGCGGGGGTGAGAGAGGATCGGGGAGATGAGCGGGTGAGGAGGATCGAGTGTACGGGATGTGTACAGGATCCGTATCCTTTCAAGGAAAAGGAGGAGGTGGGGGAAGGGGATGAGATCGAACAGGATCCCCGTAGGGGAGGGGAGACGGATGCGATAGGCGAGGCCGAGAGCATGGCGTTCAAGGATTTGGAGGGATTTATAAAAGGTAGGGGGGGGCGGAGATCCAAGCCGGATGGGCATAACAAAGGACAGGGCGGATGAGGGATTTATAGGTGTGGAGGATGGTGGAGGGATCCAGACCCCATGTACGGCTGGAGAGGAGCTTGAGGAGACTGAGTCGGGAGCGTGCCTTGGCTTGAATTGTCCAGAGGTGGGGAGTCCAGGAGAGGCGACACTCGAGGGTGACGCCAAGGTACTTAAGGGTGGGAGTGTGGGCGATAGGACGGCCATAGATGGTGATGTAGAAATCAAGGAGGCGGAAGGAAGGGGTGGTTTTGCCTACAATGATCGCCTGGGTTTTGGAGGGATTGACCTTGAGCAACCACTGGTTGCACCAAGCGGTGAACCAGTCAAGATGGGATTGTAGAAGGTGTTGGGAGCGCTGCAGGGTGGGGGCAAGGGCAAGGAAGGCGGTGTCGTCGGCAAACTGGAGAAGGTGGATGGGGGGTGACGGCGGCGGCATGTCCGCCGTGTACAAAAGGTACAGAAGGGGGGAGAGGACGGAGCCTTGGGTCACACCAGCGGAGGGGAAAAAGGTGTAGGAATCTGTGTTATGGATGGTGACATAGGAAGGACGGCAGGAGAGAAAGGAGCCGATCAGACGGATGTAGTTAATGGGAAGGGCGAAGGTTTGGAGCTTGAAGAGGAGACCGGAATGCCATACGCGGTCATAGGAACGTTCGAGGTCCAGGGAGAGGAAGATTGCGGAGTGACGGGAATTAAGCTGTTCAGAAAGGAGATGAGTGAGGTGAAGGAGAAGGTCGTCGGAAGAGAAGGACGGCCAAAAGCCACACTGGGTAACGGGAAGGAGGCGGTGCTGGCGGAGACG
Organism: Schistocerca serialis cubense; assembly: GCF_023864345.2. Classification (NCBI taxonomy): domain Eukaryota; kingdom Metazoa; phylum Arthropoda; class Insecta; order Orthoptera; family Acrididae; genus Schistocerca; species Schistocerca serialis. The sequence goes on from NC_064638.1 coordinate 132,582,665, forward strand.
CTGGTGGATGCGTCGGGTGAGGATAGATTCCAGGACCTTGCTGAAGACCGAGGTAAGGCTGATGGGACGGTAGGAGGAGACGGCAGACGGCGGTTTGCCAGGTTTAAGGAACATGAGGATACGGGAGGTTTTCCACAGGTCGGGGTAGTAACCGGTGGACAGGACTCATTGTAGAGCCTGGCCAGGGTGGAGAGGAAAGAGACGGGAGCTTCACAATGGTGACGGTAGGTGACACGATTGTGACCAGGAGCGGTGTTGCATTTTGTGCGGAGTGTATCAATGAGATCCTGTGTAGTGATAGGGGCATTGAGTTCCGTGTGTGCAATGTTGTCCAAGTACTGGAAACCAGGAGCGAGGGGAGGGACAGAAGTGTCAGTTCGATCACGGATATCCGGGAAGAGGGAGTAATCGAACTGGGGATCATCGGGGATGGAAAACACATCGGACAGGTATGAGGCAAAGTGATTGGCCTTACTAAGGGCGTCAGGGAAGGGATGATCATCATGGAGAAGAGGATAATAGGGGGAGGGCTTAGTTCCGGTAAGGCGATGGAAGGCTGACCAGAACTTGGACGAGTTGATAGGTAGAGTAGTATTTAAATGGGTGCATGTCTGTCGCCAGTCCCGGCGTTTCTTAGCCGCGAGCAAATTACGAATGTGTCGCTGGAGTTGCCGGTGGCGTCGTAGTGTGTCCGGGTCACACATGTGGAGGAAGGCACAGTAGAGACGGCGAGATTCACGGAGGAGGAGGACGGCCTGTGGGGGTAAGGTAGGACGGTGGGGGTAGATGGCGACAGTAGGGACATGGGCCTCCACGGCCTCAGACAAGGTCTGCTGGAGAAAGGAGGCAGCATGGGTGACATCATCGGGGTGGTGGTAGGTGAAAGGGTGGCTATCGACCTGGGTGGAGAGGGTATCCCGGTAGGCATTCCAGTTGGCACGGGAATAGTCATGGACGTACTTAGGGGGAGCGTCATTACGAGGGTCGGGTCGGGGGCGACGTCTGTCTGAAACGGTGAGGAGGACAGGGAGATGGTCACTACCAATAGGCTCCAGGACATCCACCGTTATGCGACCAAGGAGGTTGGGGGAGGAGAGAATAACATCGGGAGTGGAGTTGGATTCAGGACGGGTGTGCTGGGGGATGGGGATGAGGTCGCCTTGAAGGGTGGAGAGGAACCGATGCCACCGCCATAACTGGGCAGCAGAATGACTATGGATGTTGAGGTCGGCGGCGATCACATAGGAGGAGAAGGTACGGTCGTCGTGGGAGAGGAAGTCGAAGGGAATAGGAGCGTTGGGGCGGACATAGATGGTGGCGCAGGTAACGGTAAGGCCGGGGAAGAAGAGACTAAGGATCAGGTGTTCGGTGGGGTTGGGAAGGAGAGGTTGGAGCCGAACGGGGATCTGGCGGTGGTGACCAATGGCAACTCCGCCACGCGCAGTTGGGAGGAGATTATCGGAGCGGTGGAGGAGATAGGGCAAAGTGTGGATGGTGTGGTGGGGTTGGAGGAAGGTTTCATTTAGGAGGAAGGCACCCACGTGGTGGGTGGCAAGGGTGTGCAGGAAGAGGTTCTTGTTGGTGGGTAGGGAGCGGATGTTGCTGAAAAGGATACGTTGCTGTCGCGCCATGACAGGGATTTAGACGAGGGTGTCAAGGCGGGAGAAGGTGAAATGGGCCTGGTTGTTGGAGTAGGTGGCGTACATTTTGAGGTGGAAAATGGAACGGGCGGCGAGGGATACCTGTTGGAGGGTGTGGGTGCGCTGAAAGGGATGGACATTCTGGAGGACGATGGTGAGGAACCGGATGATGTCCTCAGTGGTGGTGGGGGGGGGGACGAATGGAATTTCCAGGAGGGGTGGGGGCGTCCAGAGGACGGACAGGGACGGTGAGTTCAGGAGTAGATGGAGGGGGTCGGGCTTTACACTTTTGGGAGTAGGTGGGATGGGGAAGATTGCAGGTATTACAGGAAGGAGGGGATTGGAGGTTAGGGCACTGCCGGAGGAAGTGCATTTGCCTACAATGCGGGCAGGTGGGGGCCTCGCGGCACTCAGCTGTGGGGTGTGCGTTATAGCGCAGACACCTCTGGCAGCGCAGGGATTGAGGAGGGGAACGGGAGGGGTCGACCCTGTAATGCTGGTTGAAGAGGAGGGCACCCTCCATCAGGAGACGGTCAATGGAGGGGGCGTCCTCGGAGAAAACCCGCATAAGGCGGGTGGGGCAGGCCGAGTTGAAAATGCGGCGGACCCCCGCACCTCCAGCATGGGATGCGCCTTGAGCTCCACCAACACCTCCTCCTCCGTGATCGACGGACTGAGCCGAGTGATCACAGTGGTGAGGGTCGGCGGGCGACGCGGAGGATGGGGTTGGTGGGTAGGAGATGGGGAAGGAGCAGGGGTGAGGGAGGCGTTGGGGCCAAAACGGGTGATGGGAGGCGGGAGAGGATGTCAGTATGGAGGGTGGGGCTGGGGGAGGAGATGAGAACGGAATCCCGTCTGGGAGTGAGGAGAGGGATGGGTGCACCAGGGAAGTGTTGGCGGAGGAGGAGGGGAGAGATTCCGGGCCTCAAGAAGGGAAGGATCGGGACGGGAGAGGAGGTATTTGTATAAAGAGGGGGGGAGGAGGAGGAGGAAGAGGCGGAGGGAGCAGGGCCAGGTGGGGAGACATCCGTGGCACCCTGGGGGGGGAAGGAGGACGGGACGGGGCCTTTTAGGAGGTGGACGAGGTGGTGGTGCCACTAGGGCGCTTAACGGCGGCAGAAGGGTGGGTGGTGACATGAGGTATGGGAGCTATAGGGAGGTGGTGGGAAGGGACAGGTCCCGGTGTGGACGCAGCAGGCGGCGCCGGAGATGGTGACGGTGACAGCGACGATGACGGTGATGGTGGCGGTGGCGGCGGTGATGGCGAAGGCGACGGGGAGAGCTAGGCATGGACAGTGGCCCGACGGGCCACCACCCGAGACGGAGCTGCAGTGACAGGCTGGGGGAGTGGGGGGAAAGGATCAGATTGAGAGGAGCGGGAGGAAGAATCTGGAGAGGGGGCTACAAAGAGCGAGGGCGAAGGGAGAGTGAGAAGAGGAGGGATGGAAGGATGGGGGTGGGACTGGGCACACTATGTTATAGTGGTGGAGGCGGCGGAAGGGGAAGTATAAACTATGGCGGTGGTAGTAGCGGTGGCGGTGGTGGTGGGGGCGGACATGACGACAGGGAGAAACAATAACGGACAGAACGAAAAGGAAAGGACACAAACTGGGGACAGACGAAGACGAAGACAAAGACGGATGAAGGCGAAGACGGCCGAAGACCAGGGTCAGGACGGCGACGGCGACGGCGACGGCGACGGCGACGGCGGGGGGCAGGAACGCCTCAGCTGCTGCTGCTGCTGCTGCTGCTGCCGCGGACGGGGCCGGGGCGGCGGCTGCCGCTGCTGCTGGCTGGACCGCTGCTGCTGGCTGGACCGCTGCTGCTGCTGCTGCTGCCGCGGACGGGGCCGGGGCGGCGGCTGCCGCTGCTGCTGGCTGGACCGCTGCTGCTGGCTGGACCGCTGCTGCTGCTGCTGCTGCTGCCGCAGGAGGACTGGCGGGCTGCTGCCGGCTGGACCGCTGCTGCAGACCGGGACCGGGACCGCTGCTGCTGCTGCTGCTGCTGGCTGGACTGCTGGCCGGCTGGACTGCTGTCTTGCTGGCTGGACTGCTGGCTGGCACCTGCAATACCTAACGCTTCGATTAAACCGAACGGTCAATCGAAGGGCGGTATCCTACCGGATTACCGCCGAAGATCGAATTCTCTCTCTCATTACAGCTCCTTTTATACACGACTGTCACGCGGATTCACTGACGTTTATCTGTCCAGCGCCATCTGTCGGACATTTTGTGAACTTCGTTTCTTTTTTTTTTTGGTTTTAATAAAACTCCATGTCATTCCAAGAATGTGTGTCAATTTTCACCTCTCTATCTACATTATGCCGTGGTTTATTAAGTTTTGAAATTTATGCTGACTTTTTGATCACCCGGTGTATGAATTATAGGTTAAGGTGCCCGGTTTAATCCCTCCCCCGTAGCGAATGAGATAAACAAAAATGACCTTCTTCTATCTTCTTTGTACGTAAATTAGTGTGTTGTTGAAAATCCACGTGCAACGTTTATTCGAGGTCATCAGATACAGTTTGCAGTACATATGCGGACCTATCCGTGAGCGACTACATTCTTGGGCGTTAGAAGTTGCCTCCACAACTCAGGTGCTCAATGTGCATCCTGTTGTTGCAAAAGCACTGCCGATGTTAGTGGAGGAGCTGCCCCTACGTATCAGAGGCTTGTATTTCCGGCATGACGGGGCCTTGGTGCACTTCGCAGGACCGGCAGGTGCGGTATTAACCCGGCAATCGGTTGTGTAACAGCGAAGAGCTGCGTTCAAGAACATTTAACAACTCTCTGTGATATATTTTGTATAAATAAATGAACTATTGTTTTCCGTCTACGTCTTCTGTTTTACCTCTTCTTTAGACAGGATGCCTTTTCCATTACATCACCAGCCGCTGTGGCCGAGCGGTTCTAGGCGCTTCAGTCCGGAACCGCGCTGCTGCTACGATCGCAGGTTCGAATTCTGCCTCGGTCATGGATGTGTGAGATGTCCTTAGGTTAGTTAGGTTTAAGTAATTCTAGGTCTAAGGGACTGATGACCTCAGATGTTAAGTCCCATAATGTTTAGAGCAATTTGAACCATTTTGACCCACTACAGTTGCAGTAAGCATTTTATAATATTAACATTTATGCATATATCGTAAAATATATTTAATTTAATTCAGTCAGCTGTTCTAATAATTGAATTAACTTTAACAACCCCTGTATTAAATAACCGTCCATGTTTCTCGGTATAGCTCAAGATGGCCATATGCCGATACAAAGAAGTGCATTTGCACAAGCTACGACATTTGGCCAGCAGAAATTATCAAAGCTGTTTGTGCTAATCGTATGGCCAAAATATCTCAGAATCTCGTCTTCTCTAACTTTTAGTTCGGGGATTTCAAAGTCCAATGCATTCAAATTATTGTGCCATTATTTCAGTTTCAAATAGTACGGTCAAGGCACCCTTTTCTTAAAAAAACAGGCAACGGCACAACTGCTAATATTTTCTCAGTACGATTACGGGTCTTCCAGCCAGTCCCACGCACTTACACCATTGCGTAAGTAACATGCTCCTTTATATCTGATTCTCCCATTTGAAATAAATTATACGAGGGTTGGAACCTAAATAGTGGCAACTATTTATTCACAACCGATACAAAACAGCAAAAGAGTTACATGTTTGCACCTGTTACTGTCCTTCAAAGTAGTCATCAGCGTTGTGTAGAACCTGTTACCAGCGATGTGGAAGGCTCCCTGCCGTCGTTGGATAAGCAGCTGCAGCAGCGAGTCGTATACTCCTAGCTCACTCATTTATTACATAGTTTAATTCTTAATTTCTTTGCGTGTTTTTGGTACTTGCATTGTCTAATTCATAAATTTCTGGCGTATTATAGTATTTGAGAGTTGTAGCATCGCGTTTTAGTACCTGAATAGTGTAAACTCGCGTAGTCTCCTTCCGCCGCCGAGCAGTGTGTCAGCAGTGCGCAAGTAGCAGCATTACCGCATTTATTAGGCAATCTTGTATTTTAATAACCGTTTAAATTTTGTGTCGATTTGTTTGCGCTCTCTGTAGATTAGTTCAGACGTTCTTTGCACAACAGTTTTTAGTATGGATAGGGACTGCAACTGCTCTGTTCGGATGCAGGCTGAGTTGGCATCCCTTCGCTCCCAGCTTCAGGCAGTGTTGGCTTCGGTCACACAGCTTGAGGCTGTTGCCAATGGGCATCACTGTGGGGTTCCAGATGGGGGTTTGTCGGGGACGGCCAGCTCGTCCCACGCATCCCCCGATCGGACTACGACCGTGGTTGCCCGGGATACTGCCCGCATTGAGGCTGATCCCTCACCTGTGGTAGAGTAGGAGGTCGTCTCAAGGTGTGGCAGGGGGCGAAAGACATTCCGGAGGGCTGAATGGAAGGCCTCTCCAGTTTGTCTGACGAACCGGTTTCAGGCTCTGTCTCAGGCTGATACTGATCTTCGGCCTGACATGGCTGCCTGTCCTGTTCCAGAGGTTGTCCCTCAGTCTGCAAGATCCGGGCGGTCGCAGAGGGTGGGCTTACTGGTAGTTGGGAGCTCCAACGTCAGGCGTGTAACGGGGCCCCTTAGGGATATGGCAGCAAGAGAGGGGAAGAAAACGAATGTGCACTCCGTGTGCATACCGGGGGGAGTCATTCCAGATGTGGAAAGGTCCTTCCGGATGCCATGAAGGGTACAGGGTGCAGCCATCTGCAGGTGGTCGCTCATGTCGGCACCAATGATGTGTGTCGCTATGGATCCGAGGAAATCCTCTCTGGCTTCCGGCGGCTATCTGATTTGGTGAAGACTGCCAGTCTCGCTAGCGGGATGAAAGCAGAGCTCACCATCTGCAGCATTGTCGATAGGACTGACTGCGGACCTTTGGTACAGAGCCGAGTGGAGGGTCTGAATCATAGGCTGAGACGGTTCTGCGACCGTGTGGGCTGCAGATGACTTGCGCCATAGGGTGGTGGGGTTTAGGGTTCCGCTGGATAGGTCAGGAGTCCACTACACGCAACAAGCGGCTACACGGGTAGCAGGGGTTGTGTGGCGTGGGGTGGCGGTTTTTAGGTAAGATGGCCTTGGGCAAGTACAGAAAGGGCAACAGCCTCAACGGGTGCAGGGCAAAATCAGGACATGCGGGGACCAAGCAGCAGTCGGTATTGTAATTGTAAACTGTTGAAGCTGCGTTGAAGTACCGGAACTTCAAGCGCTGATAGAAAGCACCGAAGCCGAAATCGTTATAGGTACAGAAAGCTGTTTGAAGCCAGAGATAAATTCTGCCGAAATTTTTACAAAGGTACAGACGGTGTTTAGAAAGGATAGATTGCATGCAACCGGTGGTGGAGTGTTCGTCGCTGTTAGTAGTAGTTTATCCTGTAGTGAAATAGAAGTGGATAGTTCCTGTGAATTATTATGGGTGGAGGTTACACTCAACAACCGATCTACGTTAATAATTGGCTCCTTTTACCGACCTCCCGACTCAGCAGCATTAGTGGCAGAACAACCGAGAGAAAATTTGGAATACATTTCACATAAATTTTCTCAGCATGTTATAGTCTTAGGTGGAGATTTCAATTTACCAGATATAGACTGGGACACTCAGATGTTTAGGACGGGTGGTAGGGACAGAGCATCGAGTGACATTATACTGAGTGCACTATCCGAAAATTACCTCGACTAATTAAACAGAGAACCGACTCGTGGAGATAACATCTTGGACCTACTGATAACAAACAGACACGAACTTTTCGACTCTGTATGTACAGAACAGGGAATCAGTGATCATAAGGCCGATGCAGCATCCCTGAATATGGAAGTTAGTAGGAATATAAAAAAATGGAGGAAGGTTTATCTGTTTAGCAAGAGTAATAGAAGGCAGATTTCAGACTACCTAACAGATCAAAACGAAAATTTCTGTTCTGACACTGACAATGTTGAGTGTTTATGGAAAAAGTTCAAGACAATCGTAAAATGCGTTTTAGACAGGTACGTGCCGAGTAAAACTGTGAGGGACGGGAAAAACCCACCGTGGTACAACAACAAAGTTAGGAAACTACTGCGAAAGCAAAGAGAGCTTCCCTCTAAGTTTAAACGCAGCCAAAACCTCTCAGACAAACAGAAGCTAAACGATGTCAAAGTTAGCGTAAGGAGGGCTATGCGTGAAGCGTTCAGTGAATTCGAAAGTAAAATTCTATGTACCGACTTGACAGAAAATCCTAGGAAGTTCTGGTCTTACGTTAAATCAGTAAGTGGCTCGAAACAGCATATCCAGACACTCCGGGATGATGATGGCATTGAAACAGAGGATGACACGCGTAAAGCTGAAATACTAAACACCTTTTTCCAAAGCTGTTTCACTGAGGAAGACCGCACTGCAGTTCCTTCTTTAAATCCTCGCACAAACGAAAAAATGGCAGACATCGAAATAAGTGTCCAAGGAATAGAAAAGCGACTGGAATCACTCAACAGAGGAAAGTCCACTGGACCTGACGGGATACCAATTCGATTCTACACAGAGTGCGCGAAAGAACTTGCCCCCCTTCTAATAGCCGTGTACCGCAAGTCTCTAGAGGAACGGAAGTTTCCAAATGATTGGAAAAGAGCACAGATAGTCCCAGTCTTCAAGAAGGATCGTCGAGCAGATGCGCAAAACTATAGATCTATATCTCTGACGTCGATCTGTTGTAGAATTTTAGAACCTGTTTTTTGCTCGAGTATCATGTCGTTTTTGGAAACCCAAAATCTACTATGTAGGAATCAACATGGATTCCGGAAACAGCGATCGTGTGAGACCCAACTCGCTTTATTTGTTCATGAGACCCAGAAAATATTAGATACAGGCTCCCAGGTAGATGCTATTTTTCTTGACTTCGGAAGGCGTTCGATACAGTTCCGTACTGTCGCCTGATAAACAAAGTAAGAGCCTACGGAATATCAGACCAACTGTGTGGCTGGATTGAAGAGTTTTTAGCAAACAGAACACAGCATGTTGTTGTCAATGGAGAGACGTCTACAGACGTTAAAGTAACCTCTGGCGTGCCACAGGGGAGTGTTATGGGACCATTGCTTTTCACAATATATATAAATGACCTAGTAGATAGTGTCCGAAGTCCCATGCGGCTTTTCGCGGATGATGCTGTAGTATACAGAGAAGTTGCAGCATTAGAAAATTGTAGCGAAATGCAGGAAGATCTGCAGCGGATAGGAACTTGGTGCAGGGAGTGGCAACTGACCCTTAACATAGACAAATGTAATGTATTGCGAATACATAGAAAGAAGGATCCTTTATTGTATGATTATATGATAGCGGAACAAACACTGGTAGCAGTTACTTCTGTAAAATATCTGGGAGTATGCGTGCGGAACGATTTGAAGTGGAACGATCATATAAAATTAATTGTTGGTAAGGCGGGTACCAGGTTTAGATTCATTGGGAGAGACCTTAGAAAATGTAGTCCATCAACAAAGGAGGTAGCTTACAAAACACTCGTTCGACCTAGAGTATTGCTCATCAGTGTGGGATCCGTACCAGATCGGTCTGACGGAGGAGATAGAGAAGATCCAAAGAAGAGCGGCGCGTTTCGTCACAGGGTTATTTGGTAACCGTGATAGCGTTACGGAGATGTTTAAGAAACTCAAATGGCAGACTCTGCAAGAGAGGCGCTCTGCATCGCGGTGTAGCTTGCTCGCCAGGTTTCGAGAGGGTGCGTTTCTGGATGAGGTATCGAATATATTGCTTCCCCCTACTTATACCTCCCGAGGAGATCACGAATGTAAAATTAGAGAGATTAGAGCGCGCACGGAGGCTTTCAGACAGTCGTTCTTCCCGCGAACCATACGCGACTGGAACAGGAAAGGGAGGTAATGACAGTGGCACGTAAAATGCCCTCCGCCACACACCGTTGGGTGGCTTGCGGAGTATAAATGTAGATGTAGATGAAGGCGCAGTATACCGTTACCAGAACCTGTTCAGTTGATGGTGCGAATGGAGCGGTCTCCTGCCTGTCGAATCTCTGGAACAGTTCTGAAGCGAATGCCGCGAAGTGGTTCCTTCATCTTCGGAATCAAACCAAAGTCACAAGGACTTAAGTCCGGGGAGTATGGCGGGTGGTACAGTACTTCCCAGTCCCACCGACTGCACAGAGCAGCCACGGCTTGCGCTGTGTGCGGTCGCGCATTGTCGTGCAAAATGGTGGGTGGCCTGCGCAGAAAGTGTCACCGCCTCTTTCTCAAAGCCACTCGCAGTTGATGCTCCGAACAGTAATACCGTGCATTGACGGTCTGATGTAAAGGAACGTAATGCGTTAGGATAACACCATCACAGTCGTACACGATAATCATCATAACTTTCAGCATATTGGGGCTCGGAAGACCTTGATGACAATGTGTTGTACGACCTCTGGCACATTCAATCTTGATCCAACTCCGTTGTTCCTGTTTCGAAAACATAGTGACGCCGTTATGTTAGACCGCTCGCTCACAAGTGACTGTTTCCCCCGATTGTGCTCTCGCCTGTGACGTGGGACGGGCAAGTCCATTTGCTCGGAGGTAAGGTGGAAATGTCAAGAAGGTGTGCTATCTGCGACAATAATAGATTCCATTGCATAGTGTCTCCACAGCAGTGTTGCCACTATTTAAGTAACAACCCACGTATTAAAATCACAAATTCCGAAAACCAATATCCAACCGCTAAACCTTTCTCGAAATCGTTTGGCAAAAATCACTTCCCTCTTTCCATGGCGTAAACTGGCGAAATACGGGAGGGAGAAAGATACAGATATATCGCGTCGCCTTGGGAGGATATGTATATTGTCTTGCAGGATCCGCAGATCTGACTCCATTACATCTACATCTACATGACTACTCTGCAATTCACATTTAAGTGCTTGGCAGAGGGTTCGTCGAACCACAATCATACTATCTCTCTACCATTCCACTCCCGAACAGCGCGCGGGAAAAACGAACACCTAAACCTTTCTGTTCGAGCTCTGATTTCTCTTATTTTATTTTGATGATCATTCCTACCTATGTAGGTTGGGCTCAACAAAATATTTTCGCATTCGGAAGAGAAAGTTGGTGACTGAAATTTCGTAAATAGATCTCGCCGCGACGAAAAACATCTTTGGTGTAATGACTTCCATCCCAATTCGCGTATCATATCTGCCACACCCCCCCATGAACCATGGACCTTGCCGTTGGTGGGGAGGCTTGCGTGCCTCAGCGATACAGATAGTCGTACCGTAGGTGCAACCACAACGGAGGGGTATCTGTTGAGAGGCCAGACAAACATGTGGTTCCTGAAGAGGGGCAGCAGCCTTTTCAGTAGTTGCAAGGGCAACAGTCTGGATGATTGACTGATCTGGCCTTGTAACAATAACCAAAACGGCCTTGCTGTGCTGGTACTGCGAACGGCTGAAAGCAAGGGGAAACTACAGCCGTAATTTTTCCCGAGGGCATGCAGCTTTACTGTATGATTAAATGATGATGGCGTCCTCTTGGGTAAAATATTCCGGAGGTAAAATAGTCCCCCATTCGGATCTCCGGGCGGGGACTACTCAACAGGATGTCGTTATCAGGAGAAAGAAAACTGGCGTTCTACGGATCGGAGCGTGGAATGTCAGATCCCTTAATCGGGCAGGTAGGTTAGAAAATTTAAAAAGGGAAATGGATAGGTTAAAGTTAGATATTGTGGGAATTAGTGAAGTTCGGTGGCAGGAGGAACAAGACTTTTGGTCAGGTGACTACAGGGTTATAAACACAAAGTCAAATAGGGGTAATGCAGGAGTAGGTTTAATAATGAATAGGAAAATAGGAATGCGGGTAAGCTACTACAAACAGCATAGTGAACGCATTATTGTGGCCAAGATAGATACGAAGCCCACACCTACTACAGTAGTATAAGTTTATATACCAACTAGCTCTGCAGATGACGAAGAAATTGAAGAAATGTATGATGAAATAAAAGAAATTATTCAGATTGTGAAGGGAGACGAAAATTTAATAGTCATGGGTGACTGGAATTCGAGTGTAGGAAAAGGGAGAGAAGGAAACATAGTAGGTGAATATGGATTGGGGGACAGAAATGAAAGAGGAAGCCGCCTGGTAGAATTTTGCACAGAGCACAACATAATCATAACTAACACTTGGTTTAAGAATTATGAAAGAAGGTTGTATACATGGAAGAACCCTGGAGATACTAAAAGGTATCAGATAGATTATATAATGGTAAGACAGAGATTTAGGAACCAGGTTTTAAATTGTAAGACATTTCCAGGGGCAGATGTGGACTCTGACCACAATCTATTGGTTATGACCTGTAGATTAAAACTGAAGAAACTGCAAAAAGGTGGGAATTTAAGGAGATGGGACCTGGATAAACTAAAAGAACCAGAGGTTGTACAGAGATTCAGGGAGAGCATAAGGGAGCAATTGACAGGAATGGGGGAAATAAATACAGTAGAAGAAGAATGGGTAGCTTTGAGGGATGAAGTAGTGAAGGCAGCAGAGGATCAAGTAGGTAAAAAGAGGAGGGCTAGTAGAAATCCTTGGGTAACAGAAGAAATATTGAATTTAATTGATGAAAGGAGAAAATATAAAAATGCAGTAAGTGAAACAGGCAAAAAGGAATACAAACGTCTCAAAAATGAGATCGACAGGAAGTGCAAAATGGCTAAGCAGGGATGGCTGGAGGACAAATGTAAGGATGTAGAGGCCTATCTCACTAGGGGTAAGATAGATACCGCCTACAGGAAAATTAAAGAGACCTTTGGAGATAAGAGAACAACTTGTATGAATATCAAGGGCTCAGATGGAAACCCAGTTCTAAGCAAAGAAGGGAAAGCAGAACGGTGGAAGGAGTATATAGAGGGTCTATACAAGGGCGATGTACTTGAGGACAATGTTATGGAAATGGAAGAGGATGTAGACGAAGAGGAAATGGGAGATACGATACTGCGTGAAGAGTTTGACAGAGCACTGAAAGACCTGAGTAGAAACAAGGCCCCCGGAGTAGACAATATTCCATTGGAACTACTGACGGCCGTGGGAGAGCCAGTCCTGACAAAACTCCACCATCTGGTGAGCAAGATGTATGAAACAGGAGAAATACCCTCAGACTTCAAGAAGAATATAACAATTCCAATCCCAAAGAAAGCAGGTGTTGACAGATGTGAAAATTACCGAACTATCAGCTTAATAAGTCACAGCTGCAAAATACTAACACGAATTCTTTACAGACGAATGGAAAAACTAGTAGAAGCCAACCTCGGGGAAGATCAGTTTGGATTCCGTAGAAACACTGGAACACGTGAGGCAATACTGACCTTACGACTTTTCTTAGAAGAAAGATTAAGGAAAGGCAAACCTACGTTTCTAGCATTTGTAGACTTAGAGAAAGCTTTTGACAATGTTGACTGGAATACTCTCTTTCAAATTCTAAAGGTGGCAGGGGTAAAATACAGGGAGCGAAAGGCTATTTACAGTTTATACAGAAACCAGATTGCAGCTATAAGAGTCGAGGGACATGAAAGGGAAGCAGTGGTTGGGAAGGGAGTAAGACAGGGTTGTAGCCTCTCCCCGATGTTGCTCAATCTGTATATTGAGCAAGCAGTAAAGGAAACAAAAGAGAAATTCGGAGTAGGTATTAAAATTCATGGAGAAGATATAAAAACTTTGAGGTTCGCCGATGACATTGTAATTCTGTCAGAGACAGCAAAGGACTTGGAAGAGCAGTTGAATGGAATGGACAGTGTCTTGAAAGGAGGATATAAGATGAACATCAACAAAAGCAAAACAAGGATAATGGAATGTAGTCTAATTAAGTCGGGTGATGCTGAGGTAATTAGATTAGGAAATGAGGCACTTAAAGTAGTAAAGGAGTTTTGCTATTTGGGGAGCAAAATAACTGATGATGGTCGAAGTAGAGAGGATATAAAATGTAGGCTGGCAATGGCAAGGAAAGCGTTTCTGAAGAAGAGAAATTTGTTAACATCCAGTATTGATTTAAGTGTCAGGAAGTCATTTCTGAAAGTATTCGTATGGAGTGTAGCCATGTATGGAAGTGAAACATGGACGATAAATAGTTTGGACAAGAAGAGAATAGAAGCTTTCGAAATGTGGTGCTACAGAAGAATGCTGAAGATTAGATGGGTAGATCACATAACTAATGAGGAAGTATTGAATAGGATTGGGGAGAAGAGAAGTTTGTGGCACAACTTGACCAGAAGAAGGGATCGGTTGGTAGGACATGTTCTGAGGCATCAAGGGATCACCAATTTAGTATTGGAGGGCAGCGTGGAGGGTAAAAATTGTAGAGGGAGACCAAGAGATGAATACACTAAGCAGATTCAGAAGGATGTAGGTTGCAGTAGGTACTGGGAGATGAAAAAGCTTGCACAGGATAGAGTAGCATGGAGAGCTGCATCAAACCAGTCTCAGGACTGAAGACCACAACAACAACAACAACATCTGCCACACTCTCTCCCTTACTACGTGATAATACAAAACGAGCTGCCCTTTTTTGCACCCTTTCGATGTCCTCCGTCGATCCCACCTGGTAAGGATCCCACACCGCGTAGCAATATTCTAACAGGACGAACGAGTGTAGTGTAAGCTGTTTCTTTAGTGGACTTGTTGCATCTTCTAAGTGTCCTGCCAATGAAACGCAACCTTTGGCTCGCCTTCCCCACAATATTATCTATGTGGTCTTTCCAACTGAAGTTGTTCGTAATTTTAACACCCAGGTACTTAGTTGAATTGACAGCCTTGAGAATTGTACCATTTATCGAGTAATCGAATTCTAACGGATTTCTTTTGGAACTCATGTGGATCACCTCACACTTTTCGTTATTTAGCGTCAACTGCCACCTGCCACACCATACAGCAATCTTTTCTAAATCGCTTTGCAACTGATACTGGTCTTCGGATGATCTTACTAGACGGTAAATTACAGCATCATCTGCGAACAACCTAAGAGAACTGCTCAGATTGTCACCCAGGTCATTTATATAGATCAGGAACAGCAGAGGTCCCAGGACGCTTCCCTGGGGAACACCTGATATCACTTCAGTTTTACTCGATGATTTGCCGTCTATTACTACGAACTGCGACCTTCCTGACAGGAAATCACGAATCCAGTCGCACAACTGAGATCTCTTTCTCGGGGCTACGTGAAAACCGAATGACATTCTACCTCTGCACTGGCAGGAAGTTCTTAAGAGTTGCCACACACTTACAGTACACGCCACATATTTTCTATTAAATATGGGGGCACTGCCATGTTGATACCGCAATTGCGCTCTAGTTAAAGGCGCTCATTTTGGACGTTTACTGCACGACTGATCAGAACAGTAAAGGACAGAAACATAGTTTTGTTCTCAAGCACAACCAGAGACCTTCTGGTTACTTAGAACTCGAGCAATATGGGTTTCCGACTCCAGGTTACTTAACGAAACACAAGGGCCGCTCATTAAACAATGTAGGACGTTTTTCCTGAAAGCAGTTTGGTTTTATTCAGGATTCCAATACACTATTATTCCCCGCTATACTGGCTACGGAGCCATATTTTTTACCATAATCTCCGTTCTTTGCGATGGGCTTACGTCACCATATTGGGAGGGCCCGTATGTCTGCATGGACTTGCTACCACTCTACTGGTCGATGTCGGACCCAACGTCTTGCTGCATCAATAACTTCCACATCATCCATGTACTGCTTCCCGTAGAGTGCATTCTTCACTGGGTCAAACAGACGGAAGTTGCGAAATCCGGGCTGTAGGATGGATGAGAAAGACCAGTCCACTATTTTCTAAGCTACTCTCTGGTACGCAGACCTTTGGAGGCCTTTCGTTGTCATGGAGAAGGAGATGTTCGTTTGCATTTTTGTGAACATGCTGAAGTTGCTTTTTTTCAATTTCGTGAGGGTAGCACAATGTACTTCAGAGGTTACCCTTGCACCACGAGGGAAGACATTAAACAGACCCTTTCAGAGTCCCAGAATACCTTCACCATGACTTTACCGGCCAAGGGTGCACACTCCGTAGCACTCCTTCTTCAGGCCAAGTGGCCAATCGGGACCATCCGACCGCCGTGTCATCCTCAGCTGAAGACACGGATAGGAGGGGAATGTGGTCAGCACACCGCTCTCCCGGTCGTTATGATGGTTTCTTTGACAGGAGCCGCTACTATTCGGCTCGAGGTAATGAACCCAGTACCATTGTCTTTGACGATGTTCAACAAAACATTGTCAGGATTAGCCACGAAACGTGCATGCAATTCCGCGCACATGGCCTTTCGTTGCTTTTTCTCGTCTTTTCCTTAGTCAGCAAGCAGAAACACACCTCTGAGCACCCCAACAGCTGGGCGAATGTGTTAGCGCAATCAGCTCAGTTGAGCGGCGAGATGTTTGCGATTGACCGATCACCTCGAATGACACTGTCCGCAGGTTACAACATTGCAGGAGTCACAACTGTGTGTGGCCGGACAGTATGTGGTAGATCGGACAGATTTCCGCGACTTTGTAGCGATGGTGACAGACACCTCGCCCAACGAGTTATCGTGCTTTTGTTCATTGCCTGCTCTCCGTAGGTATTCTGCAAGCGCTTATGAATATCTGCGATGCTCTAATTTTCCATCAAAATAGATTTAAAGACAGCTCTCTGTTTTGAACGCACCTCCCTTACAGACTCGATTTTGAAGGGTATGTACAGCGCCGCCACCTATGGGAATTTCATGAAGCTATAGTGGCTAGAGCACGAATATTCCACGATGTTCCACAGCAAATTCCGGATGATTTCGGTCGAAATCGACCGAGAAGAGGATGTGTTGCATTACTTATTGAAAGACCTTACTTTATTAGTTGTCGTCTCCGTCAGCATACCTGTCAGTTCGGGCACTGAACCAAGGGGAAATCTGATAATAATCAGATATCGAAACTTGGCAAAATTTTACATATTTTATGTGATCGCGATAGCTAAACAAATGGTTGTCTTTACAAGTATATCCCACGAAAAGTATTATTTCTAAATCTGATTAAGCTACGACGATGCTGTTGTTCTTCTTGTGGAAAAAGAGCATTTCTTATATTTATTATGCCCACCTCTGTAACTGAAGTCACTAACACACGCCTGTGCAGTGCCAACTCACTCAGAACTACCCGGCCTCTATCCTAATGGTGTAAGAAATTTTCACTAACAGCATTGGCCAGCAAAGGGAGGAGAAGCGGCGGAGCAAGTTTATTGATCTAATACTTTGTACCTGCGTCTTGGATAAAGTGGAAAACCTCTCTGCAGTGTCTCATGAAGTGGGGACATCTGGCAATATTGATGATTATCCGCTCATCTGATGGATACATGAAGCTTAGCGTCTCCCTTGGTTCCATTCGACAGGCGTAGCCTGTTCGTCGCCGCAGGACTCCACTCCGTCGCCTTGTTTCATGCTCGCCGCGCAGGGTAGCCGTGCGGTCTAGGGCGTCTTGTCACGGTCTGCGTGGCTCCCCCATCGGAGGTTAGACTACTCCATCGAGCATGGGTGTGTGTGTGGTCCTTAGAGTTAGAGTAAGTTAGTTTAAGTTAGATTAAATAGTTTGTAAGCTTAGGAACCAATGACCTCAGCAGTTTGGTCCCATAAGACCTTACCACAAATTTCCAATTTTTGTATCATCCTCATACGACACAATCATAAAAGTACCTTGCTCACACACATAAGTTTCACTTATTTACGATATACAAATGTACTTAAACATAATTACCACACATTACACAGAAACAGAATATTGCGTGTGGAGGAAGAAAGTCGTATCCGGTTAGTAATCTTGTTATCTCCCAGTCAAAATTTCATACGTCTCTGTCTCTTTTTTATTCCTATGTATTATACGAGAACGATGGATACTAAGTGTGTCACTGTTCTTGTAGTAGTCCTCATCTATAGTCGATCGGTCTTGGTGTACATCGACTGGAGAACCTCGGTACGAATGCAAATTAGCGTCCTCGGTGGGAGGACTGGAATAAGGTACTGTCAGCCTCATGCAGACAGCTGAGAAGGTAACTGGTAACATTTACTATTTACGATTTAGAGGAAGCGCTATCAAATGGCAGCAAAGGGATATGCCAAGTCATAACGTACTCCGCATTGAAGTTCACCTGCCGCCTCAGAGCTCTGCTGTTACTGGAACAAAGTGCCTGAAACTGGACTCCCCCATTTTGTTTCCGATTTAAAAAAATAGAAAATAGCAAAAAAATATGTTTTTAAAGCATGTAATATTAATTCATAATGTTATGAACCATTTACGTTATACTCTTAGAAAATAACATCAAAAGTTATATTGAAAAAAAAATTTTTTTCAAAAAGTTCACACTAGGCGAGTTTGAAAAATAGATGAAAAAAGCGAACTACTTCCAAAAATAAACAAATTAACAATAAACAAAATTGGAATAAGGTGTTAAATTGGAGAAAACGTAATTAGTTTCAAAGTAAGTACCATGTAACATCTTCCAGAAAGTTATAGAACGTCTCTGTGTTTCTTTCGCTGAAGCCAAGAGCCCTGATATAGATTGTTCCTGTAGGCTTTCTTTCGGACACTTTCGTTTTGTGATGCTTATGAAAAAGTCTAACACACTCTTCACCAGAAATTTCGTATTTGAACGACGGTTTAGTGTCATTTCCCTCTGCCAATTGTTCGGCTATTCATCACAAGCCATTACGAGAAGGCCCAAAGACAGAAGCTTCCATAGTAAGACAGAAGTAATCCAACTCTTGTTCAAGATCTTTACGCACGCTGTAATTGTAGCTCAGCCTGATTTCTTGTTTGCTACTTCCTCTGGTGTGCCGTACGTGATGTTGGACAACCGCATAAGTGTTGATCTTGGAACATTAAATGGTGTGTTGTTCTCCTTCTACCCTATCTTATTTCTGACCTACATCAACAGCTCTGGCTGTTTGACAAAATCTCCACCTACTTTGATCAACCTTCCCCATTATCTTCCTCGAATCTGCAGTAGAACTGCAAGATAAAAGTGTGCACTTCCACAGCAAACCTAAACATGAAAAAGCAAATGGTCCGATTTAAGCAACTGAAGAGCGTCCAGTTTACGCAGCTACAGCCTACATTTTGTTAACCCAATACATTTTTAACAAAATGATCCAAATGAAACCATTAAATCATAAACATTAGCATTAAAAATTTTTACTTATGGACCGTCTGACAGCAACTGAATAAAACACAATTTTAGTGCCATACGCGTTTCGCCTTTATTTTCTGCAAGGCATCATCAATGGCCTGGAATATGTACATGTGTTAGCTATTTTATTTACATTTTTGTCAGTGCGCCTATAGGTTATAAACAGTTCTGGTGGTTGGTATTTCCTATACATATACGATATAGAAAATATGTATTTCCTATTTCCTATTAAGTTCGATATAGAAAATAAGTATACCTCCATCCCTATCACAGAAACAATAGAAATCATAGAACAAAATCTCTCATCCCACAGCAACCTCACCACAGACGCAATAAAAGAAATAATAGATATGCTCAGACTGACAACTGAACAAAACTACTTTCAGTTTGAGAAAGAATATTATCTACAAACTGATGGACTGCCCATGGGATCCCCAATATCAGGAACACTAGCAAACATTTTCATCAGTCACCTAGAAAATCAGATATTTGATAAGATAACCACAAATGAAAGTTTCAAAATCATATATTGGTACAGATACGTGGATGACATTATTTGTCTGGTAGATGAGCCAAGTGAAAAAATAGATGAACTCCATTCAGAAATAAACAAAGCTCATCAGAACATAAAATTCACACTTGAAAAAGAAAATCAAATAAATTTTTTTGACATTACAATTAAAAAAGAAAATGGTAAATATACATTTAACATCTTTAGAAAACCAACAGCCGCAGACACAATAATACATTCCACATCCAACCACCACCACAGCCAGAAACTTGTAGCACTAAGACACATGTTACATAGATTAAACAGAATCCCACTCAGCAAGAGAAACTATGAACAAGAAATGAATACAATCATACAAATAGCTAGGAACAATGGGTATGACACACATGTGGTACACAAGCTCAATCAAAAAATAAAAACACAAATAAAAAACAAACACAAAAGTTCCACAATACAAAAGAACTCACAAGCTGAGAACCTACAAACACACTCAACAAACACACACAATGACAACATGACAACACCACACAGAAAAGAACCAGATGGTACACCATGACCTACACACATAAACTAACACACAGAGTTGCAAACATCCTAAAGAGACAGGGCTTCAAAATAGCATATAAGCCTGGGCAAACCCTTCAATCGCACCTAAGCCAGCCAGCTACCAAGAGAGACAAATTCCAACAATCAGGAATATATAAACTTGAATGTCAAAGTTGTGATGCAGTATACATAGGCATGACATGCAGGAATTTTCAAACAAGATACAAAGAACGTATCAGAGGTTGGAAGTATGAAACAAACCATTCCACATTTGCAGAGCATTTAAAACACTACAACCATCATCCTACAAACGTGGAAGAAGAAATGAAAATAATGAGAATAAGCAACCATGACAAACATCTTATACAAATGCAAAAAAACTTCCACATCCAGAAAGCCATAGCAGAAAACAAACATGTGATAAATGAACAAACACACATCAGCACAGGCTCCCTACTACACTTAGTAAAGGAAATGATAACAAAATAAAAAATAAAAAAATTAAAAATAAAAATAAAAACTCTTCCCCACATCATCTGGAGACACACACGCACACACAGCAAAAAAAAAAAAAAACAAATATATATATACAAACACCAAAATACGTACACAGCACAAAAAATATATATCACACCAAAAAACACACACACATACGCAAACGCACACACAAATGCATACACGAACAGACCACAGATACTTCAATAGTTACACTCATAAGTTTGGCAATAACATTCGATCTTTTGCAAAAACATTTGACAGTCGGCAACAGAAACCAAAACATTGCTTTAAAACAAGCGTTCAATGCATAGTGTTGTAGAATGGGGGAAAAAACCGCAAATTGGTATTCATAAGAGGAAGAACAACACCAAAAATGCAACAGGAGCATAATATGCAGGAAATTGTCCACGTAACCTGTAAGTACAGTTCAAAACATTACTACTTAAAAGGAAATACCAACCACCAGAACTGTTTATAACCTATAGGCACAATGACAAAAATGTAAATAAAATAGCTAACACATGTACATATTCCATGCCACTGATGATGCCTTGCAGAAAATAAAGGCGAAACGCGTATGGCATTAAAATTGTGTTTTATTCAGTTGCTGTCAGACGGTCCATAAGTAAAAATTATTAATATACCGTAATATTACACGCAACTGAGGAAGACAGGACTATAAAAGTTGAATATTAGCATTAAACTTTACTATTCATAATATCATACATATTAACAGGCTTACCGTACAATATCTAGGAGAAATAAAGAAAAAACGTAGCACAATGTAAAATAAAATTCCGTTGTCAAAATTGCCTTGCAGAAAATAAAGGCGAAACGCGTATGGCATTAAAATTGTGTTTTATTCAGTTGCTGTCAGACGGTCCATAAGTAAAAATTATTAATATACCGTAATATTACACGCAACTGAGGAAGACAGGACTATAAAAGTTGAATATTAGCATTAAACTTTACTATTCATAATATCATACATATTAACAGGCTTACCGTACAATATCTAGGAGAAATAAAGAAAAAACGTAGCACAATGTAAAATAAAATTCCGTTGTCAAAATTTAGAATGGCGCACTGATAAGTGGGTAACTTACGCACTCCGCTACAGAGTGGCAGAAGCCTAAGCAACGATTTACGGTTAGTTTTACTAAATTAGTTAAAACTTCCGCGCTGAGAGGCCGTAGTCGATTTGTAAAACTTCTTCCTGACGTTTCGTTGGTAACTGCGGGCGAGATCTTCGGAGGTGAGTGAACGACTGGCTGCCCGGCTGTGGAGGTCCCGTTTATATAGAGCGCATAGGGGGCACCACCATAGTTCACGTAGGGGCCGACTGTAAGTCTATCTCTGACTAACGTCATTATTCTCGATTGGAGGTAATCGACTGTCACATCGTTGGTGCAAAGTCGACAGCCGTATCGTAGCCTATAGGCTAAAAGCTAGATAAAATATAGTGGTCGACTCTGCACCAACGATGTGACAATCGATTACCTCCAATCGAGAATAATGACGTTAGTCAGAGATAGACTTACAGTCGGCCCCACGTAACGTATGGTGGTGCCCTCTATGCGCTCTATGTAAACGGGACTTCCACGGCCTGGCAGCCAGTCGTGACTCACCTCGGAAGATGTTGCCCGCAGTTGCCAACGAAACGTCAGGAAGAACAAGTTACACAAATAGACCATGGCCTCTCAGCCCGGAAGTTTTAACTAATGAAGACGTCAGCCGTGAAAGCTAAACGTTATGAGTTCCACTAGAGTTCAGAAGAATGCAGAGCCAAGAAGCAGGCGGTCCAACTTCGGAAGGGGATTCAAGCTTAGGGCACTTTTCTCTAATATTGTCGTAACTGACTTGTCAGTGACTTGTAAACTTGTGTTGATTGGCAGCGGCTAAGTCCTGTTCAAAGTCACCCGCCTAGCGTGCAACCAAGAGCGGCACTGCCACCAAAACAAAAAGTGAATACATTTTTTCAATAAAAAAAGGGAGGGAGATAAGGAAAATAGATAAGAAAAGGACAGAACATACTTTATTGTCTATAATAAAACATACAATCACCGTTGATCTTTATTTTACAATTCCCATCTCAGCAATACTCCATGTCTTCCAAGCCAAAATGTTAGCATCTGGAAATGCTTCAAGCCCACCATAATCTGCTTGGTTGCCCCATACAACCGCCAATGTCAGCCATGTACTACCTCCAAACACTGCTTGTACATCACAAGTGAAGTTCAGATCCAGTCCACGAAAAACATTTGGACCTCCAATCAATTGCTGTTGATTGGCACAATGACGGTGTTGTGGTGCTAACGCGACGAGTGGTTTCAACGATGGAAAATACATGCTACCCGGTTTAGTGATGGTAACGCAGACAGCAGTTTCCTGACATGGTAGGTGACTCTAGATAGGCATGTTACAACGAATGAGGTGAAGTGACTGTTTATGAATGTTACCCAGCAGCAGAGATATACTATTTCGAAAAGATTGCAGTACTCTGGTTATTGCTTTGTTTGTACTTCATGCTGTATTCTTTGTTTCACCTTTTTCTTTTATACTCAGCACCCATAAAAGCTGAAGATATGCAGGCCTTGTGAAATTTTTTTTGAATTGTTTATGTCACACAATTTTTCTATTCAGCCGTTCCCTACTATTTACCTGTAGATACTTCAAGAATGTTGGGAATTGAGAAATTTATTCATGTAATTGAGATAGAACTATTTCTAGCTGACTACCAGACAAAGAGCAACATTAAACCGGAACGGTGTAGAAAATATTGAAAATTAATGATGACATGAACAAGATTTGAATACTTGTGCCGTGATTATGTGGCAACATTAAACTCCTGCCTCACTTTATAGTTTGTGTCAAGGCGAATGGCGTCTTCCCGCCGCGGCTGAGGGCATCGAAGCAGCCGAGCCCTAAACTACTGCAGCTGACAAGCGGGTGAAGGAGTCAGCGTGAAGGAGTCTTATCACAGGGGTGAAACTCATGTAAGGACATCCGGTGACACGGCCTTGGTTCGCTGCCAGGCTACTTGGAGCGCTGCAGGTTTATCACTCCATCGTCTCGGTTACTTATTGAGTGATTTAACGTCGTCCATATTTGTTTTTGTTTCGTAGTGCAGAGAAATTGCTTTCACTGCATTGTGTTCCTCATTGCGACTTACAACGTGCATTTCATTTTTCTGAAATGCACTGTAATACGTGCTTGTATTCTGTTTGATTTCTGGTCACATCCATTATATTTGTCTGGCGTAAATGTATCCATATTCTTGTTTCATGTGAAACAGATGCTAGTTTCCTTAGATACTGCTGTGTGGACGTTTGTTCTTGCCGATGAATACCTGTTTTAAATGCTAGATTTAAATGCATTGTAAGTATATTGCTTGTATTATATTTTATTGTAGTTCGCGTCCATTTTTCCTTCTTTGTCTCATTTAATGGAGGACTCGATGTTAGAAGCTTTTGATAGTATCGGTACTCAGCTTTATTACGTCTTGTCAAGAAATGAATAGTATTTCTGTAAGGCTCGAGCATCATAGTGTGTATTATTTGCTTTTAAATATTCATTGGAGTGGGAGGATGATTCCTGTTAAAATGTACTGTTTCTAGTACCTGTTAATAACGTGTGAACACATTTGGGTAACTGCTGTTGCTGTTTTAGCATTTGCAAGGAATAATGCCGTAGTTGCTAAGACTACAAAGACTACGCTGTTGAGAAGCAACACCATTCAAAGCAGAAACACATAGTCCCTAATCATTACGTTGTAGTATGTGATATAGTTCAGATCCAAATCTGTCATAAGCTGCTGTTCTCCGTCAAATGCGAGGAAGGACAAAAAGCATATGTGAACCAAAATAACGTGAAATGAAAAAAAAGAAAAATTGGAAATATATGGTAAGGACTATGGGACCAAACCGCTTAGGTCATCGGTTCCTAGACTTATGTACTACTTAATCTAACTTAAACCAACTTATCCTAAGGACAGTTCACACACCCATGCCCGAGGGAAGACTCGAACCTCCCACAGGGGGAGCCGCGCGAACCGTGACACGACGCCGTGAAATGGAAACAACGCAGGCAAAACACTTGTAAATCGAGCAGTTCGCATAGGAATTCGTAGGCAAACTTGTGTTTCATATTAAACGACAACAAAACGGAATCATTTACTCTACCCAGTATTTTGGATGCGTGCAAAAAGTAAAGCATAATACCGGCAACACCTTCACAATCAGATTTAGACATTACAAAACACGCAAGAAAACGTAATCAGGGACAAAATACAATGAAACCAGCTTCTGTGACAAGTCAATTGCTACGGTGCAATTGTTCCCACCTGATAATCGCCACGCGGTCGAAATTTCAATGCTGGGCTTTAAAATAAACACTTTTACAACCAAAAGGCGACCACGACGTCATTTACAAAATTTTAGATGTATTTGAAACCCAGCTACGAGAAGCTAATCGTAGTTTTTGATTGAGATTCCACGAATACCTTTCGGTTTCCAGGCACGTACTTTACTACTACGATGCAATGCCCATGCATGAAGTATAAAAGATATACATTGTCATTAAATCGCGCGTTTAAAATTAAAAATTGTAATTTTAACGCCATATTTTGGGATATTCAGCACTAGGAGTGCTGCTATCGTTCTGTTTTCGTATCGTAACAAAGACCCTACACGTTTCATATTTTGGTTTTCTACGGCTCTTATGTCGGGCAGCAGACAGATCGGAGCCTCTTTTTAACGAAGTTTATTAGTAATAAGTTTAATGACCGTACATAGTGCACAGTATATTACAACAGGAACTACAAATCAAAATTTTCTTTCCTATAATCGAGTACGCAGGGTCGGTTCGAGAAAATTTTTCCACACAAGCGATTCATGATATGACGTCCTCTTCCTCACCTCACTTTCCTCGTGCACTTTCACTCTCTTCCCTCGCACACTTTCACCCGTTCGCTACTAACTGTGTTACGCACTGTATACAACTCTTACATATAGGGCCTCCTCTCAGCTTGGCGATCCAAGCGGCCGCTCCTAATTGTTATACGTCCTGTATCATATCACAGAGATGGGACAATACATCTCCACTTTCCAACAGAGTTGAACAGAACGAAGAAGAAACTTTCTTCCACTTTGGACATGTAGGGGGGCTCGTCATAATAGCCCCGTGAATCACCATTGGCTGGACCCACTCTAGCGGTAAAGATCTTGAACAAGATAAAATAGTATAGCAGAAGAAACAGTGACTATACGGGAGATTGATCGTTGAGTGCAGATACGACAGAAAAGGTAGCTCACCAGTAAACGTAAAACGTAATTTATTGACGTTGGCAAATCGTAACACACAACTTTCACGGTGAGTTCGAAACTCATTCTTAGGTTGTAAAGCAGCATCGACAAAGAGATGTTGGAGAAACGTGGAATGTCATTACATGGTCTCCAGCAGAATCAATGCAGCTGAAAGCGTGTGCATGCCAGAAAGCAAAATTCAATAGCTTGCATAAAAGGCCAAGCCAAGAGTCAAGGAATCATACTGTAATTAACCTCGCTGACAAACACCGACGAAGATACAGTGAAGATCCTCGCCAAAGAGTTAATTTTGAAGCCACTCAAAGAATGCAGGGAAAGTTCGATTGCATCATTGGATTTCTCGGGCACATACTATCATCAACATATTTCACGTTCTAGGGAAAATATTATGAACGAACCGATGGCGTGGTGGTGGGAAGTGCGTTATCACCTGATGTGACGTATCTATACATGGAGTACATTCAAGTAAAGGCACTAGCATCCACCAGGTAGAAACAAATGTGCATCTAGCGTTATGTAGTCGACACATATGTAGTGTGGCCACATGGAGCGGAAAAAGCTTCCAAAATTCCTGGAACATTTAGACTCCATCTACCGTAATATAAAATTCACGATGGAACTTGAAACAGAGGCCCAGCTACATTTACTCGACGTGTTAGTTAAGAGAAGAACGGTCGCATCCCTGCGTCACGACGTGCAGATGAAACCTACGCACATTTCCCTCTATCTCCACACCTTGTGCCATCATGATCCATCACATAGAAATTCGCCCCAATAGACTCTGGTCCTTAGAGTTCGAACAGTTCCAGACAAGGTGAGCCTCGCCGAAGAATTACAGTACCTGCAATAGTGTTCCGAGGGAATGCGTACTCATAACAGCAAACTGAACGGACGATGCAATCAAAATCAAGAACTCCTCAGGAAGAGGTTGAGACTGAGACCGAGGAAGAGAAGCCAAAAATGGCAAATCATCCGGGAGGATCGGTAAGCTCATACGGAAACGTGGCATCCAGTGTATCTCACTCCCTTCCGTTAAGATAAAAAGTGCCTTTTGCGACGTTGTAGACGATGTAGATCTCCAAATGGTGGGGCACGCGAATGTGGCCTGTCTTAACATGGGGCAGGCGATCAGAGCAGAAGAGGAGAGATGCAACGAACATCAGCGAATAACCAACTAAAACAACCTGTCGCCGAGCACTGCCTCGAATAAAATCATAAAATACAATGAAAGGAGTATCGTGGTGCACAGTTTCTAGGATGGAATAGTGAAGGAGGCTATCGAAATACAGACGTCAGGAAGCCTAATAAACAGAAATGGCGATCAATTTATTTAAATAACTCTTTGGGTCCTGTACTGTATTAAAATCTCGTCGGCGATTATATCCACCAGAGTTGCAACACATTGAGAGAATTTGAGAGTGCTAAATCCCCCTCCCCCCACTTGCACTAAACCTCCAGAAATGTGTCAGTGTAGCCACTGAATTCGCAGATGATAGTGTAAGAGGCTTATAGTATGACTGGCTCTGCTTTTCCATCCGATTTTTGTGGAGATCAAGGGACTGTGTCCCTGGACTATCTTAGTGAGACGGCAAGTAGGATTCCTTCTACCTGTTTTGCCGAGAAGCTCTCGAAGTTTATGTCCCTCGTAGAAGTAGTACAACGCCGTCGGGTTCTCTGTAAAGCCGGCCGAAGTGGCCGTGCGGTTAAAGGCGCTGCAGTCTGGAACCGCAAGACAGCTACGGTCGCAGGTTCGAATCCTGCCTCGGGCATGGATGTTTGTGATGTCCTTAGGTTAGTTAGGTTTAACTAGTTCTAAGTTCTAGGGGACTAATGACCTCAGCAGTTGAGTCCCATAGTGCTCAGAGCCAGTTCTCTGTAAAGTGGAAATCTACTTCCCGTGTTTCCAAGTGATGAAGCAAGAAGCCATATTATTCGGAATAAAGTTCAACAGGGACGCCATTATGATGTATTTATTTACGAAAGACCATAAAATTATAATACCGACGCAATTAATAATGATTAACTGGTTCAAATGGCTCTGAGCACTATGGGACTTAACATCTATGGTCATCAGTCCCCTAGAACTTAGAACTACTTAAACCTAACGAACCTAAGGACGTCACACAACACCCAGTCATCACGAGGCAGAGAAAATCCCTGACCCCGCCGGGAATCGAACCCGGGCACGGGAAGCGAGAACGCTACCGCACGACCACGAGCTGCGGACTAATGATTAACTGAAAACTAAGAATATCCTGAGAGCTTAGTCTTACGACTGAACTAGGTCGGAAGACATCCTATCGGCAACTGACTACTTTGGCGCGCAGCCTGTACCACAGACTTACAATCGAGATACGCGGGTTGTCCACAAAGTAAGTTCTGATCGGTCACGAAATGGAAACTACAGTGAAAACCAGAAATGTTTTGTTTGCAACAGTTAGGTACACCTTCCACCTACTTCTCTACATAGTCGCCGCTCCAATTTCGAGTGTTGTCGTAGTGTTATATCAACTTTCCAATATCCTCGTCATAGAAAGCAGCCGCCTGTGCTTTCGGCCAGTTATTTGCACTGGCCTGCAGCTCGTTGTCTGTGGAAAAATGTTGTCTTCATAGCAAGCGGTTCTTGTGTGCAGAGATGAGACTCAGGGGGAGCCAATTACGGACTGTATTGTAGATGATTAAACACTTCTCATCGGAAACGCTGCAGGAGCGTCTTCATTGCCCCTGCGGTGTGCGGCCGAGAATTGGCATGAAGAAGGAACTTCTCAACAGTTGTGTATGTGGGCTGCATGACACAGGCGAAATCTCTGAACAGGCCCTCATACGTGGCGGGAGACGCTATACCCTACGCATCTTTACGTGCTCACTGTTCACTCAAAACTGAAAAGAGCGACGCGACACGATCGAGCCCAACACATCTGTGCAAAGCTTTACCGGATTTTACCAGTGGTTTCCATTTCGCGACCGATCGGAACTTACTTGCTGGTCAACCATCGTAATTTGTAGGCGATCGTACATTTTCGTTGGCTTAAATATTATTCGTTTATTTATGATCGATTTCTGGCGATGTTATATTGTTGTAAGAATGTACTAATGACCTGTAGGCTTCTCCTAATTTCTGTATTGAGAAAAGCGACTTTTATTAGCGAGTACCAGAGTACTGTGCTTATCCTGCGTACGTCGCGTTCTCACGTCTAGCCACAACGCCTCACACCACTTTCCACTGGCAACACCATATGATCCATCGGCTCCTTGAGCCACCGTGGGAGCTGAAACCTTACTCCCTACATTACGCGTTATTGCAGTGCCGCTTTACTCGCTGGATGCTACATAACATCTGCAGAAGCGATACAAAATTATAGAGCTGGAAAATAAGGGAATAAAATGTGCTATTGCTACTTTCTCTGTTTTAAGTTTACTGCAATTTAATGAAAAAAAATTTGACACCAGACGCGTGTTACTTTTGTTTATAAGCCATCATCTGTGGTTATTCTGCAAACTGGATACAAATGTTTGTACATTTTTGATTGTTTTCGATTAAAAACAGCATTTTGTTTGTAAAGTTGGTGTGAAATTTACTTCTGGTGTTTCTGCCTCCTGTTTGCACATTTTCCAAACCACTGTTTCTTCTCTTTTTGTAACCAAAGGTTGAAAGACTTCGTTTCACATACACACTTGGCAGCTTTTGCCCTTCTGCACTTTTTCCTGCTCTGAATTTGCGTTATTTGCACCTCACCTCACTTTTGGAATCGAACTGAAGTTACGTATGTTCTCATTCAGCACAATATTACAGTGTTTATGTCTGTTCGTTTCTTTTCCTGTAGGGTGTGAGCAATGCCAATCTGTGAAACTACTTTTAATATGTATGTATAATGCATGTGTGTGTGTGTGTGTGTGTTTATGTGTGTGTATGGGGGATGGGATGGGCGAGAGAGAGAGAGAGAGAGAGAGAGAGAGGGCTCTCCTTTCTTACCCTATCCTCCCCCCCCTCCCACACACACACATACACACACACACACGGGCGAATGCGCGCTATAATTATATAAAGACATAGTTTCACGGGTTGAAAATGCTCATAACCTGAACGAAAACAAACGAACAGACATAAACACTGTAATAGTGTGCTGGCTGAATAACTTCAATTAGATTGCAAAACTGAGATGTGTAAATAGCGCAAATGCAGGGTAGGGAAAAGTGCAGACACGAAAAACTGCCAGGTGCGTATGCGAAACAAAGTTTCTCGGTACCAGCCTTAGCTAGTAAAGATGGAAGCAGCAGCGGTTTGCAAAATATGTAAACAGGAGGTAGAAACACCGTTAGAAAATTCTACAGCAACTTTATAATCAAAATGCTCTTTTAATCTCAAATAACTGAATTGTACAAAAGTATGTATCCAGTTTACAGAATAACCACGGAAGCTGATTTATAAATAAAAGCGAAACGCACGTGGTGTAAAATTCTCTTTAGTTAAACTGCAGTAAGCTTAAGACGGAGAAACCAATGATAATTGTACAAACGCTGCTGAAGATGGCCTATAAACAAATATATTATGGGTGCTTTGTCAGGCATTTCCAAGTGGCCTCTACATGAAGTTTAGGAGGATACCTCTCAGTCTGCATAAAATTGTCCAACATATAAAATTTAACAACGTTTGCAGATCAGATATGTTATACCTAAAATTATTAATGTACAGGTTAAAACCAGTTTTCTCGGTGCACACCAATAGCTCAAAAATTTGGTTAAACAATGAAATGAAGTATCTTTATGCCAAAAGCAAACCCTAAATGGGGAACTACACAGAACACAGCTTAATCTTCCGAAAATTCTCTGTAATACCACTGTTTTCTCCCATCTTGTTAACAAGGTTGAAAATACAGTTGAAATACAGTCACAGAAATAATGAAGAAAGTCATAGAAGAAAGACTGCAAATTTAAAAGCTAAACAAACAGCTAACAGAGCCACAAACTACACCTAGTCTACAGGAACAGATCACTTCTATCCAAGACTGGTCAACCTCACTGGCGCTATTTTGAATACAAAGAAATAAAGCTGCTCGAAAGAGGTCTGAAATACAACATCAGCACGAAAAAGAAAAACATAGAAAGCCTCATAGTTGAGTCAAGAAGCATTTTCACACAGGAAAAAAGAAACGAAAAAAGTGACGTAAGCACTGGCCTGACGAGGGAGATTGTCGGTAAAGAAATCGAGAACATCATAACACAAATGAAAGAAAATACAGGAAGCGAAAAAAATTTAGAATCAATAATGCTGACGAAAGCAGTAAAAGGAAGTGCAGAGTTCATCCAAAAAATAAGATTACAAAACTAAAATCAAACCAAACTAACGTATTGCAAACGAAGTTGAGAAACACTGTGAAAAACATTGAACATACATTATAACGCAAAAGAAACATTTGCAAGACACGTGTTGAAAAGCTTACCAGAAACTATAAATTCCAAGAGCGTAGTGTAAAAAAAAAAGAAGAAAATTACACAAATGATACATTACATAAAAACATACTTTTTCCAGACGCATATGGCCTCGTGTCATTTCAAGTAAAGAATATGTATTCCGATATACCAACGACTGTATTAATAAACATTATAAAACAAAATATAAATACACACACTATACTTCTGAATGAATACATCAAAGAAGTAGACATGCTAGTGAAGCTAAAAACAGAACAGAACTATTTCCGGTTCAATAATGCATCCTATTTACAAAGTGAAGGATTACCAATGTGATCCATCATAGCAAACGTATTGATGAACCATATAGAACAGGTTATATTTAATAAAATAATGCCAAATATGTACAACATTCTACACTGGATTAAATGTATGGATGACATACTGTGCCAGATAGGTGTACCAAGCAATAAAATAGACCAGTTACACACATACACATAAATTCTGTTTGTGATAAGATACAGTTTACAGTAGAAAAAGAGCAACATACGGCGTTAAATTACTTGGAGATCACCATAAAGATTTAAAACAACCACGAAAATTTGTCATATACCGAAAATCCACAACAACAGACATAATTATTATATATGAAATATCACAACATCCAAACTCCCGAAACAGGCAGCTCTTAAATACGTACTCCATAGACTAAAAACAGTACCAAAAAACAACTACCAAAAAGAAATCAATACCGTAATACAAATAGCCACAAATAATGGATGCAAAGAAAACTTGGTAACAATG
The DNA here is from genome assembly GCF_023864345.2 of Schistocerca serialis cubense. NCBI lineage: Eukaryota > Metazoa > Arthropoda > Insecta > Orthoptera > Acrididae > Schistocerca > Schistocerca serialis. Next base: position 132,614,572 of record NC_064638.1, read on the forward strand.
GTGTACAATACAATTTAGAAAAGGAAATAGCAAATACCAACTGTCATCAACACAGAGACAGAATCCCATACCAACATGCAAAAAACAAAAACAGGAACAACACAAAGTGAGAAAGACGCAGAAAACAAATGATTCTACACAATGACATACAATCACAAATACACACACACACACACACACAGAATATACGATCTTTTCAGAAAACTAGGCATAAAAATAGTCAACAAAACCAACGATTCAATTGAAAAATACTTTCCAGAAACAACACAAAATACTGATCTATATGAGGAATCAGGAATATAGCAACTGCAATGCAATATATGCGATGACAGGTAATAGGTAATACTGGGAGGACATTTGACACCGGATACAATGAACATGGAAGTACAGGACAAATAATCCAACTTTTGCAGGAAACGTATACCAACACCAACATAAAATTGCCGCCAGAGACACAGAAACGTAAATCCAAAGGATAAACAACAACGAAAAGTAGCTCCTCATTTTACAAGAAAACTACTACACGCAGAAAGCCATAACAGGAAAGAAACAACTCATAAATGATCAGACCAACCTGGGAACTACACTCTCTTTAGACTGACTGACCACTTAGTAAAATAGTAAATATACACATATAACCACATTCTTCACTTACCACTACCATCTCCTCCCAGTTTGTTTCCTATAACCACCATCCGCCCACCTAAAGAAAAAAAATCGAACCACAACTCGCTCGCAATCTTCCCCTTGCCTCCCCAATCTCCTCTCACATCTCTGCCGAACATACAAGACATTACCACTAATTTACACTACCTCACAATCAGCCACATACATACATGATTTATATTAGAAAAAGCTGTTTCACAGGTTGGTAGTGCTCACAATCTACAGGAAAACAAACGAACAGACATAAACACTGTAATACTGTGCTGAGTGAGAACACAAATTCAGATAGATTTAAAAAATGAGGTGAAGTGTAAATAATGCAAATGCAGCGTGAGAAAAAGTGCAGAAAGGCAAAAATTCCAACTGTATATATGAAACAAAGTCTTCCGACACCAACCTTTGCTAACAAAGAGAGAAGAAGCAGTGGTTTGGAAAACGTGCAGACAGGAGGCAGAAACACCGTAAGTAAATTCCACACCAAATTCATCAACAAAATGCTGTTTTTAATGTGAAACAACCAAAACTACACAAACATATGTATCCCGTTTGCATAATACCCACAGAAACTGCTTTATAAATAAAGGGGAAACGCTGTAAAATTCTCTTTAATTAAACTGCAGTAAGCTGAAGACGAAGAAGCCAGTAATAACTAATTTTAACAGCTGCGGCGGCAGATGGTGACATAAACAAACAAATAAAATTTGGTTTGAACAGACGGAGTACCTTAGAAGATCACAGCAGCAATTTAGTTTCACACACGATGAAGTGTCATTGGGAAAGGGGATAACGAAGAATCGGGGTATTGTATTTGCTGATACAGTAAACACTGCAAATGTGAAGTGGGAAAAAAAGAAGAGGCGATGAGGGAAGTAAAATATAATTTCATTAGACAGATGACTGTAGAGGGACAAAAATTACACTTCGTGTGTGTCATATAGCCTCTTCCCTTTTGGTGACGTTAACTTAACACTGTGCTATGAAAGAGCCCTGCTGTGTTCGTGCTTCGTAATTCCTTCACTCTCATGCCAGTCGTGGCTATACATCATCTCTTTGGACTGGTACTCACGGTATCTGTACAGGAATGTACTACATAATGAGAGTCGGAGATTTCTTAATTAAGAGTGCTAAGCCTGGCAGCAGTTGACCCACACGCGTAATGATCAATTTAAGCAAGAGTCTGACGCTGCAGAGAACGTACGTAACAAGACGCTTAGGCATGCAGCCATTTTATAATGAGATTCTGCTTGGTCGCTTAATGCTCTCCGCTTAGAGCTTCTGTCATCCGCTATCACATCATTACTTTTCGGACTTCTTAAAATTACCTTTTACAGAGGAGTAAGCAGTAAAAGAAATTAATTATGTGCGACTTACATTATTTTTAGCGTATAGAGACTATTGCGATTGCTGTATCTTTTAAAATGTTTTCTCTTTTTCTTGAAGAAACAGCCACTTATATGTTCTCACTATAAGGGTTTCGACTTACCAATAAATCACCTCCAGATCAAAGTGCAGCACAGTAGCAACACACCTGGTCACTAATATTTTTTTTTTCCGATATGTAACGCCTAGTAGAACACCATTGAGTTGTACTGGGAGAGCAGCACCGGGAGTCAAACTGCTATTACTTATTCTGCCACGTATGATCAAATATCTCGTTCCAGTGCCATAGGTTGAATATTTTGGTTTGAGACATGGTTCTTGATATTACTTGGCAGTTATGAAACTGTTTGATATTTTGTAACAACGTTGCTGCATCATCGACGGTTGAGGTCGGCTGGTTATGTACTATCTCCCTGTTTCTGGGATAATAATTTAAATTGGCAGTCCTACGTGCACACAGAGAGGTCTGTACTGTCATTTAAGTGCAGCGCTACTTTGAAATGAAAAATGGAGTCGTTACGTCGTGTATCTGTTGGAAGCCGGCCGACTGCCAGTTTGTCTGACACCTGAGAACAAGACGAGCGTGAGTCCGGTATCAATGTACCGAAAGCATCCTTCTTGTTTCAAAACTTTGACCCATGAGTTAACAACATAACTAGCTGACTTCTGTTGACGGAATATTAGGCAGAAAACAGGCTTTCGTACTGTAACAGAAAATGTCAGGGGGCCGATAACATGTGTAGAATTGCAACGAAGATATTTATTTACTGTAACACGACCTATAAGTGTAATTATGCATTCTCTTATGGAGCAAATGCGTGAGATGCAGAAGTAAACTGCATCTCGTGGTGCCTGACACGCAGTACTCTGGGTAGTAGTACACGCAGTATTCTGAAATACTCATCGTCTTGCGAAATGAGGCAGAAAGCAACGTACCAAATGTCCTAAATTAACGGATCGCTTAATTAAAAACCATATTGATTCATATACATTGTTCGGAACAATAAGCCTGATCTCACATACACTGAGAACACATCTACAAAGGTAGAAAATCACGTAATATAAAATTATGACAACGCAATTCTAATAAGCTACGCTCTCACCACAACTGTAGAATACTGCACCGTGGAAGTGCCATCACAGTCACGCACAAGCTGCTAATCATTCAGAAGACGTTACGTCTGAATTTAACAAACCGAACAAGATAGCTGTCACAGTTGCTGTTCACACGTCAACAGCACCGTAAGAGGGATGCGCGACAAATCTCTGTCACCCTTAACAGTTTTTACCGGATATACGAAGTGTGAGAATAAAGTAATGAGACTGATTTTCTTTGAAAGATGTGTCAACCCTGCAGGCTTGCGTAAGCACAATATCTTTGACCTTGGTCTATAAGGTGCTTCTAGTCCAAGCGGCACATCAATGCAACTGCTCAGTCGGGAAAACGCCAAAGTTCGCAATGGTGCACAAAGGGATCACCCAGACCAAAAAAAGCTCGCATGTCAAAGTAAAAAGTGAAATGAATGCTTGTGTGCTTCTTTGATTCCAAGGGAATTGTTCATAATGAGTGGGTGCCTCCTGGACAAACAGTTAACCAATATTACTACAAAGAAATTTCAGAAAAACTTCGTAAAAGAGTTCTTCATGTCCATGCCAACATTGCTGATAATTATATTCTGCATCACGATAATGCGCCAACCCATACTGCTCTGTCAGTATAGCAACTTTTAACCTCAACACAAACTGCAGTACTACCACAGCCACCTTATTCACCAGATATCGCCCCATGCGACTTTTTTCTATTTCCAAGAGTTAAAACAGCGGTCAAGGGACACCATTTTCAAACAACACAAGATGTCCAAACAGTTGTGACGAGGGTCTTGGAGAATATTACACAAGATGAGTTCCAGTAATGTTACCATCAATGGCAGAAGCGCTGGAGAAAGTGTGTGCAATCAGAAGGGAACTACTTTGAAGGAGACAACACTAAACTTGACTAAAACGGCAAATAACATTTTTTTCACATCAGTGTCATTACTTTATTATCGCACTTTGTAGATCCCTATAGTACCATGGGAGTTATTCCCTGATGTCTTAACAGGTGTCCTACCGTATTGTATCTTCATCTTATTGGTGTTTTCCACATATTCTTTTTCTCGCCCGTTCTGCGGCAAATCTCTGTCATCCTCAACAGGTTCTACCCTCTGCAGCTCCCTCTAGTATCATGGAAGTTGTTCCGTGATGTCTTAACAGATGTCCTACCAATCTGCCCCTTCTTCTTGTCAATGTTTTCCGCATATTCGTTTTCTCACCGATTCTCTGGAGAAGTTACTCATTGCATACCTTACCAGTCCGCATAATTCTCAATATTCTTATGTAGCGCCACATCTCTAATGCTTCGATTTTCTTCCGTTCCGGTTTTCTCATAGTCCATTTTTCATTATCATACAGGTAAATTCTCAGAAATTTATTCCTAAAATTGTGGGCTATATTTAATGCTAGTTGACTTCTTTTGGCCAAGAATGTCCTTTTTGCCAGAGCTAGTTTGCTTTTTATGTCCTCCTTGTTCCGTCCGTCATGGGTTATCTTGCTGCCTAGTTAGCAAAATTCCTTAAACACATCTACTTCATCACCAATCCTAAGTCTCTGCTGTTCCATTCAGCAGATCCTGTAATTCTTCTTTACTTTCACTAAGAATACAATCGTCGTCAGCAAATCTTATCATTGACATCGTTTCACCTGAATTATAATCGCACCCTTGAACCTTCGTTTTATTTTCGTCATTATTTCTTCGATGTAAAGATGGATCAATAGGGGCGAGCGTCTGCATCCCTGTCTAACACCCCTTCTAGTCCGAACACTTCGATCCTACGCAAACGATTGTCCATCTACAATACCACTTGGCCCGTACTGCCGGTTACTTTGTTCAAAGTTAATGTGTATCGCAAGGTGGTGCGTTTCACCTGCGCGGTCGAAACACTTATTCCTTGACAGCGTTTCTCAATGGCGAGCGAAGAAAAGTGAGAAAATCGGTACCTGACCGGACTTTGTTGTAAGACAGGATAATGGGAGGACGTGTATGAAGTGTGTGCAATGAAACAGTCATTGATAGCCGCCTTATTGTGTAATTTGTGTTTTTTGAGATTCACAGCTTAATGTGGAGTTCACTAATAGCCATAATAGTGTCTGGTGCATATCAAAGGTAATTTCGCGTATTTAATTTTGATCAAAAGATTCTGTGATGAAGTGCAATGTACTACAAGCTTATCCAGGACCTCGAACATTTGGTGGTCCATGTTTTCTGTAGGACTTGCTTTACTAACACGGCCAAAAGTGTAGAGAAGCTTTTCTCTGCTAGAACGAACTCATTTCACTCGCGGACAATCTTCGAATGACCTAATGCGAATTGCAGTATCCCAATTCGAGACGATCCTATAGAAGTTTTCTTTTTCTTAACATTTCAAGAATTTTACAGGTGACCGTCGGGGTCGGCAGCTGCTTCTACACCACGAAAGTAACTTCTCTACGTGTACAAAATTACGTACGCTGTGGGAGTAATATACGCCGCTCTGGAAATTGATTTTGTCTTTCACAAACAGACAAACAGAGGCACTACACACACTAGTTCCATAACGAGTTTAATATTACCAGCTTAAAAACTTTAATTTCTTCTTTTGAGCCATAATATCATTAAAATGGCTAAAACGTGACAGGACCAACAAGGAGTGAAACATAGACACCGTCAAGAAGTATTTCATGACCAAAAACAAATTAATGCGCGATCATTCAGTTATATGTAGTTGTTGTATATATTATGGTTTGTTGTGATAAATGCGTATTTTACGTTATGTATATGTACTAATGTTGTGTTTTGTATACGTTCATGTACGACTGATAGAATCATTCCGTGTGAGCTACATCCAACATAAGACAGCCACGACAACGCAGGTCCATCACATACGAACTTCATGCGGTTCTACTCTGCAGTGAAGGCAAGCACAAGAATGACATGCTAACTCATTGTACACATTAGTCTGGTCTTCGTAGATAACGACTGGGTTAGGAATATTTGTAGATTTAGGTATTATATGTTTTACTAAATGCAGAGTTATTTGTGCTTTTTTGTTGACATGTTCACAATTGTGGAGAGATATTCTGCGATATAGAGTCTGATGTCATTTCAAGCGAATATGTCAGCTGCGCAGGCGGCTATTTATACAAATGTAGAAGCCATAGCTATGGAACAAGCAAATATAGTGGCTAAAGTAACAAATCTGACCATCACTGTGAGAAATTTAGTTACAGAACTGGCAGAGTTAGCCCGGAAAGTAAAGGGTATAACCAGTGAACAAACTGTCCTCAAGGGAAGATTTTGTTGAAGTACTAGCTGATGTGAGTACTTTGACAAATGAACTGACAGAAATCAGGAAAGAAATAAGTAGTATGAAGCAAACCAACAAACAATATCCGATCGAAATAAACAGAATAAACAGTGAAATGGAAACGGTGTGGGAGAGACAACAAACGGTACAAGTAGACGTACAAAACCTGGCCTCAACAGTAAAAGAAATAGCGTACGCATGTGAAGGGCGAGTAGAACAATAGTTCCAAACAATAAAAAAAAATCAGCAGTTTAAGCATCAATTAGACGACCGGATAGTGGATAAGGAACAGCAAATGTTATTGTCTGTTAATAAACGTATCAAGGAAGCTGTAGAGAATGTAGTGAGTGAAGAGCTACCGTTACCTTACTAATAGATCAAGAGTTGAGGGAAGGTCGCGAGCAGATAGGAACCGCGTTCCAAAGGTGGAAAGGAGAAGCTACACAGAATTTACAAGCGTGCACTCCCATAGTGGAGATCTAGAGGTAGAAATCAGGTCTCGATGTATAATTATTGGGGTGAGGAGCAGTACCCAGATACAAACCCAAACGACAGATGGATGGAAGTATGCTACCTATGAGTGATTATCATAGAAGATACCTTGTTAAAGCATAGGGAATTCCAAATATATTTTTCGGAAAAGAGGACATTAAATCCTGTCGTATTTATCAGACGATTCACAGGAGTGCTACCACGAGTTTGGTGTGATCGACAGATAATCGAATATGTATCAGGTTACATCCAAGGCGATGGTAGTCTGTGGGTGACTAACGTAATAAACAAGTGTCAAACCTATGACGAATTTGAGAAGGCATTCCTCAACAGATATTGGTAAAGGCCTTCAGGAGAGATTGAAGAAGGAAGTACATAACCCGAAACCCTTCATCGAAATGGAAACTTAAGGAGATACTTCGAAAAATATTTGAATAAATCAAGATATTGGGAACAATCAATCGATCACAAAAGTGTGATAATGATCATCAAAGCTCAACTTCCGATGGAAATCGGGGAAAAACTGCTGCATGTTTCAGAAGATAATCTGGAATAATTCATGTCTGCAGTGGATTCAATCGATTTGCTACAGGAGGAACAAAGAGGAAGAAATTGTTACGATAAATCCTATCAAATGGAAAATAGGCACAAAGGTTATAACAGCGATAACGGAAGAATGAATAGAAGACAAATGGATAATTTTCATCGAAACAATATGAATAATGGTTACATCAATGGAGCAAACTGTATTGAACAGCAGAATAATGGAAGAAATTATGAGCCTAACAGAAACAGACAGAGGGGATATGAAAGGAGGTACAATCTTGTATACAATGACCGGAGAAATCAAGGACAAAGTAATCAAACCATATATAAAGCAACGCCAAGGCCAACAAATAATAGAACCTGGCGAGAAAAACCACCAGTCTTGGTCGAAGCAACCGATGACAACAATGAACTGGCTAGACCAGGCAATTTAAACTGAATCCGACCAGTTTACGCCCCAGAGGTTCGGTCGATAAAAGAGTAATGCAGGGCAAGAAATCACTTGTAAACTGTTTTAGGTACAACGATGGAATGACGATCACTGAGGAGTTAATGGAAGACGTATATCCTGGGGAACAAGTTTCTAATAAAGTGACAATATCATCGATCCGTGCCGAAATATTGGACATACCTATGAGAGTAATCTGGAATACCAGAGCCTCGATAAATGCGATCTCCAATAACTTTTTTATACTGCTATCCCAAAAGACAGAGATACTGACGTTGCCGATACGAAACTTTAAGTTCATTGGAGCCTTAGGTAGCTGCTCGCAACCAGTTAGGACACAACCTTTGTTAGAAGTAAGAATAGGAAATAAAGCGATAAGATGAGTGTTCCTATTAACAGGGGATTGTATCATTGGATTAGAGACTATGTGGGAGAAGGACTTAAGAATAGACTTCTCATCCGGTAAAGTCAGTTTTTGTGATAATGGAGAAATGACACAAGTTGATCTGATCATGGAGGAAAGAAGCATTGTAAATTACTGTCCTGAGCGTGGTACCAAGTTCATTAAAAAAGAAAGGAGATGTAAGTATACAGAAGAGGTAAAGGAAACCAAGATACTCGGGATACTCGTAGCGGAACAAGTGGAAGAATAGGCAGAGGAAGATAATGGATTGGAAAACGAACAAAATCATCACCTGGTATGTCCTTTGGAGAAATATATCAAGGTTTTTGAAGAAACGCCAGGAATTATTAAGGATAAGGGTACGTTTCTGGCTCAATATTATGTAAAAATCAACACCTACTTCTTTCAGGCACTGTTTATAATGTATCTGTTTTACAGGTTTTTTGTTGGTATCAGGTAATGCAGCACACTTTCTAAACAAGTTAGAGGTATTTTGAATATTTTTGAACCTGCTTAGGGTTATTAAAAAAATACAAAGAAATTGATGCAACTTTTTTTCCAAAATCCTTTGTAAAATTGAGGTACCATTTAATCGAATGTTATACATTTGAAGACGATTAATTTTTTACCATATATGCATGACATGATGGCTGAGGTACCAGACCTCTTATGTATATTACATGGATAAAAATATCATTTCTTACATTTCAATTTTTATAATTTTTTCATAATAAAATTTTTATTCTTTCTATAATTTAGTTGATTCTGCAATAAAGCTTAGGTCTACTCATAAGCATGAACTATTGCAAGTTACAGAAAAAAATTAGAGCAACGCTTTATAAACTTTAGGAAATAATTGTACCCAAATTCGGAGAAATACAACTTGTGGGAAATTACGAATGAAGATAAATTAAACTATGCCTCAGAACATTCTTGAAGCACAGCCTGCATCCTGCAGCATTTCTTCACATTCAACCTTCCTCTTTGCATTCCTTTTAGCACTTCTTGCTTCTTTGGTAACTTTAAGAGCGAATATTTCAGCTTCATGCACCTGTTGTTTGTCACATGTAAGCAATTGATCTTTCATATTAGAGCCACATTTTATCCCTAAATTTCTCGGGACTTCCAACCTTCCTATCACTCCATCATTGAAACATATCACTGCATCTAGTACACCAACTTGTAATGTATTTAGTCCTACAAAAACATTCTTGGGTAATCTTTACCATATGCAATGGTTGAAACTTTCATTTGTGTTCTGAGTGCCCCGATGAAGACATTTACTAAGCAAAACAGGGTCATTCATGTCTCTCAAAATTGCTTTTATTTCATTAATAACAGGCTCAGGAGGAGACTCTTATGATGGTATATTTGACCACTTTCTTTTTCTTTTTGGTAACCACACCAAGAATCTGCTCCTTTAAGGCAAAGTCCATGAACAGGGTGGTCATCTGTGGACAACTTATGAATGTAGGTGGCCCATACAGCTTTTTTCATTGTTGAAACATCATTGAGATGTGCAGTTCGTCTAATGGCGAGTCCATAATAAATCTGAAGAAGGTCTATTTCTGTTTCTGACAATCCGCCTCTGCCAGACAGAGATTTTCCATCAGATAGCAACTTTCCTTTAATTTCTCTTCATAGCTCTCCCAATCTTGCACCCATCCTCTTTTGCACATGTCCACAAAACTCCAGTTTCTTTAGCAAGGTATCACCATGAACATTGAACTCATTAATTTTATTGAAAGCTCTAGAGTCCCCATCGCGTAGATGCTTCATATATCTAACGTTACAAATGGGCACCAACCTCTGAAATATTTTTAGAGCTCCATCGCACTTCATACCACCACTGTAACCATCATAATTCTTAGTACACTGATGTTCAATATGTCCTTCAGTGCTACCATGGCAGGTGTGGAAGCACTTAGAGAAGCACTCGACATCAACAACTTTTCCATTCTCCAGAGAAGTAGCAGTGGCACCATTCAAGGAACAATGTCCTCAATGTTGCCATGTCCCATCAAGTGCAACCACAATGTCCCTGGTTCCACTAATATTTACAGTTTCTTCTACTCAACGTTTCATAGATGCTTTAGACACTACCGTCAAGGCACCTAAAAGTATTTTTATGTACTTACTGAACCTACTGGGAGGAGGAGGAAGATCCATCAAACCACAAAACATTTGAGCAGCCTTCTTTCCTTTTCCTATTGCACGCACTGCATACACTAACTTGAAATTCACATCCTATAATTATGCACAATGTTTGAGGTCATTTTCGAGGCAGGTTTATTGCAGGGTCTACAAAGAACAACTAATTTTGACGCTAAACCATTCCTGTTACTTTGTTGTTCACTTATTTCCAGACAACCTACACCATCACTTTGTTTACAATTCGGCACTTCCTTTATCAAAGAAGATAAGATGTCCACATCAACAACTACAAATCCACTACAAACAGCGTCATTGCTAACACAAAAACTTGAATCACCAGGAGGTGTGCCGTTTGGGAGTTTCTTACCTGAAGAACTGATACATAGGTTACTTTCAACAGTTTGGCTTGTTCTGTTTGTCAATAGGTTACCATGGAATTTCCTTTTATTGAATTTCTTGATAGGTAGCATGGTTCGTATTTATTGCTCACTGAAGGATATGTACTTCCACAAATATATGTAGCACTTGGGCAACAAGCATTGAGTAACACATGAACAAACTGCTTCAGCAAAACAAAAGTAAATGCTAGCTAAGATAATCATTTACGGACACTAGAGACCTGCACTGTTACCAACACATACAATGTATCGTACATATAATCGCTGGAAACAGAAAGTTCACAGTTCTTTTCGAAATAATATATGTTTCTGTAAAAGAAATGAAGGGGGCATAGCCGCATACATTACTGTAACTTTAAAATTTGGTATATATAGGTCATTTTTCATTAGAAACCCTATAATGTATATATCAATATAATCGGGAAAAACTATAGAATTCAATAAAGTCATAAAAAATTAGATTTTTCCGCTATTTATAAGTACCCTGTATCCTAAAGGGATTTAAGCGCCATTTGGAAGTATTTCCTCATGAATATTGTAATAAATCATATCCTATTCTGTGGAGACTGAAGAAATTAGTAGGTGAAGAAATATACAGGATGATAAACTGGGACCTGATAGAATCATCAGTCAGTCCATATTGCAGTCCGCTGTTAGTTGTACCTAAACCAGGGGAAAAGAAAAATTGGTGTTGGTTGCAAGAGTCATCAATACAATTATTGTACCAGTGAGAATGCACCCAGAAAATACAGGTAAACTCATTCAGAAGTTTCATGGAGCCAAGTACTTTACCAGTATTGACCTATGGACTTCCTATTGGCAGATGAAATTGGATGAACAATCAAGATAATATACAGCCTTCATATATCTGGAGGAAGTTGCCTGTTTAAAGTATTGCCTTTCGGATTGAATGTCAGCACAGGAGCTTTTATGATGGGATTAATTAGATGCAGTGTTAGGACCAGAACTAAGAAGTCAGATTATCCTGTTCATCGATGACATCTTAATCGCTACCACGACATGGAAACACCACATCTGCTTATTAGAGAGATCATTGGCAACTTTTAGGAGATCTGGAATAACTGCAAACCTGCAAAAGTCTAACTTTGGGATGAAGAATATAACATTTCTGGGTCATTTGATTGATGACAAAGGAATTTTGCTGGACAGTGCAAAGATAAGCGCTATTAAGAATTTTCCTACACCTAGGGATAAGAAATAACTTAAGGCGTTTTTGGATTTAGCCTCATTTTTTCGACAGTTCATAGCGAACCAAGTCATGAATGCAGAGCCATTAGTAAATCTGTTAAGAAAGAACGTTTCTTGGCAATGCACAAATGACTGTCAGTATCCATTTGTGAAAATCAAATACACTTTAATAAATGCGAAATTGTTGCATCATCCAGTTATGGAATTAGATTTTTGCTTGATGGCAGAGTCTTCAAATCTTGGATTAGGATCTTGTCTTTTCCAAATTAAAAGAATTAACAGCCAACCCAAGTTTTGCTCAAAAGCTTGTGCAAGCAGAGTATTGTCGAGTTGTGAAAGGGCATATACAACGACTGAGCTGGAAACATTAGCTATAGTCTGGGCTTTTAAAATGTTCTATTATTATTTATATGGGCACAAATGATAGTCTATTGTGATCACCAAGACCTCAGCTTCTTGCAGTTGTGCAGGATGCTGACACCGAGATTATTGTATTGGACAATGGCATTACAGGAGTATTGGTTTCAAATACAGTATGTTATAGGAAAGAACAATCAAATTGCAGACTACCCTATCTAGGCTGCCAGAAGGATTAGATCAGGAAGAAAAATTACGTGAGTGCAGAGAAGAATTAATTATCATGTTAATGAAAGAACCAACAGCAAGAACGTATTATTTGGAATTATGACAGGGGATGGAGAAGTTACAGAACAAGGATATAATAGTTTCAAGGCCAATAAATTCTATGAACGTGCCTTTATTTTTTCAGTCTTGTTTCCCTTGTTAACCACAATGTCTGGACTACCTCTCTGGTGCCTTTACCTTCCCTAAAGCCAAACTCGCGATCTTCCAACAGATTCTCAGTTTTTTCCCCATTCTTTTATGTCATGTATATTTTTCTATATGATTCTTGTCAGAAACTTGGGTGCATGAGAGCCTAAGCTGATTGTCCAATAATTCTCACAGGTGGTGGCTCTTTCTGTCTTTGGAAATGTGTAGGTGATATTTTTCCGAAAGTCTGATGGTACATCGCCAGTCTCATACATTCTACACAACATCGTGAATAGTCTTTTTGTTTCCACTTCCCATTGTAAGCTTTCCAGCTGTTTGCTTTCGTTTCGAAACTTTGCTGTGAAGTTTTTCAGGGTCTTCTGTTGTTTCAAGAAGTGGCAGTGACTTTACTCTTTTTGTAGGATATTCTAGGTCAATGAGGAAAAGTGTTATGAAATCGATGTAGAAAAAATTCCGAATCCTATCAAGTTATTCTGCCTTGATCAATTTATACCGAAATCCCATATCCAAGTCAGCCATTCGGTATTGTTAAAGGTCATAAACATCGATCATGTAGTTTTAATAGTCCAGTTTTACAGGGTGAACAGTCACCTGAAGCTCTGATAATTTCAGGGATATATAAAGTGAAAAACTTATACACAAGAAATATATAGGTTTTGGAACTTTAGAGACTAAGTAATGTGTTACACAAACCGCAACTGTTGATAAAGTCAAACGGTAACTGAATACATTACATAACTAGCAACATGCACGGTATCTTTCACATGCACTGTACCATTTACGTTGTTATCTCACATGTAAACACACTTTGACGTGGAATACAAACTAGAACTCTGGCAGGATACAGCAAACATTGTTATAAAACGTTTCCATGCATAATGGCGGCTGCGTTGCCAAGACGATGGACAAACAGTTCGCCTTTGCTGATACGGGACAGAAGCACAGCGAGGATTCTGAGAGGTAATTCACGATGAACGGGTTGCTCGCGATGCGCATCTCTCTCTTTTGCACTTTGTTCCTCGTTACAATAAAACAAACTGCTGTTCGTGAAATGTTCATGTTCGTAATGTAGCTATAACTCGTCGAGTATGGCAGGAATTTGCAGAGAACAGCAATTATTTGTCTCACAAAAAGTTAATTATTCTCTGTCTCTTGTGTTCCTTTGTGGAGTTTCCTTTTGTAGTTTCAGTAATAAAACAGGTAGATGTCGCGCAAAAAATAACTAACATACTTACTGTGTGATGTTCATATTATGTAACGGAAGTCCATGAATTGACTGATTAATTAGTTGCCTCTCCAAACATACGGTGGCACATACTCCACTCAGTTAGCAACTATGCAGAAAAGTATGGAAATTGGGGGAGTCAAGGATCACTAAATTAACTTGGAATTCGATTACTTTCGTCCTCTGGGCCGTGCAAATCGAAAACAAGACTTTCGGAATTTGCATAGCATTTGTTCAGTCTTCAAATAGTAAACTAAGCAAAACACGAAATATACATTGGTATTATAGATTTACAGGCCGGACCCGAAGCCAACCGACAAAATTTTGGTGTTGAAGGGATATTTTCTGCCCATTTTGATATAAGAGACATGTACTCTACGGTGTCTCGTTACAGAGTACTAATATATTTATGGTTTGTACTGTTTGTTAAACCAACTGTCAATAGATAGGGGTGATTCTGGCACAGTTTTAATTTATTCAAGATGGCGGACCTTTCCCCCAACCCTCTGCCTGTCTCCCTGGTGCAGATGTGGCAACATTGCACCAATGACATTATGGGTTTGATCCCCTCCCTTCTCCCCTCCTCACTTCTACCCCACCCCTCCTCTCCTTGCCCCCTCCCCTCATCCACCTGGAAAACTGGCAGGGAAAATCGCTCAGTCTGTGCTGAGGTGGAGGTGAGGAAGGATCTCTTTTTTCTTTACTTTGGGTGTTATCCTGTTGGAAATGGTAGCAAATGCTCGTTATGTGTTCAACTAGCGAGATGTTGGTGCTGAACAGAGAGCACTTTCACAATCGTACCTGAAAAGTATTACCTGTAAACATTCAACTGAGGACTGTGACCATAGCGCCCTAACGCTCTACATGAGGATTGGAAAGGAAAGATAACCGAGTGTAAGAAGAAGAATACTTTTGAGCAAATAATGGTGATCCAGTGGGATAGGCTGAAGTTGCATTTTGCAGATCATACAGATAGTTACCTGTGCTGGCATATCTACTTTCAAATAGCCAGTCAATATGCTTCAGAGACGAATGTGTGCTCTTCAACAATCCCAGCCTGACTAACTTAGTTCACAATATCGCCATCACAGTGACCTCAAAATTGTGACATCATGGGTGCAAATCTGGTGCAAATTAATGACAATGTGGCATCCAGTCACATGCGCATGTCACCAGTAATATAAAGTGATCACAGTAGCCCACTAGTCTCTTACAAGTAAGAAACAGGGCTAGCTACGTTATCAACTATCTAGTTTCGACTACTGTTCAAGGTCATCCAATTGCCCAATTCATATACATGTGAATCTTTGTATATAGGATACTTATTTGGATTTTTGCTAGAAATTACATCTAGCAAATCTTATCAATAACTGATAGAGGTATAGAGGATATTTTGCTATTCCTCTAGCACCAACGAGTTTCTCCAGCCAGTTTAGCCAATATCCCTACGTGGGAAGGAAAATAATGGGACAGAAAACTATCGCTGAAGTTACCTACCATTAGGAATGTGGGTGCACTCAGCAACTGTAATATGACTTTCAAATGATAGAGCACAGCAGTCAGTCATCCTTTCCTTTCATGTTTTATTCGGCAAATCTAGATTTCATAGTATCAATTCATGTCCCAATAGGCTAGGCACTAGCCTAAATCTAGATTTTTCGAATAAAACCTGAAAGAAAAGGACGACTGATTGCTGTGTTCCTTCATTTAAATCAAATCACTGAAGTACAGGGAAATAGCCTCCTGCCGATCTATAACTGAATATTTGTTGGGAGCGACATAAGGATGGGTAATAATATTAGGACAGAGACCTACTGTCCCAGTGCCGCTATAAATCCTTGGTCCATATATACAGGAGTCATGTAGCAACATCACTGTGAAATGAAAAACGCTTATACCTATTTATGAGTCAGAAGTCTCATCCTAGTCAATAGAAATGTGGGATATACATCATGTGATACATTTAATCTTACCTCAACGTAGCATCTCACAAGGGAAACTCACTATCACACTCCCCCTCCCCCCTCGCCCCCTCCCAAGAGATGGAGAGGTAAAATGGCCCAGTGGATAGTCCTTCAAAAATAGGACACAGATCAAGCATAACGCCAGCCGCAGCGGCCAAGCGGTTCTAGGTGCTTCAGTCCCGATCCGCGCGACTGCTATGGTCACAGGTTCAAATCCTGCCTCGGGCATAGATATGTGTGATGTCCTTAGGTTAGTTAGGTTTAAGTAGGTCTAAGGTCTAAGGTACTGATGACCTCAGATGTTAAGTCCCATAGTGCTCAGAGCCATTTGAGCCATTTTGAATCAAGCATGAAAACAGGAAAAAGGTGTACTGATCTGTGAAAAAGAAGCAAAATGGAAACAATGTACATTCCACTCTAAAGATGTGCAACATCGAGCGAATCTCCAGAGCAGTGTTGCCACTTACTGTCACCTTCCCGGTTTTCCTTGCTACCTTGTATACTATCATCCTCTCCACTGGCGTTTACACCAACCTGTGGAAGACTTCGTGCATCCTGCCGTTCCCCATACCCAACAACCCCCCTTCCCCCTCTCTGACACCTCTTCCAATCGTCCCATCTGTCTCACCTCTGCGTTCAGTAAGTTCTTTGAGTCCATCCTCTCCCAACATATCCATCACCACCTCACTGAGCACCATCTCATTCCCCTTATCCAATGTGATCTCCAGCCCTCCTTCTCTGCCGATCACCAGCTCCTTATCCTTACCAATCTTCTTTCCCTCCAACTTAACTCCTGTAGTTCCGCTACCTTTGTTTCCCTCGACATCCAGAACGCCTATGACTGTGTCTGGCATCCTGGGCTCCTCTTTAAGCTCCAGAGCTACGCCCATCCCATGAATTTCGCCCATCTCATTGTTTCCTTCCTCTCCCACTGTCCCTCCTACGTCACTATCCACAATACCAACTCCCACACGTTTTGTGCCCCAAAACTCCGTTCTTTCCTCTCCCCTCTGTCTCGTGCATATTGCAGATATGCCCAAACCTCCCCCACCTGTTCGCCTCCTCCAACTTGCTGATGACATCGTCTTTCTGGTCCTCTGTCCTACCCTTCAATAGTCCCAATGTACTCTTCAGCATATTGCCATTATGCCCAAACCTCCCCCACTTGTTCGCCTCCTCCAACTTGCTGCTGACATCGCCTTCCTGGCCATCTATCCTACTCTTCAATAGTCCCAATGTAATCTTCAAACCCACCTCTATCAGTTCACCACTTGGTGCGACCAGTGGTTCCTTCACACCAATCCTTCCAAGGCAATCATAATAGGCTGTACTTCCACCTCCTTCCTGCTCCACTATTGCACCTTACCATTTATGGTCATCCTATCCACTTCACTCCTACAATGAAATACCTTGGCCCACCTTTGACCATCACCTCACCTGGACTCACAATCACCTTGCGATCCAACATAAAGCCTAAAATACACTTTGCTTCTTGAAATTTCAGACTGGCCGGACAGGGGGACTGCATCCTTCCACCATCCTTCCCACCTACAAATCCCTGATACGTCCCATCCTTTGCTATGCCAGCATCACCTGGATTTCCGCCCCACCCAATTTCTATACAACCCTCCAAATCCTCGAATGCTATGTACTCCACCTCACTTTCTATCTCTGTCTCCCACCCCCCATACAGATTCTATATGACCTCATCCCCTTCCTACATCTTCTCCTTTTCTTCGAACACATCTGCAAACTGTAAATCTTCTGCAGACTCGATCTTCCCCCATCCCCTGGTGTTGCTTAACCTCTCTGCTCTCTGCCCATTACCACTGTGTCGTGCTCTTTCTCTTTCTCCATGCCCCCCACCTTCTTTACCAACATAACATCCAGCACCTGCACTTCCCATATGAAAAGCTATGCCCTCCTAGCAACTGTACTGCTTCTTCCCCCTTCTTTACAGCTCTCTCTGCCATCCTTTTCCCTTCCCCTGAGAGGTTTTTTCCTTCCTCCTACACCCCATCCCTTTCCAGCCCACCCCTACTGCATCTCTGTGCTCCCTCCTGGCTTGCTTTCCCTCTCCCTCTCCAACCTCACCTGTCTCCTGCCCTTTGGTGCACCTCCTCACCCCCTTTCTGTTCATCCATCCTTCTCCAGCCCCTCTCTCCCCCACTGATCCTCCTCTTTGCTGTCTTCCCTCCTCTAAGGCCTCCCCTACCTCAGCAGGTCCCTCCAGTTTATATTCTTTATTGTGTGTGCTCCATCTCATGCTGTGGTTATGATAGTGCCGTTGTTCTGGAGTCCATCTTACTTTATGCTTGTGACTTTGGTGTACTTTTCGTGCTCCGCACATCGCAAACTGTGTTTTTATCTTCATTTGGACTTTTTTTAACCGTGTCCCACCATGAAAGTCTCTTTGTAAGCCTATATTTTAACCCCACTGTGTCCCCTTATTATGTTCTTATGTTTCCCCTTTTATCGCTTTTTATCTGTGTCATCATCATTTGCTGAAAAGCATTCTTCTTCTTACAGTCCTCCATTATCTTTCCTTTTTTTTAACCCTCATGTGGGGCACTATGGTCACAGTCCTCAGTTGAATGCTTACAGTTAATACAGTTATTGATGTCCTCTCTGTTCAACACCAACATCTCGTCAACCAAACACATAGCGAGTGTTTCCCACACTTTCCGACAGGGTAACACCCAAACTAGAGGAAAAAATGAAAGGATCCTTCCTCACCAACAGCCCAGCACAGACTGGGCGATTTATCCCGCCATTTTTCCAAGTGGGGAAGTGTAGGGGTTATGGAGAGGAGGGATGGGGGTAGTTGGAAGGGGTGGTTGCAGGGGTCAGAAAAGGGAAAAGAAGTCCATGACATGTACAGTGTGACACTGCCACAGGGGGTGGAGTGGAAGGAGGGTCCGCCATCTTAAATAAATTAAATATGTGCCAGCCTAACCTTTATCCCACTACTATTATCTTAGTTTCTTTGAAAATTCCATCATAACAGTGTAAAAAGTCTGTAATAAGCATGCACCCACAAAACACAGAGCAATAATAGAGCCCTCAGACCAAACAAGCACACTTGTCACAGTGTATTCAGTCCTTTCTCTCTATGTACAGTACAATATGTAACAAACGCACAACTGTTCCCTTACAGATATTGTTCAAAATGTCTGCAACCACGACTGCTGAGTGGGGATGAGAAAAGGGAGACTGGTTAAAACCAATCCCAGATGTTTCAGTTTTAGATTACTGGATTTTTTCGGTATTTGTTTGGTCTCGGTCATAAGACCCTTTTTTTCATTTTTTACTAAAAACCGTGTAAAAAAGCCTGCATAGAAATTTGCCATAGCAGCTGCTTTAAAGTTTCTGTTTTTTAAAGTAAAACGTTCTTTTCTTTTTTTAAAAAAAATGACAAGTAGTGTTCCTACGCAAAACTTCTGATGCTTTGAAATATTGTATTATTGCAGAAAGTGAGAAAAGCGATCAGCGCTATTTTCATAACAACGGCGACGGAAATGAGCCACAAACACTTGACCTAAGAATCGATACAGCACTGCTGATACAATACTGTAGATGTTGCCATGTCGCATGGCCTATTAGACGGTACGTGTGCAAGTGCATTGTCGAAGAGTTGCCCCCCACCTGGTCTATAATCTCTCGGTTTAATCCTCGGACGTCGGTTGTACTGAATGTGGCTCCCATACCAAAATTGAAAGTATATTACGAAGTTTGGTAGCACTGAAGTACCACGCTCCAGTTGCTTTAAAAGTCTGAAAGCGAGAGGGAGGCAAAACGGACTTGAGGTATCACATAAGGAGTAAATATCCATAATGTTTCCGGAAAATAAGGTAATTATTGACTCTTATATCTCTAAGTTCTGATGTGCCCTTAAATCTGGGATAATAACTGAACCCTTAGTTTTGTATATGAAGATGGTAGCTGTGATCTAGCAGTTCTCGAAGATTGAAATTACATTGAAATCCAAGCCGTTAACAGCTTACAGGCGCTGATAAGTATCAACGGGCAGAGTTGAAAGTGCGTGCGCCGAATGGGACTCGAAACCGAGATCTCTTACTTACATGGCAGATGCTCTGTACGACTGAGCCATCAAGGACACAGACGATGGCGCCACTGCAGAGACTTATCTCTGGCATGCTCCCCGTGAGCCACATTTCCATCTTTCTGTCCACACACTACATTTTCCGGCCGCGGTGGCCGGGCGGTTCTAGGCGCTTCAGTCCGGAACCGCGTGACTGCTACGGTCGCAGGTTCGAATCCCGCCTTGGGCATGGATGTGTGTGATGTCCTTAGGTTAGTTAGGTTTAAGTAGTTCTAAGTTCTAGGGGACTGATGACCTAAGATGTTAAGTCCCACAGTACTCAAAGCAATTTGAACCACTTTTTTAGAGTTCGTAAAATACACAATTTAATACTGGGAACACTGCTGACTAGTAAATAAGTCAGTTAAACCAAATACTCACCTTATCAAGAACCACAGTCCTTAAAATGCGTGGGTGTAATGTAATAATTTTTGAGGAACAACAAAAAACATAAAGAGGAGATCGCTGAACATTGATGAACCCAAAATAAAAAAATCTTTCTTTTCTTATGCAGTTGCAGCAAGTATTATAATTTTTCGTATGACATTGCTCTTTAACAGATAACTACACGTCAAAAACTGCAATTCATCAAACAAATAACTACACTTAGCAACAGCATAAACGGATAAAGGTCCAATGACAAACGCCTACCACAGCGAAGCCCTTTCAAGTAATTAAATTTTAGACACAATTTTCTTTATGGAAGAAGATTCCTCTGTCCTAAAGACCGCTTGCCACGTTAAGTTAACGACTTTCTTTTCTTATGCAGTTGCAGCAAGTATTATAATATTTCATATGACATTGCTCGTTAACAGATAACCACAGGTCAAAAACTGCAATTCATCAAACAAATAACTACACTTAACAACAGCATAAACGGATAAAGGTCCAATGATAAACGCCTACCACAGCGAAGCCCTTTCAAGTAATTAAATTTTAGACAAAATTTTCGTTATTGAAGAAGATGCCTCTGTCCTAATGGCCGCTGGCCACGTTAAGTTAACGAAAATTCAGTGCTCAATAGAGTGAGAGAGAAACAGGGTAACAGGAGCAAGGGCCGGTAGCGATCCAAACAAGTTTTACGAGGGTCGAATATACTTTAGAATTTACACAAATTTTGGTTAATAATACAAGATGCCCGTTGTTAGTTATTTTAATGTAACTTAAGACTACGTCCAAACACGCTATCACGTGCAGGCAGGCTCTCAGGCTTATAAACACAGTAAGCCTTATGGCACAACGGCCAATCAAAACACCAGGTACAAGGCGTGAAATTTGTGAGACCTCCACGCCAACCTGCCTAGGACATATAAATCACAAACTGATTCCAGACTAATAAATAAATTCTAAATATAAAGACCCGTGGCCGGTATCAGAAAATGGGTCAAATGGCTCTGAGCACTATGGAACTTAACATCTGAGGTAATGTCTTCTAGGCTTAGAACTATTTAAACCTAACTAACCTAAGGATATCACACACATCCATGCCCGAGGCAGGATTTGAATCTGCGACCGTAGCAGCAGCGCTGTTCCGGACTGAAGCGACTAGAACGGCTCGACCACATCGGCCGGTAACAAATATAATTGAAATATAGAAAGCCAAAGTAAGGCAAACACTTAAACTCATGGAGTTACAGGCAAGCGAAGAACTGCAGTAGCGGAACAAATGTACAGGAAGAATTAGCTAAGACTGGAGGGCAGAAACAGCAAATATAATTATTACGCAGGTGGCTAGTTCAGCAAACACCCAATAAGAAGTAATGTGGAATTACTAGACTCAGCTTCCCCTTTTCTTCCTAAAATAAATAACTTTTTTGCAGATATATGGGGAATTTACATTACAGAAAATGCTCTGATGAAAGCCACAAGACCAAATAGAACATACAGTGATGCCCATTCCCGGGTTCGCTCTTGCATGCAACGAACATGGTATTAAATAGTGGGTAATCTATCCTATAGCAAACAGACATTAGCATAACTAAACACTATTATAGTAAAACACAAAACACCAATAAGCAAAAGAAGGCTGCCGAGCACTAAATATAAGCAATAAGCCAGCATCCAGTATTGTCGTACATATGAATTAAAATTCAAATTACAATAAATGTTTGTCACATATCACTAAAATGTGACCAGAAAAGCACAGCCAGGTATAAAAATACATACGAGTGGCTTCACTCGCGACTGAATTTCAGAGGAACAGCCACAAATACCGGTTACATCCGAAAGGAACAAGGACGCATTGTGTCACACGTCACTTAAGATAAAAATTACTGCCCATTACGGAAAAGCTCTCACCATAAAGTCCACAATACAGCCACACAACAGTTCCTACAGCAGAATCCAACCGCCATGATGGCGCCAATAATACCCCAAAGGCTAGGACAGAGTGCTCACACGTTCTAGGTAAAAGCCGACCTCCAACTCCCCACACTGCTTCCAGCAAGTCACTCCATAGTGGATGCTACTGTCGTCCCCACAGAGGCTTAATACTTTGTGACGCTCCACGAATCTAATTCTTTCTTTTCCTTTATCAAAATAATGTACACTTATACCCTACCATGATAAAGAGGACATTTGTGTAAAAACAATTGACCAATGTTCAGTTTTTACACACGTTGCATAATTTGCTTGTTGACTGAATAGGAGATGTTGTCTGATCTCTAATAACAAAGCTCATGACAGATCATATATAAAATCGCTTTATTGATTGTCAGTTACATAGCAAAAGTGAAATTTTGAAGAAATTGTTAATATGTTGCATCGTATGACAAAATTCAAATTACTTTACAACACTGTACTGCGCGAGATGACTGTTGATGAAATTACTGAAACGCCTAAAACAACCTGTGTATCTATGAATTTCGATTAAACAGTCTTTACCAGTAGCAGCAAATTATGGTGAGGAAAAATTATTCACTGTTGGTGTTCCAAAGGCAATGCAAGTTGATGCATTGTGGTCACAGTACTGTGGATTCTCTTAGAATTCGTTTCGCAAATCGGGGAAAACAAATTCTCAACAGGAACTCACATAGTTTTCTGTACTTGATGTTTATAATTATTTGGGGTTTTATTCCTCCATGTAACATTGTAGGTTCTCATGTACCAGTTTGAATGTTGTATTTTTCCTTCCTTAAGGCTGTTTGCATAACATGGTGTCTTTTGCAACTCTCGTAAGTGGTAAGAAGGAAAATGGTTCTTCAAATTTCAGAAAGACAGAAAATTGATGTGTCTCGTAGCTAACGCTGAATGGTTTGTAACGCACAAATGCACAAGACTGTATGAAGAAGGATGAGGCACATTCACCGAAACGCCTCTCTGGCGGCATTTCGAAATGATACGACGTGGATGCGCAGACACAATCATAAGATTAACCGATCTAAACTGAGGTACGTCATCTTCATATCAGTATGTATACTACAGTGTTGTATCCTAATGAGCCACCGCGATGTTGAATACCTCCTGGTGGTGTTAGGGCCACGTGACGCCGTAAGGAAAGAATGTAAGCGGAAGACGAATAGGCAGTCATTATTGCGAAGAAACGAACCGCAAGTGCGGAAATCACTGATACGAGCGGTTTTGATAAATGGCACATTGTTGTGGCGGGTCGCCTGTCGGCGTGCTACTGTCGTCAGCAGCTATGAATAGTGGGTGAAGGACGGTGAGGTCGGAGAATCCCCCGCTGTTTAATCCAGGATAGGCAGCGATTTGTGGCAGATCTGACGACGGAGGACTACGCTGGTGCACGCACAAGTGTTTCGGAGCCAACCTTTTAGAGGCCATTGTTGAACATGGAACTCCACATCACATGATCCCTAGGTGTTGCTGTGTTGATCCAATGACATCGTCAGTTATGCTTGCAGTGGGCATAGCATCGCTGAGTTTTTACTGTGTATCAATAAAAACGTGTCGCCTGTTGAATGAATCGCATTCCTTGTTACACCATATTGATGTATAGGTCCTTACACCCCGTCGTCCAGGGAAATGGCTGCACGAAGCATGCACCGCGCCACAGATGCAGACGAGTGAGGCCAGATTTACGCTGTGGGGTACATTGAGTCGGGCTTCCATGCGACCTGTGGCGGTAATAAACGGCATCTTGGTAGCTGTGAACTACGTGAAAGGTTATTGCGGACCACCTGCATCGCTTCATGCTTGATGTCTCCACTACCGCGACGTCTTCCAGCAGGATAACCGTCCGTGTTGCAAGAACAGAATCGTTCTACAGTGGTTTGGGGGGGCGTTACTCACATTGATGCTTTGGCCAGTAGATGTGCCTGATCCGTACCCATTGGAACACAAATTGGGTGCCAGCTGCGTGCCCATAAACTACTATCCCGTAATTTGCGTGAACTGCTTGCCCTATGCGTATACATCTGATACCACATACTTCTGGAATCCTCTAAAGGACTTGCAGAATCCATGCCAAGCAGAATCCCTCTTGTACTGTCTTTGAAAAGTGGAATAACACGCTATTAAATAGGTTGTCATAATGTCTGGACACATCACTACCTTTGTAAACAGTGATTACACCTTATGTACCATAATTCATTGTCATAAACGTTTCCAGTTAACATGCGTCAATAAACAGGCCATTTGTGGGATGACAGCATTAAGAGCTGCAACGACTTAAGGTTTCAGAAGAAGACAGGCATCGGCGCTGGCAGCTTTTTTCAAAAATAACCTGACAAGAGACGTACTGCTCAGATTACAAAAGATCAGATTTTTACGTAACTTGGCACTATGTTCCAGTGTGTTCCGAATTATATGTCAAATGTTCTACTAACTTTACGCTATTTATCATAATCAACAATGTACCTTGGATGTAAGTTAACTGTATAACTGAGAAACAATGCTTAATGTCTGCATAAACTATTTCATATTGTTACGCTGATCACGCTGTTTTTGACATTGCAATTTACGCTCGGCGTAATATACTAGGTCTACAACTTTGCTTCCGCCGTTTTTTCTCGAATTTCGGGGGATTTATTGTGAAAAACTTACGAAAAAGTTATGATTTATAATATTGCCCATCGCTGGCCACCAGATTCTCCCATCTTTCAGATAACATACGAATCCCATGGCGGAAGAACTGGGCGTCTTCTGTGGAGGTCCATGAATCGATTCAATTTTGCAATTGTTCAAACGATCGGAAGTGCTGGTCAGGCAGACTGTATGCCACTGATCAAATAAGGTGGTATTCAGAGAGAGCAACGTATGGAGAATACGGCGGGAGGTATAGGATTTCGCATTTCAACGTTTCCATGTATATTTTGACGGGCTTTGCGACATGGGGTCTAGTACTGATCTGCTGCAAAATTACCTTCACGTGTCTATCACAGTATTGTGGTCGTTTGTGTTTCAGTGCTAGGCTCGAACGCATCAGTTGCTTTCGATAATGATGTCCTGTGACTGTCTTCGTCTGTTTCAGTAGCTACGAAAACGTTGTGTCATCCACCGCCATGCAGGGCTTCGACATCAAAATCACCGTTCTTAAAGGCGTTGAAAACATTCTCTGCACGTTCTCCCACTAATAGTTCCATCACCATTGGTCTTACACGTTATTTTAAGACCCGCAGCAGCAGATTTCTTCATGTTAAAGCAGAAAATTAAAACTTCCCGCAAATGGCGAAAAATGGGTTCGTAAGTTGACGTACTTAATCGAGAATAACCTTATGATGCAATCACAAATCGACTGATATTTTTATGGCATTATGTTTACAGATGCCTAAGCTTATTTGCCTCGTGATGACTGGGTGTTGTGTGATGTCCTTAGGTTAGTTAGGTTTAAGTAGTTCTAAGTTCTAGGGGACTGATGACCATAGATGTTAAGTCCCATAGTGCTCAGAGCCATTTGAATCATTTGAACCCAAGCTTATTGTATTACACCTATGACCAACCACCGGAACCCCACTGGCCGCTACTGCCGTCTATTGCAAAATGGTGGAAGGAAAGTTGCAGACCTAATAACACAAAAGCCAATTAGGCGTCTGAAAGACTGAATGCGCTGACTAAGCGTTCTGCTTGTTCCGGTAAGTTTTATCTTGCTCACATCCAGTCGCCGTAATATTATTTACATGTCGATTCGGCATTTCTATGCCTGATTTTACTGATAAAACGTTTTTGCGTTTCTGAACAATCCCCAACTTGTCTGGACTTGTTGAGATAGTGAATTCAATCAATGTGCATGTCCAGACGTCAGAGATTTCTGACTCATCTATAAGGGGGTTATAAAGTCAGGAGCAGACATTCCTGGCGAATTATTAACTAATGTTGAACCATCAAAGCTGTCGTTCAACACTTCCTCCTTCTTCTTCTTCTTGAAACATGGAAGCAACTATCCAAAAGTTGTAAGTATAACAAATATTATGTTACTATCTACTATGTGGCAGTCAAATAAACCGAACACCAGCCACGACGGAACCGTGAAACGGTTCCACCAAATGTAATCACCAAACGCATTAAGACAATTACCTCACTGGGAGACGAAGCGATCAATTCCTATTTCGTAGAAAACTATCGGCCGCTGACGGTTGCTCAGCCACACCCACTCTTGCACTTCCTCGTCTGACTAAAACCGACGTCCAAGCTCGTCTTTCATCAAGTTGCCAATAATGGGAAAATCACACTGTGAAAGATCCGGGCTGTACGGAGGATGTTGCAGTGTTTCCGAACCAATTCTCTGAAACGTAGCCTTCGTCCGATGGGCAGTGTGGGGCCGGTATTATCTTGCAACAGGATGGTTCCGTCCACTGCATTCCGACAACCCAAGGGAAAACGGCAAAGCCAACAGTAACATCTCAATCTTTTTTTTTAAATTTTAAATTAACAGCAACCTCAGTTGCAATGTTTACCTATATTTACTTAGCTTTCAGTTCGGATAACCCAACCTTCTTCAGAATAAAAGAAACTACGATTTCTCCATAATGGACAAAGTCAAAAA
Source organism: Schistocerca serialis cubense (assembly GCF_023864345.2). Taxonomy (NCBI): domain Eukaryota; kingdom Metazoa; phylum Arthropoda; class Insecta; order Orthoptera; family Acrididae; genus Schistocerca; species Schistocerca serialis. The sequence continues at coordinate 132,641,676 of NC_064638.1, forward strand.
CTAAAAACTGTAATATAGTAATACATGGTCATATTGTAGTAACTTATCTGGGAAACAGCCTTGGCCCCATTTCGTGACCGCAGTACTGCAGCAACGGATGTTGTACTGTAACTGGCAAAAGCCTCGAGAGCTCATGCGCGATAGTGTGTCATGGTACTTGTTAACCCTGGTACCAACTCCTAAACTTAAAACTTTATGAATAACCAGGTGCGGCTAACGAAATTGACGTATACCTCACCCTGTAAGAAACAAAGATATATCGATTGTCTTATCATTTGTAATAATTTGTTGGACGTCAAAAGTGATATTTTGGAAGAAATGCAAATTTTTAAACACTTACTATACGACAAAAATAACTTTCTCGCCGACCAGCTGCAGCTACGAAACAAAAAGTTTTTCAGAGGTTTTCAACCGTTATTCCATCCGTCATAATTTTAGGGACTAATCATTATACTCTTGCCAACATGTGTTAGCACTCCCGTTTGCTGAATAGCTGGGATTATCTGGTATTTCAAACCCGTAGTTATCCTCATGCGGTCAAGTTCGATAATTAGCCCGAGTATGCTGGGTTGGCTTAAAATAGTAAACGAATTGCTCCCTTCACTTTAGACGTCGAACAGATTATTACAAATGTTAAGACAGTCTATATATCTTCGTTCCTTACAGGATAACGTATACGTCAATTTCTTTACCTGCACCTGGTTATTCATAAAAATTTTAAGTTTAGGAGTACATGTTGGTACCAGTGTTAACAAGTACGCACGACATACTATCGCGCATGCACTCTCGAGGCTGTAGCCAGTTCCAGTACAACGTCCGTTGCCGCCATACTGCGGTCGCGAAGTGGGATCTGGTTCTGAGCACTATGGGACTTAACATCTATGGTCATCAGTCCCCTAGAACTTAGAACTACTTAAACCTAACTAACCTAAGGACATCACACAACACCCAGTCATCACGAGGCAGAGAAAATCCCTGACCCCGCCGGGAATCGAACCCGGGCGCGAAGTGGGGCTGAGGCTTTTCCCAGATAAGTTATTGCAATATGACAATGTATCACTGTATTATAGTTTTTAGTTTTTGACGTTGTCCATTATGGACAAGTCGTAGTTCCTTTTATTCGGAAGAAGGTTGGGTTGTCCCAACTGAAACCTAGGTAAATCTAGGTAAACATTGCAACTGAGGCTGTTGTTAATTTAAAATTAATATTTATACAGTTGCTGACAAAGGCCGCGAAATGTTGAAAATAAAAAAAGTAACATTTAACATCTCCCCCTTTCCCTCATCCCAAGGATATTCACATTTGTTCACGAAGGACCTTCACTCCGATTGCAAGGCCCTCTGCTTGTCGAGTTCTTCGAATCGAGTGGAACCAAAATCAGTGCACAGCACTACGAAGACACTTTGCAGAATGAGCGACGCATCAAAGTCACAACGCCCAGGATTGCTGTCGGTCGTAGTCATCCCGCTGCATGATAACGCCCGTCCCCACACTTCCAGTTCAAGGAAGGTGACTTGGTTGGGAAACACTGTAGCATACTCCGGTAGCCCGGATCTTTCACAGTGTTATTTCCATATTGCTGACGACCTGAAGAAAACATGCATGGACATCGGCGCAATAGTGGCTGTGGTTGTCGATCCGTCAGCGGCCGACCGCTTTCTCCGAAGCAGTAATTGGTCGTTTATTCTGTAAGTAGGATAAATGTCTTTACAAGTGTGGTAATTAATTTTGAGTGGAACAATTCCTTTGTCCTCATGGTTTTCATTTTACTGCCCCTCATGCATTTTTCACTTACTGATTACTTGCTGTCACTAGAACATGCTTTTGTCTCATTCAGTGTTGCAGATCTCCAGCACTTGTCATACGTCACACTCGATCAAAACGGTGATCGGAGATCTGCAGCAACTGTCGTCGAAACAGATGTCCGTAAGGAAAATTCAATACGTATAACAAATCTCCAAAAATAATGTAAATCTAACATATGTACTACATCTTCCACTTACTGCTCCTTCTTTAAACGTTTGTGCTTGTTCAGATCGCTCATAAAGCCTCTTCCAGTCTTCTGCTTTCTCTTGCAGGCATTTGATATAATTTTTCTGTTTCATACCTTGCTAAATCTATGAATGCAATTACACTGTTTTTCCTAAGCCATACATTTTTTTAAATTTAAATTTGTAGAATCTACATGCACCTGGAGATGGAGCAGTGACCGTCATCTTCCGGAAAAGTACAGCTGATCAATCGTCTAGGAACCTGACTAACCAAATTCATATGGTTCAAATGGCTCTAAGCGCCACGGGACTTAACATGTGAGGCATCAGTCCCCTAGACTTCGAAATACATAAACCTAACTAACCTAAGGACATCACACACATGGATGCCCGAGGTAGGATTCGAACCTGCGACCGTATCAGTAGCGCGGTCCTGATTAACCAGCAGAGAATCTGCAGTGCAACTGTCCGATCGAGGGGCGGTCGAGGGACTGAAGCGGCCGATACTTGACTAACAAAGAAGGAAAATATTGGCGGAGTACTCTCTCGGGAGGCTTAACATCATGAACATCATTGTTGCCGACTTTGAGACTAATGTGGTAATATAACTGCGATAGCAATAATGGGTGAACCAACACCAAAACACGTTGAACTAGATTTTCTTAAATGGGTTTGCGTTTATTCCGCAGTTAGGGCTTGAATATGTACGTGTGTGATAGTGATAGCTATAGACTTGGGATCAAGGAGTCTAGACATTTCTTGGATGCAGTACTCAGGCAGCAGCAGTTGGTCGAGAAACGAGCAGCAACAGGGAAGTAACTGATTTGTGACAGTTTACGAATTCCTAACCAGCAACGAATTAACAAGCAGAAGTTCAAGAAGCTACAAAAGGACACAGATGAAACGAATTGTATAGTTTCATCTGTGTCCTTTTGTAGCTTCTTGAACTTCTGCTTGTTAATTTAATATTAATAGACACTGCTTTCGCGTTTTCGTTTGTATCAGAAAGTAAACCGATTTGGTAACATATTACAAATTCCTAATCGGGAGCGAATTATTTAGTCTCTCCTGAGTGCTTTGGTAGCTTTGTTTTTGGATCTCTGTATGTTAATGTAATTAATAGATACAGTTCTTGCGTTTTCGTCAGTGTATACCGTAGAGTTCTGTAGCGTGTGTTAATGCTCCTTCGTTTGTCTGTGTATTGTATTTTTCCACGGTCTTTAGTACGGATAGGTACTGTGACTGCTCTGAGTGGACACGTGCCGAGTTGGTGCAACACCACCTAGACTACAGGCCTGCGCGCACACTTGTGACGTCACATACTGATGGTCGGGTCTGTATCGGAACGCTCCTGCTAAGTACTCTGCATCTACACGAACTTTACGAGTTTTAGAGCTGAGAGCACATAGGGATTCTCGTGCTTTCCTCTCCTACGTGGCCTTGTAATGAAAGTATGGAAATTTATATCATTGCGTAAAGTATCCGAACAAACTGCCCTATGTTATTTAAAGATGTAAAATTATTTTGACGATTTGCCTTAAATACGCGTTTCTAGGCTTGAATACAAACTGTAATTTTAAATTCTGTCTTTCACCTCAGCAGCTACGCTTTCTTGCAGTAAAAAATCGCCAATATGCAACAACAAGCAGACGTTTTCGGTTTTAAATAAAGCAGCTGGAACTCCGACAGAATTTAAGAATTCGTTTCCCTGGTTATTTTCGTAAATTTTTCTCTCCACTTCAAAATTTGCTGACCTCACACAAAACTCAAATCATTCGACGAAATGGAGCACCTCCTGACATAATGTTTAATAAATGAAAAAACCCGAAAAAATATTTTATTTTCCTGTTTCTCCAGAACTTTAGAACCTTAAACATGAAAAGATTGTTTCTCCTATATCCTTGATTGAAATTCGTGTCACAGAGTGCTGTTAATTTAGTCATAATGCACTTACCTCGAAATTCTGCTTTCTATACTGCTTAATCTGTCGAACACTGAATTCATTAAAGCAGTTTTCTAAGGTTGTTTACTCAAATTGAAATTATTTACCAGGAGCTGTATATGTAAAACTGAACAAAACCATTCTGTAGCTCTTCCAAATAAAAGTACTGGAAACTCAATAATCTGGTAGGAATGATAAGGAATACTAAACATTTTCGAGCCACACTAATTAATATTATTCTGTGTGACAATAGTTGCAAATACGAGAGACATTTCACAGCCAGCTTCGTATTAACCTCGGAGCAATGGTCCAGAATTAAGAAAGAAATGATACTGGTACATGATACATAACTGCTTTTAAAAACAATTAGCAAATGTGGTACAATCGAAACAAATAACATGCTATAAATTTTTTGTTATTTACTTACCCTTGAATGATGCGTAGACACAAATTCCTGTCTGGGAATAGCTGCAATTCAGCGATTTCTCAGCTTCACAAATTTGGGAAATCGAAACATGTGTAATTTCATGCCTTTTCGAGATTTATAATTTCCATGGCAAAAGGGAACGCAGCACTTGTATCCCATTCTTCGAAGAACTGTAGGCAAATATATATCACTTTCAACACAACATACACGCCAACAGGACTGCCGACTGAAGATAAGATGGCCCACAGTTTGTGACGTCACGTGCCAATATGGCCGCTGTGCGCAGGCCTTGTATCTAGAAGGCTTTGGTTGGTGACACTTCGTTCTCTGCTCCACGCTATGATGGCTTAGATTACACAGCTTGACGCTGCAGTGGCTGGACATTACTGTTGTGAGCCAGCCGTGGGGATTCAACGACGTCCAGTCCGACCCACGAGTCCGCCACGACAGCGGTTGTCAGCCCAGGTCCTGCTTGCACTGAGGTTCATCCCTCACCCGTGGCCGAGTGGAAGGACGCCTACGGGCATGGCATGTGGCTAAAGACTTCGAACGCAAGGCCTCCGCAGTCAGTCTGACAAACAAATTCCGGGTACCTGAAACCTTGAAATCAAGGAAGGCAGGATTCGGTTACGATTGTGGACGGGGCCGTAATCAGTTACTATTGATTCCCTTTTGCAATTACACACATTTATTTTAAAACGGTAATTCCAGACTCACTAATAAATAAAGATATTACACCTTATTAATGAAGGAATGAATAACTATGTAATTAATAGTGCTTTCAATGCATTACAATTTACCAAATGAGCATAAAATACAGACACAGCAAATAATATTTTGAAAACAAGCCGGTGTGATCGTAATTAGAATTTTAAGTTAAGTAACCACAGTCACGGCTGAAGGCCTTTAACGTCAGTAAAACAGCAATGCAATAGCAAAGGTTAATTTAAAAGGACAAGCAACTGATCACCAAACAGGTGAGGCAAAATGATGGTAAACTGGGTAGCACAATCATTTAAACCCGCCAAGAATGGCAATTATATAAAAAATTTAGAAACATACAATAAAGCAGCAAATACAATAATGAAACACAAAGAACAGTCACAGACAGTGCACGAGGAATCGACCTCTGAGTAGGTCTGGCAGAAAAACACTTTGGTGAGCGATGAGACAAGCAGCAAAGAGTTGCATTCACTTGTCAAGATGGTAACTCAGACTAGTGGCAGTCTAACGAATGACTGATGATAATCTTGCTGAGGCTACCTGACATGCAATAAGCCAAATGCAAAGATATAAAAATAATCCAAAGCCAGAACCGGCGGTCTGAACTCCGCCCGCAGAATACTGTGCTTAGATCTCCTGGAACGAGAAAGGTATCACTACCACCAGAGCCGAAGAATCGCTCTGAGGCTCTGAGCACTATGCGACTTAACTCCTGAGGTCATCAGTCCCCTACAACTTAGAACTAATTAAGCCTAACTAACCTAAGGACATCACACACATCCATGCCCGAGGCAGGATTCGAACCTGCGACCGTAGCGGTCGCTCGGTTCCAGACTGTAGCGGCCAGAACCGCACGGCTACTCCGGCCGGCCCGAAGAATCGCCAACCAGCCTACAATCAAGAAAGCTGTCAAAACTACACGCCTCACTGGACAGCTGGGCCAAGGCGAGGGAACGTACACTGCCGTTACATACACTAACCCCCAGGTAACTGGGGCAATAACAGCCACGAGACAGGAAAAATACCGTTCGTTGAACTAAATAAATAGTAACAAATTGAACGAATTAAATAGTAATTATAAGTCCAGGAAAGCTAAGCAGATCCGCCTTCGCCAAGCACTTCACTCACTGCCGTGGCAACACTATGAGCAGCAAACAAACCCAAGTCACTAGAGAATCGCTGGATCTCACAATGGTGGAGGTTTCTCTCCTTGAATCCAAATGCACTCCTTAAAATTTGCAGGATCCGGTTTACGACGAGGTCGTGTACCCTCATGACCACAGCCCTTCCATCCGGCAGTCCATGCGCGCCGCCAGCGGTCCCAGCGCGTTCGCGCACTGCGCGGACCTGGCTCCTCTTGAGTCCCCAACCGAACTGTCCACTGACACGACCCAGAAGAACCACCACGTCGCCCAAAAGATAGCGTCACAGTTACTACATATCGATAACCGCCGCTGCTGCCACTAGCTGTCCGCCAGATGTCGCCAGACAAACAACCGCAACCATGTCAACTAAACGATACGGTCTGGCCTCCAACAGAGGACAGAAACCTACAAACGGCATCAACGTGAGCTGCAGCACGTCTCAGTTCTCTCCACAGCTCAGTTCTCTCTGTGGCTGACACTGTCGCTCAGCCAGATGCAGTCGCCCGCCTGTTTCAGAGGAAACCTCTCAGCCTGGAAGATCCAGGCAATCACAGAGGGTGGGATTATGGACAGTTGGGAGCTCTAATGTTAGGCGCATTATGGGGTACTTTAGGGACATGGCTGCCAAGGAAGGTAGAAAGCAAATGTGCACTCCATGTGCATACTGGGTGAAGTCATTCCAGATATGGAATGGGTCCTTCCGGATGCCATGAAGAGCACAGAGTGCAGCCAACTGCAGTTGGTGGCACATCTCGGTAACAATGATGTGTTTGGCTTTGGATTGGGAAACGTTATCTCTGATTTCAGGCGGTTATCAGAAGTGGTATAGGCTGCCTGTCTAGCAAGATGAAAGCTGAGCTAGCCACTTGCAGCATGGTCGATAGGACAGATTGTGGACTTCTGGTCAAAAACCAAGTGGAGGTTCAGAATCAGAAACTCAGATCGTTCTCCATCAGTGGTAGGCTGCAGATGTCTCAACTTGCGTCATAGAGTGGTGGGGTTTCAGGTTCGGCTACATAGGTCACGAGTCTATTCCACTGGCGGTTTTTTAGGTTAGAGGTTCTTGGGGAAACACAAAAAGGATTCATTCTCAAAGGCTGCAGGCCGAACACAGAAAGAACGTAGATCTAGGAACCATCGATATAACAGCTGTATTAGCAAAGTACCAGAGCACTAAACGCTAATAGAAAGCTATGAAAGCTGGCTAAAGCTGGAGAGAAGTTCAACCGAAATTTTTGCGAAGGACCTAACGCGGTTCCGAAAGGATGGAATAAACACAATTGGCGGTGGCATATTTGTTGCTCTTAGAAGTAGTTTATCTTGTAGCATAATTGCAGTTCCTCTTGGTTGGTATGGGTAGAGGTCATTTCTCGCAACCTGAATAAAATAACAACTGTATTCTTTTATCGACCTCCCAACTAAAATGACGACTACTGAAAGGTTCAAAGAAAACTTGAGTCTAATTACAAACACATACCCGACTACTACAATTATAGTAAGTGGTGACATCAATTCACCCTCGATATGTTGGTGAAAATACATGTTTAAATCCGGAGGTGCGCATAAAACATCAACCGAAATTGTGCTAAACGCGTTCCCTGAAAATTATTTCGAGCAGCTAGTTCGTGAGCCCACTCGAGTAGTAAACGGTTGTGAAAACACACTTGACCTCTTACAAGGAAACCTCCCGATCGCACCCCCCTCAGATTTAGTTATAAGTTGGCACAGTGGATAGGCCTTGAAAAACTGAACAAACATCAATCGAGAAAACGGGAAGAAGTTGTGTGGAACTATGAAAAAAATAAGCAAAATATACAAACTGAGTAGTCCATGTGTAAGATAGGCAACATCAAGGTTAGCATAAGCTGAGGAGCACCGTGGTCGCGTGGTTAGCGTGAGCAACTGCGGAACGAGAGGTTCTTGGTTCATGTCTTCTCTCAGGTGAAAATTATATTTTTTTATTTTCAGACAATTATCGATGTTTAGGCACTCACACATAATCAACTTCGCTCTCCAAAATTCCAGAACATGTTCAGATTTGCTTGGACATATGCAGGATTTGAAGGTCTATACACGGAAAAATTTGAAAACGTTAAAAACATGTTTTGACAGAGCACAGAGAAAACTGTGCGACTGTGAAACTGTTGCATTCATTTGTTCCACTTTATGTGACAATCTCTTATGTTTTGATCCTTTTTTGGGAGTGATTATCACATCCATGAGAAAACCTAAATCGGGGAAGGTAGGAGAATCTTTTTACCCATTCGCCAAGTGTACGAGTTAGGTGGGTCGACAACATATTCCTGTCATGTAACGCACATGCCGTCACCAGTGTCCTATAGAATATATCAGAAGTGTTTTCTTGTGGAGGAATCGGTTGACCTATGACCTTGCGTTCAAATGTTTTCGGTTCCCATTGGAGAGGCACGTCCTTTCGTCTACTAATCGCACGGTTTTGCGATGCGGTCGCAAAACACAGACACTAAACTTATTACAGTGAACAGAGACGTCAATGAACGAACGACAGATCATAACTTTGCGAAAATAATGGAAGTAAAATTTAGACTTGAGGGAAGACTTGAACCAAGGACCTCTCGTTCCGCAGCTGCTCACGCTAACCACGGGACCACGGCACTCCTCAACGCATATTTTCCTTGATGTTGCCTATCTTACACATGGACTACTCAGTTTGTATATTTTGTTTATTTTTTTCTTGGTTCCACATAACCTCTCCCTGTTTTCTCGATTGATGTGTGTTCAGTTTCTCAAGGCCCATCCACTGTACCAACTTATAACTAAATCTGAGGGGGGTGCGATTGGGAGGTTCCCTTGTTAGTAACAAATAATCCTGAGCTAATAACGAGCATCAAAACGGCTACAGGGATTAGTGAACGCAGGGTTGTCGTAACGAAACTGAATACTGTAACTCGCAAATCCTCCAAAAATAAACGAAAAAATACCTATTCAAAAAAACAAATAAAAATACGCTTCCTGAGAGACAATCGCCACACCTTCCAACAGTGTAAGTGTAGACTAGATATGGCTTGAATTCAAAGAAATACTATCGACAGCAGTTAAGGGATTTATACCAAATGAATTAACAAACGGAGGATTTGATCCCCCTTGGTACACAATTAACGGATCAGAACACGCTTGTAGAAACAACGGAAAACGTATGCTAAATTTAAGTGAGCGCGAGATTTCCAAGACTGGCGATCCTTTAGAGAAGGTCGAAATTTAGGGCAGACTTCAATGCGAGATGCTTATTACACGAGGGTTGAATGAAATGTGATGCCTCCACCTTCGTAACTCTTCAACAGTTGGCAGCATTGGTATGCGGCAGGTACTGGCTTGTTTCGTAGCCTCTTCTCTACAGCTCCAGTCGGCGGGAAGCCTTGGTAGTGAACGGTTGTGTTGCTAGAGTGTAAAGTATGGAACCCTGCGCAGACGGTCGGTCCATGCGATTTAAGCAACGTGCAGTCACTGAATTCTTGACAGCAGAAGGTGTCACGCTAAAGGAGATTCATCAGAGAATGAAAGCAGTTTATGGGGACTGTGTTGTGAGAACTGTGCATCGTCGGGCGAGCAAGTTTAAAGATGTTGAGTCGGGAACATCTGACGTGCGTGACAAAGAGTTGGATGTCCTGTGACAGCAACCACCGGGATTCAAAGCAGCCTCCATCCAGTCCAGATTTAGCACCGTCTGACTTCCATACTTTCCCGATAATGAAAGACGACCTGTGGGGACATCATTGTGCTTTTGATGAAGACCTTGAGAGAACTGTGAGACTGTGGTTGCGGAAACAGAGTACAGACTTTTCCGTGATGGCTTCAGAAAACTTGTTCATCGTTGGGAGAAATGTATCCATTTGGCTGTTGATTATGTGGAAAAGTGAATATTGGTAATTAAAAGTCACATTCTAAGTATTATTTCTGCGTTTGATTTATTAAAATATTCCCATCCAAACCCAATTAACGAAGGTAGAGACATTATTTTCATTCAACTCTCGTAGTTTCCACAACAAAACTTTGTCTCTAAAAGCAGAAAATCCCAAGAAGTTATCTCTTTATGTAAAGTATGGTAGCTGCAACACACAATCAATGCCTACTCTGTAAGACAGCAAAGGAAATACTATCTATGACAGTGATGCTAGAACAGACTTATACACATCCTTCAGAAATTCGTTCACTAAAGAAGAAGTAAATATTCCAGAATTCCAATCAAAAACAGCTGCCGACATGAGTAACTTAGAAGTATATATACTGGGAGTAGTGAAGCAACTTAAATCACTTAATAACAGCAAGTCCTCCGGTCCAGACTACATATCAGTTAGGTTCCCCTTGAGAGTATGTTGATGCAATAGCTCCATACTTAACAATTATATCCAACCGCCTGCTCGGCGAAAGATCCGTGCCCAACGAATATAAAGTTGCACTGGTTAGACTAATATTCCATGGCAGCGGTTGTAAGTAACGCTAATTATCGGGTAGTCGTTTGTAGTAGCACAAGTAATGCATTGTCATGGATGACATCATAAGAGCACCTCCTATGAACGCGTGTTGATATGTTAGGGCGTTTGCTATGTAGAACCCATGCTCAAAAGATATTTTTGTCTTGTTTTGATGCATATCATCATACCCCGAAAAACTGGATAGTTTTATTTTACGCCCTGTATAGAATATTTCTGTTATACTTTTTTCACCCAATTCCCTCTTGTAAATATGTTACAAAGAGGTAGATAAAAATAACTGATGATATAGTTTTATATTGGGAACCTTATTACGGAGAATACTTTTGAATATAACGCAAATTTCGCGTGCTGACAAAACAATGTACTACACTGTAATTGGCTGTACAAATTTCCACATCAGCGCCATCTTGTGCTGTGATCGGATGAAAAATTTCTTCCGCTAGCGTCAACTTGCATTTGCTAAGTTTAGCGCCATCCTGCATCTTTAGTTTTTAATTTTCATGCAATTCACCATCTTCAATTTTTAAATTCCACACTATCTATCACAATTAATTGTTAAATGTCCTACTACCTGCCATGTTAGCTTTTGAAATTTCCCATCATCTGCCATCTTGATGACATGATGTATTCAGGGTCATTGATGGCGTCACAAATGTACGTGTCAAGGTGCTTGACAGTGTCATTTGTTCAAGGTCAATGACCACACGTGCCGTCACCAGTGTGCAAAGTCGGTCAAAGTTTTTCCAAGGCGCCGCTGATATAACACTGAAACGCAGTACTGCATGTGCAATTTTGTCATACCATACACTGCTGCTGTTGAACATTTCCTTCCATGTAACACGGCCTCGTCTGTTGATAACGCAGGGCCAGGGAAGCTGTGGTTTTTCACGCATTGCTGGAGGAACCAATTTGCAAACTTCACTCAACGTGGAAGGTTGGCTGCAATTACTGCACCTTCTGTGGATGTTACATATGTAACACATGTTCAAGTTGGATTCTCAGAACAGTTGTTTTACCTTTGCCAACAGTCGCTTGTAACACATCTGCCGTACCGGGTGTTCCGCCAAATTTCGCATGGCCAGTTTTTTTCCAGTCTGACAGGAAAGTATCTGGTTTCTCGTAGGGATCTATGTACCATACTCAAGGTGCATCTAGCCAACTCTTCATTAGCAAATCTATCTGTACTGCTGTGTATTACTGCGAATGCACAACTAACCCTCCCGTAAAAACAAATCCGAGACAAAACGCACTGTACAGAATGTAACACTGAGAGCGAAGAGTAAAGTGAGCATTAATTATATCAACAGCAAATACAGACAGTGAACGCAAAAAATTTGTTTCCAAAAAATCACACAGCCTACACCGTCGATATTTACACAATTTTTCTGATATGTACAGATACAAAGATGAATGGAGGTAAGAAATCAAACCGCCAGAGCCCACGGATCCTTAGGGCTAAAATACTTAGAAAATATCCCTAAACAGCTTTTCGCCACATAGTTCCTTATAAAGTTGCTGGGTACATTTGTCTATTAGAAGGTCTCGCTTCTTACGCTTCTGTAGCCTTTACATTAGTTAACAGACATCGGCAGCTGTAGCTTCCGTTGTGAATAGATGCGGCCCATAACTAGTGTACGTAACCGTCACAGTTGCGCTGAGATAAACTTTTTGTATGTTGGACTGATGGGAAAACAAAGCGTAGTAGACAACGTAAAATGATATACAGACCTTCCGGATACTATTGCAAGTGACTTCCGTCAGCATGTACAATACTAATTGACCGTATGAAGATGGTGTCTGTTCTTTTGGGCATGTCAGAAAGAACAGATACCATCTTCATATAGTTAAGGCTAACCGGCCATTGACCTTCTTCTTCTGTGCTGGATGCACACGCATTCCCCGAACTCTTACGGGACTCGGTAAGATTGTCTGCCACGAGTAATGAGTGTAATGGGCAGGGGCACTACGAATGTAGTGCGTGGACATTAAGTTGAGAATGTGGATCTCACAGGGAGCGTGCAAGGGATAAATCCCTGCAGTCACACTGTTCTGTGTGCCCTCAGTGGCTCCGATGGATAATAGTCCGGCTTTTGCCGCCGTGCAGTGCGGACGTGTTGCTGTTTCCGCCTGCGAAGCGCGCGCGCTCGCTGTTGTTTACATTTCCGCGGCCGTCACTTACGTGTCGCTTACGTGCAATAGAACCATGGCCAACCGTTTTAGAAAATCCACTTTACGATTCACCTTCTGCAACGACTACGCACGACCAAAGGCCTTGGAAGTGGAACGCTTCCTACGCGACGTTGCTAAGATCCCAGCTTCCGATATCTTGGGCATCCATTTGTCCATATTAAGCAGTACGGTGTACGTCAAAGTTGTCAATGACGCGGTATGTGAACGAATACTTCGTGACACCACCCATGGCTTACGCTTTTGCCCCGCCGACGGCAATGTCGGAGCGGTCACCGTCGACCATGCCGGCTTAGGAATGCGCACCATACGAGTTTTCGAACTCCCGTTCGAGCTCCCGGCGGAAGACGTTATCGTGGCTTTCCGCCCATATGGCACTGTACATGGCCACACTGCCGAACGCTGGGCGCAATTCCAAACGTACCCCGTTCTTAACGGTGTACGGCAAATCACCATCGACCTCCATCGTCACGTGCCATCTTACCTGCAAATTAGCGGGTGCCGCGCGGTTGTCATATACGACGGCCAACCCAAGACCTGTTCCGGGTGCGGCAAAGAAGGCCACCTCAGATCTGAGTGTCTTCAGCGACGAATCACCCAATTGCCAGCCGCTACCGTGGCACCTCCGGCTCCGACGACGGTTTTACCGGTCACCTACGCATCGGCGCTCTCTTCTCCTCCCACCGGCCGCCGGCCGTCGGCCCACGTACCGGTGACCCTTCCAGCTGATACGGATACCGCCGGGGCCGACACGTCGCGCTCGAAGTCTGACGCTACTCCGGCGCCACTACCAACAGCGACGACTTCCGACCCCCACCCGCACGACCATATGGACGCCCCGTCAATTGACGTTCCCGCGACGGCCTTCCTCTCGGAGCGACGCGACTCTCTTCCGTCTTCTGACACGAAGGGACGAACCCGCAAACAACGTTCACCTAAGAGGCGCAAGAGGCGGCGCCATACGGTCTCGGAACGAGACGGATCACCTCCCCCTGATGCTGCAGAGGCCGTCCGACCCGACGAGGCCTCGGATAACCTACACGACGACACGAATGACGACAACATGACGCCGACTGTGGCTGTGACTCTACTGGCTCGCACAGGTGCTCCTGAACCAATGGACTCCACCGCTGCGACTGCCGCCGAGACGTCCTCCGCCCCTACGACCGACGTGGAACATACGACCATCACCACGACAGCGCCTTCAATGGTGTGGAGTGAGGACGTCGATGAGGACCCGGACCATACTTTGGGGACAGAGTTACCCCAGATGGAAGCATCGTTACGCCGCTGATAACGCCGTCAGGTGGCGTACGGCACGACTCGCCGTTGCCTCGCCCCTCATCGTTCTCCGCCGGTGGAGTACCCCTCCACGGCGGGGTACGGCTCCAAACCTACCGAATAGCAACGATCAACACTAACACCATTAGCTCACCCGTAACTGCTGCGAGAGATGATATGGGCGTCAGACATCGATATCGCACTACTACAGGAAGTACACTTGGCCAAACTTCCAGACGTCGCGGGATATAACATTTATCCTTCTCCTGGTGACCATCTGGGACGCGGCGTAGCTATGTACGCCAGAGAAGGCATTCCAGTGACCGATCTCACGTACCTTCCATCTGCCAGAGGCATGGCCGTCACCGTCATGGGGATGCGTATCGTCAACATTTACGCTCCGTCAGGCTCCACCCGCAGACGCGACAGGGCCCTCTTCTATTCAGAAGAAATCGCTCCTTTGTTTCTTGGACGCTGCGACCATTACTTGCTTGGGTGTGATTTTAATTGTGTCTTGCACCCTAAAGATCAAGTGCCCCACTACAACACCTCTTGTCGTCCGAGGTCTGTTGCTCCGCGACACTTGGGAAGTTCAGCACGGCGACGCACCTGGACATACATTTCAGACGAGTCACTCCGCGAGCCGCTTTGATAGAATTTACGTCTCTCGGGAACTCACACCTGCAGTCCAAGGTGCAGAACTTTGGCCCCTGGCCTTTTCGGACCACTGCGCCTACATCTGCAACGTTCTCTTCCCCAAGCAAGTGGTCTGGCGTAGTCGTGCACCGTGGAAGCTAAACACCAACCATCTTAATGATCCCGAATGTCTTCAACGTGTTACCGAGACATGGGCCACCTGTGAACGTCGCCTACCTACATACTGCACGACCTTGACCTGGTGGCTGGAATGTGCCAAACCTGCCATTCGACGTACTGTGATTCAGTATGGAAAGGAAGTAGCTGCGTGGCGCCGGCACACTACCGACTATTTCTACGCCGTTCTCCGCGACCTGGACGCCCAACCGCCCACCCCCGACACCCAGAGGGAACGCAGCAGGATTAAGGCGCAAATTGTAACTTTGACACGCCGTAGACTGCAGGGGGCTATGGTGCGAACCCGATGTCAAGATTCGGCGGAACAAGAACATCCCACCATGCATCATATCGCCTCCGATAGGAAACATCGACGACAACAACTCATCACCGAGATCAATACCTGTCACGGCCAGGCCGAAATCGTCAGTGCCTTTGTCGACCACTACCGCACAATGTACCAGGAGGAGACCACCGACAACCACGCCGAGGTGTCTGTGTTACCACACGTAACTTGCACCCTCACCAACGACGAAGCGGACGAGATGATGGAGCCAATTACGCGTGACGAAGTCCACGATGCCATCAAAAAAGGCGCTCTGAATAAGTCACCTGGTGTCGACGGATTGCCGATAGAATTTTATCGCGCTTTCCTCACACTAATGGCGTCGCGGTGGATAATGATGTTCCACGAACTGCTGACGATGGGGAACGCCGTACCGCCGTCCTTCGTCACGGGACTTATCATACCCATCCACAAACCGACACCAGGCGTGACGACAGCACATTACCGTCCCCTGACCTTGCTAAAAGCAGACTATAAAATTTTTACACGCCTACTGGCAACGCGATGCCGCAAGGTCCTGCCTAGCATTCTATCCCCGGAACAGACAACTCCGGGCGGCTCAGTTAATATACAAACGGCCACAGGAGAATGTCGCGCTTTAATTGCACTGGCAGCGGCGTGCAAACTCCGCGTCGCAGTGGTTGCCATTGATTTTGACAGCGCATTCGACAAAGTGCGGCATATTTTTCTCTTCTCAGTGATGAACCGTATGGGTTTTCCACCAGCCTTTATCGACGTTATACGGCGCCTGTACGGCACAGCTGAATCGCTGATTCAGGTTAATGGCCGTGTGGCGGGACCAGTGGCGATCCGGCGTTCCGTACGGCAAGGCTGCCCACTTTCGACCCTACTCTATGCCATGAGCCTGGAGCCACTCATCGGGAGTCTGACTAGCCACCTTTCTGGTCTCACCTTGCGACAGCACAGTTTTAAATGTCGTGCGTATGCGGACGACCTCCTCCTCTTGATCCGCTCACGGAGTGAAACACACACGGTACTTGATTTGATATCAACGTACGGCACTGCAGCGGGCAGTACCATGAATGTGGCTAAATCCGCGGCGATGTCTATTGGACGCGGCCTCTCCCACGCCGACTTAGCACCTCTCCCGTGTGTACCAAAACTACGATACCTTGGTATTATTTTCACCTCCACCGTGCGCCGCTCCGCTGCCATTAATTTTCGGCGTGCACTGCAAACTATCCGCACGACGGTGAGACAAAATCTTCTCCGACGACTCGATTCTTTACAGCGTGTCCAATACCTCAATCATCATGTGGCGTCCAGGATGGTCCACATCGCACAGGTCCTTCCGCTGCCATCAACAATTGGACGCAGCCTCCAGGCTGCCTTCGGATACTTCCTTACGGCCGGAACGCTCTTTAAGGTCCGCTACGACACGCTCACCCTTCCCGCGCGAGCGGGAGGCCTCGGCCTTGTCAACGTGCGACTCCGAGCGGCGTCCTTGTACATGTCCACCATGCACAAGCAGTGGCACGGGGGCACCTCCCTTACGCGCAGCTTGCTGGAAATTCTTGTACCCGCAACCATAACACCACCAGTACCAGTAGGACACATCAAGAACCATCTGGCGCACATTTCTGATTTCATCGTCGACTTCAGTTACGCTCACACACACTTACCGACCACGCGTTCTCCTCAACCTAAAGATTTTTACACCCCACTGCTTCGTTCCATATCCAGCAACAATATTGAAGTGAGACATCCGTCCAAGCGGTGGCCCACGGTTTGGCGTCATATCCACCAGCCTTTTCTTCCCTCCCACGTCCGGGCAACATGGTACCAAGTCGCAAATGAAAAATTCGCCACAAATCATCGCCTTCACGCCATCGGACTACTGGACTCTCCACTTTGTTCCATTTGCCACCTCGTGGATAACGATGTCCATCAACTGACTTGTGCTGCCACCAGTGACGTCTGGAAACTGGCCCGACAGTTCGTTGCCTGTTACCTCCGTGTTCCGCCGGACTCGATTGACCCATGGACTTTTATCCATCCTGAGAATACTTATTTCCCCGCCGCCAAAAATCATGCGATTGTATGGGTCAAGGGATGGACAATCACCTACATGTATAATGATGGCGACAAATCACGCCTTGATTTCTGGCAGTACTTACAAACCGCCCACAGTCAAGTCGAACACCGACCGCGCTACCGCGCCTTCTTCGCCAATTACCTACATGCGATCTTTACGTCACCCCCGCTCAGTTGGATGGTGCCACACGCCGACAACACTCCCGCCCCCCCTGCTGACATCTGAGACTCCCCGCGCTACTTTATATATTGTAACCCACAGTGGAGTAGGCGCATGGACACGCGCCTCCTTTCGTTTATGCACTATACCAGAACACAGTGGTTTTTCCCTCACTCCACTGTATATTGCTTCACACCTCTTGCTTACATCAGGATCATTATTCTTTTTTTCCTACACCTTATTCATAAAAACAAAAAAATTGCTCTCCTGGCACGAGTATAATGTCTTGTGTTATTTTCGCCGGAAGGATGGCATTTCTGTTGTATTTCAGTTTGTACCAATAAAGATCTTTTGTTAATTTACCCTGTTCCTGCTAAAAAAAAAAAACTTAATAATAATAAAAAAAATGGATAAGGCATCGGTCTCCTAAACCGGGGATTGTGGGTTCGAGTCCCACCAGAGGTACACGTTTTACTCACTGGGGCAAAATCAGTCTCACCACATACAGGTGTAATAGTTGAGAAAGTTGGTGTTTGTGAGTGCTTACAGGTATAAAAAAAATAAAAAAAATAAAAAAAAATAAAAAAATGAAAATGGATAGAGCGTCTGCCATGTAAGCAGGAGATCCCGGGTTCGAGTCCCGGTCGTGGCACACATTTTCATCTGTCCCCGTTGATGTATATCAACGCCTGTGGACAGCTTAGGGTCTTGATTTAATTATCATTTCACACTAATTGACCGAGACGTTGATTTATAGAAGGTGAACGATAATTGTTCACAACGTACTACAGTGGCATAGAGGAAGTGTTAAGTTGATATATAGGCTCGCAGCGTTTATAAGTAAGTTTAATAAACACAACAGGTACACGTAACAGCGACTTCAGTCATCAATAATATATTCTTCTTCACTATCTACAACAGTCAGCCAACGCTGAGGTGACTTCTTGATACCGCACCCAACTGTACTTGGTCTTGAGGTGAAGAACTCATCGAGCTGTGTTCGGAGCTCATTTTCTTTCAAAAATGAAGTTCCTTGAAGGTTATTCGACAGAGAGCGGAAAAGGTGAAAAACAGAGGGCGCTAGATCAGGTGAATAAGATGGGTGCCGAATGACTTCCGAACCCAACTCCTGCACAGTGCCTTTTGTCAATCTAGCAGAATACGGGCAGGCGTCATCGTGTCGCTGTGTTTGGGCTCGACCATTCCTTTCTATTCCGTATATTAGCATAAAGACACTTTTCGTGTCACCAGTAACGAGGCAGGTCGGTGGTGCTGAGGAGCCAATTCATGATGAGCAAGAAGAGGTGCACATATGGCCACCCGCTGATTTTCGTGATTTTGGTTTAGAGCATGCGGTGTCCTTTGAGCCAATATTTTTGAACCTTCCCCGCTGCTTGCAAATGCCACAAGGTGGTGGAATGATCGTAGTTCTTCACATCTGCCAGTTCTCCATTACACTGACGTGGATTATTGTGGATTAATGCGTTTAAGAGATCTTCATCAAATCGCGGAAGTTTTCCTGGAGAGTCACCAATGTGAAAAGAAATCCTCTTTAAAAAGAGAAAACCATTTTCATGCCGTGCTCCGTCCAATGGCATTATCGTCACATACGGCGCAAATGTTCCTAGCTGCCCCTTCTGCTGTCGTCCCTCTACTCACCTCAAGCTGAAGAATATGTCGGAAATGTTTCGATTTCTCCACTTGGCAACCCATTTCCTAGGGTCCACAGCATCACTTAATATCTCCAAATGACAGAATGGCAGCAACAGTGAACAGCAAATAAAAATGACGATCGCTAAATAAACCCATAGAAACTGGAATACCTACATGCAAAACAAAAATGATAAGCCTCCAAACTAATGGAAACAAACAGTTTGATATTGAACACTTGTGGTCAGTCAGATCGGCAGATTACCTCGAACTGGTCTACGAAAACGACCTGCTCCAAAACGCATGGGCATAATAGGATATCCAAACATATTATAAAAATGGATGTTTTTACCCAAGCGCGATATCCGAATATTATATATATATATATATATATATATATATATATATATATATATATATATATATATATATATATATCCGTTCCACTTATCCTCTTAAATCACTAGACCGATTTCAACCGAACTTGGTACACATGTCCCTTACTGTCACACGACAATTGCTGTGGGGGTAAGAACCACCTACTAATCTTAGGAGATAGGACAACAAAAACAACGAGAAGCATGAAAAACTGCTGCATGATGCATGACTTATACACACATCAAACATTGTTTTGCATCATCTCGGTTCCGAGAGTTCCGGAACCTGTACAGAAAACTGGAACAGAGATCAACGTAAACATCATTTCCACCCTTTTTATTGCTCATGAAAACCACACATTGCATGTTGTACCACCATACAGCGAGAACTTCAGAGGTGCTGGTCCATATTGCTGTACACACTGGTACCTCTAATACCCAGTAGCACGTCCTCTCGCATTCATGCTTTTTGGTATTCGCGTGGTATACTATCCACAAGTTCATCAAGGCACTGTTGGTCCAGGTTGTTCCACTCCTAAACGGCGATTCGGCGTAGATCCCTCAGAGTGATTGGTGCGTCACGTCGTCCATAAACAGCCATTTTCAGTCAATCCCAAGCATGTTCGATAGGGTTCATATCTGGAGAACTTGCTGGTCACTGTCGTCGAGCGATGTCGTTACCCTGAAGGAAGTCATTCCCAAGATGTGCACGAGGGGGGCGCGAATTGTCGTCCATGAAGATGAATGTCTCGCCAGTATGCCGGTGATATGGTTGTACTATCGGTCGGAGGATGACATTCACGTATCTTACAGCCGTTACGGTTCCTTCCGTGACCACCAGCGGCGTACGTCGGCCCCACATAGTGCCACTCAAAAACAAGAAGAACCTCCACCTTGCTGCACTCGCTGAACAGTGTGTGTAAGGTGTTCAGCGTGACCGAGTTGCCTCCAAACACGTCCCCGACGATTGTCTGGTTGAAGGCACATGCGACACTCATCGGTGAAGAGAACGTGATGCCAATCCTGAGCGGTCCACTCGCGCATGTTGTTGGTCCCATCTGTACGGCGCTGCATGGTGTTGTGGTTGCAAAGATGGACCTCGCCATGGAAGTTGGGAGTGAAGTTCGCATCATTCAGCCTACTGCGCACAGTTTGAGTCGTAAAAAGACGTCCTGTGGCTGCACGAAAAGCAGTATTCAACAGGGTGGCGTTGCTGTCAGTGCTCCTCCGAGCCATAATCCGTAGGTAGCGCTCCATCCACTGCAGTAGTAGCCCTTGGGCGGCCTAAGCGAGGCATGTCATCGACAGTTCCTGTCTCTCTGTATCTCCTCGATGTCCGAACAACATCGCTTTGGTTCACCTCGAGACGCCTTTACACTTCCCTTGTTGAGAGCCCTTCCTGACACAAAGTAACAATGCAGACGCGATCAAACCGTGGTACTGACCGTCTGGGCATGACTAAACTACAGACAACTTGAGCTGTGTGCCTCCATCCAGCTGGAATTACTGGAACTGATCAGTTGTCTGATCTCGTCCGTCTAATAGGCGCTGCTCACACATGGTTGTTTACATCTTTGGGCAAGTTTAGTGACATTTCTGAACAGTCGAAGGGACTTTGCCTTTGATACAATATCCACAGTCAACGTCTATCTTCAGGAATTCTGGGAACTGAGGTGATGCAAAACTTTTTTTGATGTGTGTTAATTTATCGCTTTTCGCAATAAATTTCGCACACGCTACCCACATATATCGCTAAATGCATCTACAAAATTATATCACGGTACCACACATAGTTCAGGAAATGTAACGTCACAAACACCAAATGCGTGAAGACTGCCGTTTTGTGCATGACGTTTAAATTTATTACTTCTTAGCTACGAACTCCATTCGTAGCATGTTTCGCATACTGTATCTACATATGCCGCTGAATGTAACTACACAAATGTATCGTTGTACGACATATTGCTCAAGATATATGACTTCATAAACGCTGAGATGCGAGAAAAAATGCCGCATCACGCATGTTTTAGTACTTTTATTCTGACACTCCTACAATTATGTCAAGGAAATCCCTGACAACTGGCAGCGCTTTTGACAGCTTTAAACTGTGAAGCGCAAACGGTAGCAACAGAAGACAACAGCTGTCTATAGAGCTATGATGAATCGTTGCCATAGAGACTTTTACAACATCGTCGCAGACACGCGAAGCATCTGCGCCCAGCGCACAGAAACTGTGTTATTACGAATAAATGGAAATGAAATTTTTTTCGATATCAAGTTACAACAACTTTCATCTTTTGTTTTGTTTCTAATGGAAAATTGGCAAAATGAATACCTCGGGAAATCCAGGTTTGTCAGCCAATTTCCAATATTCTCTCGCTCTGCTCACGCTAACCATTACTAACAGAGACAAAAACGAATAGGATCTTTTCTACAGGAAATTTTATGTATTTTAATTCTGACGGGATACGTTTCCGTGAGAGGCTCCAGTTTTCGAGTTATTCTACAAAAATTTGCAAAAGCGACTTTCAAATGCAATATTTTCAGTACCTTGTTCATACCACTCTCTCCGACCACTGTAAAAAAAAAAAAAAAAAAAAAAAAAAAAAAAAAAATTGCGCCTACACCAATTATTTCCCACCTTCGTCCATTTTTGGTCACCATTGACTAAGCTATTACGCCACCGGCTTAGACGTGCATTTAAAAATTGTAAAATTAACGTTAGTGTAAATTTTAACTCACAGATTTGCGAATGTTAACAGTATAAGATTAATAATTAACTCGTTTTGTTTGTCTGGCCATTTACTACGAAACTACTGTGCCCATAAGGGTTAAATTTAGATCGAATTCTTGGGGGAATTTGCCTAAGAGCGCTCAGTTAAGGAATAACCTTAAATATCTGGGAAACCAGATCCTTTTAGGTTTTTATTTATTAACACTATACCTACATCTTCAGAAAACAATAGCAGGAGAGAGGTAATACTTTTATCAAACTTTCCAAAAATACAAAAAACGGGAAATGCGCACTCTTTCGTTTACCTGCGCTTAAGAGTACGCAAAACATGCCCAAGGTGTACGCATTTAGCAAATGTCACAAATGAATGCAATACCACCCTCAAGTGAAGAACATTGTTCGTGCCACCATCTCTCACACTTAATGCACTGGTTCCAGTCCTCTAGAACTGGCTCCTCGTACTGCCCACCACATCATGGGCAGAACATAGCGGACCCGTCCGCTGTCTCTTCAGGTGCAGTAGGCCTGTTCCGTCTGGAATTGGATTCCTCCACAGAAGCAAATTCTCCATGGAACCAGATGCCTCTCCAGTGTTAGGTCCCTAAGACGGTAAGTGCTTCCTGTTGGTATACGTCTGTGCTTTCTGTTGGTGTATCTCTCCAACATTCAATTTTTGTGTGCAGAACGTGTCATGACCTTTGATCGTCGCGTTTAGCTTTCGGTAAAAGTAAGAATCCTGCGGGAGATACTGCTGTTTCTGCTGTGTTCTCACTTCCTGCAAATGGGGAGTTTCTATGTGGGTTGGAGATGCTATTCAAATCGACCTCTTGAAATGGAAGGTATTCTGTTTCTCCAGAATTCTGTATTATATCTTCCTGGGATCGATCAGTCACGTTAGATGGAAGAAACTCCTCCTCCTCTGAAAACACATCTGGTTTAAATAGGTGAATACCTATTGAACGAAAGGAATGCTTGGCTTTCTATAGAGTGGCAACTGGTTCATAGGCATTTCGAAATACAGGGCAGTTGTCAGTGTAACTGCAGTCCCTGGGTGGTTATGCATTCATTTGTCAACTTAATCCCATAAACAGTTAGCAGTGGTCCATAGAATCTACGTTCTGGCATCTGAAGGTGATGACTGGCGTGTCGTGGTATGCATAGAAAGTTATGTGATGATCTCGACAGAACAGCTTGACGACTGCTATGTGGCATGTGATTGTTGACTGTCAGGAGGACTGGATCGTCTTTAGTTGGTTTGGTATAGTCACTGAAGTGCTTTGGCTAGCCGATGAAGAGATAAGAGTTTATGTAACCACTCTCTGAGATCACTGAGAGAGTTCCTTCGGGTGCATCTTTGAAGAGCTCAGGCTTCATCCTCTTTGGTGGAAACATTGTGGCTAGGGATATAAAGAAAAAGACAGGATTCATTGCACAGACAACTGCGACGTTTTGGCTTCCTTCTGCTTATACAACCCTCCCAATCAAATGTTCTCCTTTGGAAATATGACCTTTCGGACCTTATAGGGAACAGAAGATATTCCCGTCTTATCCATGTTGTAGATGCGATGAACAAGAAACTTTTTCTTTTCTACCACTGTGAAGGCATTGCTAATTACGGATATAAATTTTTTTCTTGATTTTCTTTAGATTTCTATTCCTTTTCTTTTGTTCATATGGGCATTTCTAATTGTGATTATGTGACATTCTACTATGGTTTTTAAATGTAAAGATGTAATTGTGATTATTTCGTTTGCCAATGGATAAATATGTTTCTTGCTTTGTACTTGTGGTAAAGTTTGTAAAGTTCTCTTTAGGAATATTATTAATTGTTAAAAATGCAGTCAATAACATTTATAAAAATTTATGTAATTTATGAAAACCATATAACATCTATAGACAGGGGACAGCGATAGTGATATCGATAGTCGAAAGGTTGTTGTGTAGTAGAGAGGATGGTGGATGGTGTGTCTGTGAAGCGTGCACGGAAAAATAGGACTGTGTTTCATGAAAAGCATACGTAATTGTATGGACAGTGATACCGAACTATCAGATTGTTAATTCTCTTTACCACTGCGGTATGTAATGCCATCGCCAGCGAACTTTAAGAGCAAATAAACCGGACTGTGAAAGTGCCGCTAACAATACTTTGTTGTGGCCGACACGAACAATGCTTTTATGCGAATTAACTTTGCTGGTTTTGGTTTTGGGAGGTGGAACTGCTGTCTATCACATTCTATCAAGCCTTGAAAGTGAAGACTTTAATTAACTGTGCAATATAAACGACTTTCAGTGACGTTGTCGAAGTTTGAAATGCGACAACAGAGTGGACATTGTTTGCGGTGTGCTTCACACACAAAACAATTCTATGAACTGTGTATTTGTGTCTAAGACTATATGAATGTGACGAACTGTGTAATTATGGACGATAGCGTCACGGACAGTGCATTTAGTGTAAAAACGAGAGATGTCTACGTAATGTACTTTGAAAGAGAAGACATGTCAACAACGGTCGTATACTGGCGTCTTGTGGTTTGTTAATCGCCACGGGGTTAATGATACAACTGTGCCGGAACTTTATTTGCGTTTCGCCGGAGAAGATTAACCAGCGGAACTGCCTGTTCCCTGCTCTCATCATCGTAACCCGCTGACATCGTACTGCCCAACGCAACGCTTCGTATGCAACAAAAAGTTAAGAGATCTCGCCGAACGCTATCCCCTGACCTAGAAACTTTCTTTCTCTATTAAAAGTATAAGAATTACAGACTCTATTCAAATAAATTCTTTGTTTAGTTTATGTTTGCTTTCTGCTAACGAAAATAAAATTACAATCAGTGAATTAAAAGTTGCCTGGTAGTCATTGTTGAAACACCACTAAATATAAACTTCTTCCTCTCATTAGAACTAATTCTCCTCGCATGTCAAAATTATTGTAGTTATTTTATGTAGTATGTATTGTTATGAGACTAGATATATGACAGTGACTAATAAGAGTATTTTATCGCGAAATATGGCGTCGCGCTTAAAATTACGGCGACCGCCATAATTGCATGCGTTCTGACCAGTAACGTAAAAGCTGCTACTCCCGTATTGGTGCATTTCCTGACGTGAGCGTGAATTATAAATGTCAGCTGTCAAATCACGTAGGGACTATTTACTCAGTAATAAAAGTTTTTGATATTGTATTGCTACGAGTCGTAGTATTAAGAGACACTGGTTATACTCAAAAGTGGGTAGATGTATGGTGAACACCCCAGTGTTCATGCAATTATTAACGGTATTGTGTGTGACTGACGAAATTTTGTCACTTTTTCTAATTCCTTTCAGATATTGTCTCAGATGTCTTTGAAATTTCAGAGAATATATACACAATTTTGTCAATTCAGGTTAATTTCAGAGCAGTTTCACGTGAATATTACAGTTTTCAGTTCATAAACAAAGTGGGATCGTGACCAATTGAGAAGTATAACAAAGAGTGTGGTTTTCCAACTAGAATTTTGGATGACTTCACAGTTCAGATTTTCATAATTATTTTTCCTGTGGGTTGAGGTCATCACACCACCTGCTTAAAATTTTCTAAAAATCTCGCGGTTTGAGGTTAATTGAAACTAACACTGCTACATACACAGCATTTCTCTGTAGTCCGAAGTGTAAGGTGGTTTCTTTTGCAGAAATCTTGAATCCACATGCCTTTGTGTCCTTATTGAAACGGTGATTCAACTTGTCAGCCTCTGTTTATTCATATGCCAATTGCATGAGCTACTTCCTGCTGATACTCTACAATATAGTATCAAGATTCCTGGCGTGGTCTTTTTCCAGCTTATCTGAGAAAATCCTCTTTAAATGAAACTTCCTGGCAGATTAAAACTGTGTGCCGGACCGAGAGTCGAACTCGGGACCTTTGCCTTTCGCGGGCAAGTGCTCTACTGGCAGACGTAAAGCTGTGAGGACGGGGCGTGAGTTGTGCTTCGGTAGCTCAGTTGATAGAGCACTTGCCCGCGAAAGGCAAAGGTCCCGATTTGGACTGTCGGTCCGGCACACAGTTTTAATCTGCCAGGAAGTTTCATATCAGCGCACACTCCGCTGCAGAGTGAAAATCTCATTCCTCTTTAAATGTCTGACCATGGTACAGTGCCCTAAACAAAAATGCAACCTATAATCGGAATATTTCGAACATAGCCTACGTATTTGAATATTGGATATTTAACAAGGAAACGGCAAAAACTTAAATTCACTACTCATAGCTTCCAGTCTTTTCCTTAAATTTCTTCGTTACAAGAGCAGCGACAACCTTTCGTTTGCTTTCTCCATTTTCGGATTCGATATCGGGCCAATTTGAAGTCATTCTGAAAAAAAAAAAATATCCTTTAGGGTGCACAAAACACCCATGATGCTATAAACTTGCAGTTGTGCCCCAAAAAGAGTTGAAACTTCTAAGTATATTTTTACTTGGACTACCATAACTGTAAAGATGAAATATCTACGTTTTAATTTAAATTGCTTAATGCAGTTGAGCCTTCTAAACTTGCTGAGTGAAACTGAAATACTGTAACTTGGCTTGTCTTTATGGCTTGAACACTGACCTACAGAATTTTCCCTGACAGTTACAACTCAAAGTTATTCTGTTCATTAATGACCCACAATATACAAGGATAACGCACTCTGACTATTAATTAACACCAAAGGGTGGCCCTGAATTAGAAGAAATCTTAACAATAAGTCATACATTTCGTAAGTCACTTACCTCGCAGAAAATATTCATGACACGAACTACAGCAAATTCAGCAAGTATACCGCCAGTTAAATAAAAAGATTCTAACTACCGCAGGCTCTAACTAGTAATAGGCACGTGGCTAGCAAAGGAAAGATTTTGCTGCGGAGCAAACGATGTATTTAGCAGATTTTACCTTAATTAAGTGACATCCAGTTCAAAAAATTATATAAGCGTCCGTGACATCCAGTTCCAAAAATTATGTAATCGTATGTAATTCCATTACCCACATTTTACAATCCATGTCTAACCAATATCAAATCTCCATGACGGACACACGTCCAGATCGCTCGCGCGAACACTGCTTCTAACCTCCATTTCTGCTAACTATTAACTTCCAACGTCCATCACTGCTATTAACTTCCAACTGCGAGTCCGACCAGCCACAGAGTCTCTAACAGAGAGCGCACAGCGCTGTCAGTGATATTAATGCAGTCTTAGGCGCTGCCAACATACAAACATATAAACAGGCTACTTACAGAGCACGCACACATTCCTTGCATATTCTTTCGTAAAGTAACAATGACTCAAAACAGAGTCAACAGATGGAAACACATGTAACATTTTCAAAACATGTTGATGCTGTGTTGTAGACTGAAAGCCAGTCATTCAGAATTCAGTCAAGAATTAATGGCTACTTCTCGGGTATCCTGTGAATACATTACGCGATAGGATACCAGAATTACACCAAGAAAGTTGAAAAGTGATTCTTACCCGTTTCGCTTCGGAAATATAGGATTCCTTCACACAACTTCTACGAGGTGTTTTTTCATACCACTCTCAAGACAGCTACGTAAGTGGCGAGCTCATCAGCTTAGTCAACTGTTAGGAACACGAGCCGTGCTATGTTTGGACCTTTGCTCTCTTTGGTACATTTACTCTAACTGTAATTAGCTTTGCTATAACTTTTACAAAAGTCATTTTTCTTTCATTACCCTCATGGGAAAATGGAAATTACGAATGTTAATAATACAGCTGAAACAACCACAAATGAGAAGTTTGCGAAATAATTGAGAATGTGTGTTTATGATCGGCCACTGACTTCAGTATAACCTATTGTCCTATTAGGTACTAATATATGTGAGCTCTTAGACCAAGCTTCCATGTAACTGGAGTCAAGTTTCACCGAAGGCGCACGTTAATAACTGTTACTTTATTACATCTCATCTAGTTAAGCAAGGTCTTATATACGTTTAATATCCCAACATAAAAATAATATAATTCTTTTTCGTATTTGTGCAACATTTTCGCTATGTAAAATGAGATAACTTGTAAATTATGGAATTAAAGTCAAAAGCTGCCATTATTAAATTAAAGAAAATACAGGAATTTCATATATTGATTCTTTCCACTAAATTTAATTGCAAATTTGTATTGAAACTAGAGCAATACAACAGGGCAAGTTCTTTCTACAGTCACTGAACGCTAAAAAATGCTAGGGATTACCTTCAATGGAAATGAATTGTTTCTTCTTTTAAACTTTAGTACTGTAAAATATCACAAATTTATTTATGTTGCAGAGGAATGTTTATGAGGTACTTATTTTGAAAAAGAAATAAAAAATTTGTATGATCCTATACTTAGATTTATCTTTGAAAGTCTTGTAGACAACCTAAGGAACGCAACTAATGTGTGTGTGTGTGTGTGAGAGAGAGAGAGAGAGAGAGAGAGAGAGGTGAGGGGTGGTGTGTAGCTTTTGTGAAAAAATATAATACCGGTTCTACACACAATGAGACATTCACTTTTAGTAGCCGGTGTAATGATTAAGCAGAGTTCAGCAAGCTCTCGTGCCGTGCCCACTAAGGTCTCAGCGTAGGAAGGGCCTTTGAAGCATCAGCGGCGACTTCTGCCCGCATTTCCACTTTGACGCACAGATACGACAACGTCCTCGGTTAATTTCAGCATAATTAATACTGGCATGGCAGGTAATGTCAAGGCTGGAGGTAGACGCTGATGAGCAGTCCCTGGCGTCGTGATGAAGTACCCTCTAATAGGCGGGGGGGGGGGGGGGGGGGGGGGGGAGGGGGGGGGGGGGAAGGGAGACAGCACACGGGCATAGTTACAGTGGGATCTGTCGAGAGCACCATACACACGGTGCTTATTAGCTTTCGCACATACGTACTGCTTCTTGTAGACGGTACCAAAAATATTTTACCCAATTACTGTTTCTATCACGGGTAGAGACCAGAACACAATATCGTCGATATCTGTCAATACACCACCTGACAAAAAGGTGAAGTACCTAGATGATATGGTCGAACTTCAATACAACTTCATAGACGTGCACACCACCAGCGGGGTGTGTAAATTAATAGCCGGCGGGTGTGGCCGAGCGGTTCTAGGCGCTTCACTCCGGAACTGCGCAGGTTCGAATCCTGCCTCGGGCATGGATGTATGTGACGTCCTTAGGTTAGTTAGGTTTAAGTAGTTCTAAGTTCTAGAGGACTGTTGACCTCAGATGTTAAGTCCCATAGTGCTCAGAGCCATTTGAACCATTTTTTGTAAATTAATAAAGTTACAGTTCCCCGTGACAGGCAGAAAGGCCGCCAGTGTTCATTAGTGTTGTTCGTGAATAGTTTTGTTACCAGTCCTGGTAGAGTTCATGTTGTTGTTGTCGTTGTTGTTGTTATGGTCCTCAGTCCAGAGACTAGTTTGACGCACCTCTCCGTGCCGCTCTATCCTGTGCAAGCTTCTTTAGCTCCGAGTAAATACCGCAACCTACATTCTTCTGAATCTGCTTACTGTATTCATCTCTTGGTCTCGCTCTACGATTTTTACCCTCCACACTTCCCTCTAAGTTGGTGATCCCTTGAAGCTTCAGGACGTGTCCTACCAACCGACCCCTTCTTCTAGTCAACTTTTGCCACAAATTCTCTTCCCAGTTCTATTCAGTACCTCCCCATTATTTACGTGGTCTACTCATATAATCTTCAGCATTCTTCTGTAGCGCCCCGTTTCGAAACCTTCTGTTCTCTTCCTGTCTGAACTAGCTATCGTCCATGCTTCGCTTCCATAGATAGCTCCACTCCATACAAATACTTTCAGAAAGGGCTTCCTGTCACTTAAATCTATACTCGATGTTACCAAATTTCTTTTCTTCAGAAACGCTTTCCTTGCCATAGACAGTCTACATTTTATATCTTCCCTACTTCGACCGTCATCAGTTATTTTGCTTCCCAGGTAGCAAAACTCATCTACTACTTTGAGTGTCTCATTTTCTAATCTGATTCCCTCAGCATCAGCTGATGTTAATTCCACTACATTCCAATATCCTCTTTTCAAGACATTGTCCATCCCGTTCAACTGCTCCTCCAGGTCCTTTGCTGTCTCTGACAGAACTACAATGTCGTCGACAAACCTTAAAGTTTTTATTTCTTCTCCATGGATTTTAATTCCTACTCCACATTTTTATTTTGTTTCCTTTACTGCTTGCTCACTATATAAATTGAATAACATCGAGGATCGGCTACTACCCTCACTCCCTTCTCAACCGCTGCTTCCCTTTCGTGTCCCTCGACTCTTATAGCTGCCGTCTGGTTTCTGTACAAATTGTAAATAGCCTTTCGCTCCCTGTATTTTACCCCTGCCACCTCCAGAGTTCCTAAGTTTGGTAAAGATCGTCACATCTTTAGTGATCACTCTGACGAACCCCGAGTGCCGCTTAATAGTATGAGATAGCATTTCCGGCACCTGAAACAGTTTGAGATGGGTTTCGTAGTAGGTCCCCATTTGGCCAACTAGTCAAATCGTGCAGTATTCAAATTTATGGTGCATTCTGATGCAGCAGTAGCCAGATGTTGGGCAACATAGGAACATGATAGCAGGCTTACTTGTCGTCAAGGTTCCGATGAACCTCATCTGACCACAACGAGAACGTTCACTGTACTGTACACGTCGTAAACCATTCACCTCTGAAAGGGAGCAAGTAACTGACTCCTTGTAACATTCTACATAATCCGGTAGCAATGGACTATTCGGAGACTAGCAGCAGCCGGCGAATAATACGTAAGCATCGATCGAAGTATGGTTTTGTAAGTGACTTGCTTCGGTGAAAGGTACCTACTTAGCAACTTCTCGTAAATCTCAGTCTGGCATCCACTTTCCCTATGGGTAGATGCATCTGCTCGTTTCACCTTAAATCTCCACTCCTACATTCGCGACAATTCTGACGCATCAATGATTACAGTATTGACTTGGCACTAAATCATTAACTTTGCTGCCACTAACAGCTTTTACGTACAACCATAATTTCTCTGCGGTTTGTGAAAGATCATTTGATAATGTTCTCCTACAGTTGTCATTGAATGGTTCATTCATTGCTCTATTGACAGCCAAACGCATTTGATTCACCATCTCTCTATCTACAGCGTTTATTATGCAGCATTCTCTGTTTTTAGAAGTTCTTTATAGTGACTGTATACCATGGACGGTCCCTCCCATTGAGAACTACTGGTTACAAATCTTATCAGTGCATTGTCAACCGTTCTTTTCAATTTGAGCCATAGCTCATTTACATCTCCTGTTCTGTGCTAAAAGTTTCAAGTTTCTCATCGAGACGCGACACTGGTGCTTTTTTTCTAGTATACTGACCATACACAAGGTGGACACCAACAAAACAGACAAAATGCAGGGACAGCTTCTTGTCTGGAAATGGAGGAAAATAGGTTCCATGAACATGTGTTCGGAAATGGACGGTGTGTTTAACGACAACAAATAGTCCTTGAACACAGTAGAGAGATGCACCACATCCACGTCACACCAGGTGTTCAAAGTGGCGTCCGTGGGATGCAATAAACGCAGGATACTCATAGTCGAAATTTGGCTTACAATATGTTGGCGGGCCACTTGTCTAGAGCATGTACTAGGGTTCGTGTCAGTATTCTGCAGAACCTGGTCATCCAGATCTGGTGTATGCATAGTCCGCCGCCGTCGTGCATGTCCGTCTGTCTGGAAGACCCATATTGACGCAAACGCCCAAAAAGGGCTTGAAGTGTTGTGTGACGTCGTTGGTATCTGTGAAGGTACTTTTTTTGGTATAGCCCTGCTGCCTCTCGACCGTTTGCAGCTGCTCTGCAGTACACAAATACCATCTCCGCTTTTTCCGTATTTGAATGCCGGACTATTCTGCTGCTTACAATAACACAGACTGCGACACACAAGGAACGCACGGCATGTGGTCAGGGGGACTTCTAGTTGACAGCACCATCTGCTGTAGGAACGATGCATCGCCGGACACGGTCATACGTTCATAGGACATTTTTTCCTCCATTTCGAGTCAGAAACTCGTCTTTGCAGTTTGTCGGTTTTGTTGATGTTCACCATGTGTAAGTCTACTTTTTTTTAGTTTCCCTTCATACTTTGGTAATAATTGCTGTCACAGTAACCTCGTACTCACTGATACCAGTTTGGATGTGGACATCCTGAAATACTTCAGGTCTATTTGTGTCAGTATTTCTGATATATTTCCATTATGAGTTGGATTCTGCTCTATCTCTTCTAAGTAGTTTTCAGAGAAGGCATTTAGTAATATTTCACATGATATTTTGTCACGTCCAACACGAACAAAACTGTAATTTTTCATTGATTGTTGGATGATTTCCACCGATGATTGCAGCATGACAGGCGACCTAAGTACAAGCGATTACATCAGGTGGTCGATAGCAGTATCCAGTTACCACTTTATTAACACCGCTGAGTCTTATTAAAACATCTCGCATGATGCATCAGTTTCTGTCTAGATGGATTTAATTGTCTTGTCTATTGAGACAAATACACCATTTCCATTACCCATTAGCGTATCCGTTTAATTTCCCCTAAAACCTCAATTTTAATAACTTCGGGTTTTAACCGGAAGGTATCTTATCTGTACGTCTATTTATGTACATAGCTTTAAATGTATTAGAGGATTAGCTGTCATCGTAGAACCGTCTAGTTTCCCTGCACATGACAGGAAACAAGATCCTACAGAAGTGACACAGCTATCCATAAGTACGTCATCGAAGAGTAGTGACAATGAAATAAATACACACATCAAAAGAAGTTTTGCATCACCTCGGTTCCGAGAGTTCCGGAACCTGTACAGAAAATTGGAGTAGAACATCCATTTTCGCTCTTTTTATTGCTCATGAAACCCCACACATTGCATGTTGTACCACCTTACAGCGATACCTTCAGAGGTGGTGGTCCGGATTGCAGTAAACACCGGTACATCTAATACCTAGCAGCACGTCCTCATGCTTTGATGCATGCCTGTATTAGTTATGGCATACCATCCATAAGTTCATCAAGCACTGTTGATCCAAATCGTCCCACTCCTCAACGGCGGTTCGGCATAGAGCCCCTCAGAGTGACTGGTGGGTCACGTCGTCCATAAAGAGCCCTTTTCAATCTATTCCAAGCATGTTCGATAGGGTTCATGTCTGGAGAACATGCTGGCCACTCTAGTCGAGCGATGTCATTGTCCTGAAGGAAGTCATTCATCATATGTGCATGATGAGGGCGCGAATTGTCGTCCATGAAGACGAATACCTCGCCTCTATGGTTGAACTGTCGGTCGGAGGATGGCATTCACGTATCGTACAGACATTATGGCGCCTTCCTCTAGCGGCGTACGATGGCCCCACTTAATGCTACCCCAAAACAGCAGGGAACCTCCAACTTGGTGCACTAGCTGGACATTGTGTCTAAGGCGTTCAGTCTGACCGGGTTGCCTCCAAACACGTCTCCGACGATTGTCTGGCTGAAGGCATATGCGACACTCATCGGTGAAGGGAACGTGATGCCAATCCTGAGCGGTCCACTCGTCATGTTGTTGGACTCATCTGTACGGTGCTGCATGGTGTCGCCATGGACCTCGCCATGGACGCCTGGAGTGAAGTTGCGCATCATGCAGACTACTGCGCACAGTTTGAGTAGTAACACTACGTCCTGTGGCTGCGTTATTCAACATGGTGGCGTTGCTGTCAGGGTTCCTCCGAGCCATAATCCGTAGGTAGCAGTCATCTACTGCAATAGTAGCCCTTGGGCAGCCTGAGTTATGCATGTCATCGACAGTTAATGTCTCTCTGTATCTCCTCCATGTCCGAACAACATCGCTTTGGATCACTCCGAGACGCCTGGACACTTCCATTGTTGAAAGCGCTTCCTGGCACAAAGTAAAAATACCGATGCGATCGAACCACTGTCTGGGTCGTCTAGGCATGGTTGAACTATAGACAACACGAGCCGTGTACCTCCTTCCTGCTGCAATGACTGGAACTGATCGACTGTCGGACTCTCTGTGTCTAATAGGCGCTGCTCATGCATGGTTGTTTACATCTTTGGGCGGGTTTAGTGACATCTCTGAACAGTGAAAGGGACTGTGTCTGTGATACCATATCCACAGTCAACGTCTATCTTCAGGAGTTCTGGGAACTGGGGTGATGCAAAACTTCTCTGATATGTGTATTAAGCGAAATGTCGTTTATATGTATTGAATAAAAACAATTTTATCACATTTTCTTGAAGTACAAGAGTCCATATTTTTTGTTATTCATAAGAAAAATCGTACTCGAGTTTCCTAATAAATCTTCAGTTCGGATGCATATCCGAAAAAGATGATTCCTAGGAAATCTTCAATATAATTGATTTGTTTTCCATTATCTGTCAATCGATAGTTTTATTAATGTTCACCATGTGTATGCCTCTACTTGTTTTAGTTTTCTTTCGTACTTTGGTAATCATTGTCGTTACAGTCACAACATACTCACTGATACCAGTTTGGATGTAGACATCCTGAAATAGGTCAGGCCTATTTGTGCCATTAAATCCAATACATTTAAATAATGAGTTGGATTCTGCACTATCTGTTCTAAGTAGTTTTTAGAGAAAGCATTTATTAATATTTCACAGGACATTTTGTCACGCTCACCAGTAATAAAACTCTAATTTTTGTGCTTCTTTCTACCTTATGCAAAACTATTTATTCCTACGTAACTACTGTATCCAACGTCCTCTATCATCTGTTTTACATACTCTAGCCTTTGTCTACTACTATTATTCCTCTCTACACCTCCTTCTAGCATCAGGTAAGGTATTCCTGGACACTGTATTTTGTGACCCACTAACTAGTGCCTCTACTCGTAAGAATCTTGTCCTTACCTCACCTGTTCACTGTTGTGTCGTACACTTTATGTCCTCTTAATTTTCAAAGTTGTTTGATAAGACTGCATTTCAGGTCTCTTCTTCTCAAGATTTCCGATGGTCGTATGCACATTACGATATTCTGTAGACACGCACACTGGCTGGCAAAAAAAATGAAGCATCTAGAAGGGGCGAGCATACGAAATGAAACTAGAGGGTTGACAGGATATGTGATGTTATTCTAAGGATTACAAAAGCAAGTCAGATTTTCGAAGAATTTGGTAGTATATCAGACCTCCAACAAGCTAACAGGAAATTGATTGGAAGGACTGGACGGAATGAGATTTTCACTCTGCAGCGGAGTGTGCGCTGATATGAAACTTCCTGGCAGATCGAAACTGTGTGCCCGACCGAGACTCGAACTCGGGCAAGTGCTCTACATAGAGCTAGAGCACTTGCCCGCGAAAGGCAAAGGTCCCGAATTCGAGTCTCAGTCGGAAGGAAGTTTCAGGACTGGACGGATTGGGGTTCACATCATTCACCACTGTTTATCAAAACCTATTAGTTTAAGAAAAATAACTAAAATCTGATAAATTAACAGAATTACAAACAACAATCTGAACTTTTCAAATGTAAAAAAATACACACCCTAGTTTAGTGACAATTTAAATTAAGCAATAGTTATAGACAAAAGCTGTGTCTGACAGCGATTCTTAGATTTCAGACTCGAAATTTCCATCTTTACAAATCACAACCCAGAACATGCTTCAGAAAACGAACAAATAATTAGCAGTTGGAGACAGATTGCTCTTTAAGAGAAAGTAGAAGCATAACTCACTTCAAAATATTAAAAACTCTGTATCAGTACCGGAACACAGAGTAACTTACGGCTGCCTCGAGATAGTTAGGAAAAAGAAATTCTCCAAATACAGCTCCAAGAGCATCTAGGTAATTGAATAAAGTAAACAGGAGCACAAGTTTATAGAGTTGCCTTCAGGCGGACAGAGCAAATTCCCATAAGTGTGTCCCCAGTGAGCAATTAATTAATTAATTAATTAATTAATTAATTAATTAATGAGAGATAGAGTGTGCTCAGATTGACATAACTTCCTCTAGACAGACAGTGAAAATTCTCTTAAGGTATACCTTAGGACAATACTTAAGTGATTCAGCAAGTGAAGGTGTATGCATAGAGGCTCAAGAACACCACTTAAAGAAGGAAGAGAATCAATATTTAGTGCTCAGAACCAACTTGTAGCAAAAGGTAAATAAACAAATAAAGAAATAAATAATTATAATGTGAGAAAAGGCACCCCATGGAACCATTTAAATAACAAATATTTAACAATGAAATATAGTGCGCTGTAACTAGCCCGGAGACAAGTAATAAATTTCTTTTACTCTTCAGCTCACATATGGCTAGCGAACTAGCACATAAGAAATTTTCAGGGCATAGTAGTACTTAATAGTTTTACACCCTTTTGCTTTTTACATCCAGTGAACCTCAGATGGTCGCATCCGTGTTTGGCGACATCGCGGTCAACGCACATTGGAAGCGTGTATTCGTCATCGCCATACTGGCGTATCGCCCTTCGTGATGGTATGGGGTGCCATTGGTTACACGTCTCGGTCACCTCTTGCTTGCGTTGACGGCACTTTGAACAATGGACGTTACATTTCAGATGTGTTACGACCCGTGGCTCTACCCTTCATTCGATCCCTGCGAAACCCTACATTTCAGCACGATAATGCACGACTGCATGTTTCAGGTCCTGTACGGACCTTTCTGGATTCAGAAAATGTTCGACTGCTGTCCTGGCCGGCACATTCTCCAGATCTCTCACCAACTGAAAACATCTGGTAAATGGTGGCCGAGCAACTGGCTCGGCACAAGACGCCAGTCACTACTCTTGATGAACTGTGGTATCGTGTTGAAGCTGCATGGGCAGCTGTACCTGTACTCGCATCCAAGCACTGTTTGACTCAATGCTCGGGCATATCAAGTCCGTAATTACGGCCAGAGGTGGTTGTTCTGGGTACTGATTTCTCAGGATATATGCACCCAAACTGCGTGAAAACGTAATCACGTGTCAGTTCTAGTATAATATATTTGTCCAATGAATACCCGTTTATCATCTGCATTTCTTCTTGGTGTAGCAATTTTAATGGCCAGTAGTGTAGAACCCCATGACCACAGTACTGGCGCATATCAACGGACACTTCAGATGATCCTCTCCAAAAAGTTTGTCTAAGGCTAAACAAGGGTGCAGTTAAAACAGTGTACAGGATTACCAGATCACTGAATCCATTGCTGAAGGTCGGAAATTGAATTGCAGTAACAAGTGTATACGGTCGCTACACGCCACAAGATACTAAGCCACGCAAAACGAATGAAATCAAGCAACTTATCGGATTAGAAAGCTCCTTGTATAACGTGACTTCCATCGAGAAGAACCAACACCAAATTAAATAGGCAAGACCATTCAAAAATTTCGCCTTTTGATAACACCCGTGCCCGCAAGTACATACATAAAAAAAAAAAAAGTTCAGAATCGCCTCGGTTCCGAGAGTTCCGAAACCCGTACAGAAAATTGGAATAGAGATCAACATAAACATCATTTCCACCCTTTTTATTGCTCATGAAAACCTTTCAGCACAAGATACTTTTTACTTACTGGCCCGTAACGTTACAGACGCCACTGCAGTAACTGCCTGGGCAGTCACCTGACCACAGACGTTAGTTGAAGTTATGTTTCCAGTGATTTCTTTAAAAAAAATTGATGAGTTCAGCACTCATATTGCTATTCCCTTGCGCACTTAGTTATTACTGTTCTCAATTACCACACGTTCTGTACGATAGTATGGATCATCAGCTATTGCTGTTACCGCTCGTGGCTGATGGAGCTCTTATCTACGGTTCCCTTCTCCTACAACGCCCCCTGAAATCTTACCAAGGTTTTCTCATCCGTCTTTGTTCGTTTCACTGCTATCTCAATCAGGTTCGTCGATCAGTATTTTTCTGTCTTCTGCAATGATCCCTGAACATCATTATTCCAAAGTTTTCTCGGCGATGTTCGTCCATGATTGTGTTTCACCTATTACCTCTGCACTTCACCTGCTGCTCTTGTGTATTCATTCCCTATGGGACACCATGCAAAATTTTACAGATTATGTATTTCATTTCGTGTACCTCTTGGAGTCTCTTGTACACTTTGACTTATTTAATGAGTGTTGATTTGCAATATTTTTTTCTTTCTGACTATATTCATGAGTCACGGCCATAAATCGCGTCACATTATACCTAACTCTATGTATAGTTGTCTTTGTCCGTTTGATATCTCCCTCCAGTAGAGGGGCAGTGTCTTTGAATAGTAATCAAAACCTCTATAGTTCCGGGTTAGAACCCGGCCACAGATAAAATTTCGAATAAGAAATCATCAGAAAAGGTGGACGAAGAATTCCGGCATCATAAGTCACCCACTGCAGCAATGGCCTTGTCAAAGAGCACACAGGAGCCGACGGAGGTTCAGGTCACTTTCTTGGTCTTAGAGTGGTAAACTGACCCTAAAGGTGGAAGAATCAGCAGTGATCAACATAGTAGGGAAGCTAGAGCATTTGGAAAGGGAAAAGCCAAGGCTCATTCTAGATGTAGAGGGGTTCAGTGAAGTACAATGGAAAGAAGACAACGATTTCTCGTCAAATGAGTATATGGTAATACCAACAGGATCAGAAAATGACGAAAAGGAAGTCGGATTCGTTATGGATAGGAAGGTTCGACAGAGAGAGAAAGTTACTGTGAGTAGTTCAGTGATACGGTCATTCTTACCAGAATTCACAGCAAACCAACACCGATAACGATAGATGATACACATGCCGACATCGCAAGCTGAAGATGAAGAGATAGAGAAAGTTTATGAAAATATTGAATGGGTAATTGAGTACACAAAGGGGAATGAAAAACTAGTAGCAGTGAGGGATTGGAATGCAGTTGTAGGGGAAGAGTAGGGAAGAGTACAGTAAAGGGTTACGGGAGAATATGGTCGTGGTACAAGGAATGAGAGAAGAGAAAGATTGAGTTCTGTGATAAATTTCAGCCAGTAATAGCGAATACTCTGTTCAAGAAATACAAGAAAAGGACGTTTACTTGGAGGCCGGGAGATAAGGAAGGATATAAGTTAGATTACATTATGGTGAAACAGAGACTCCAAAATCGTATACTTGATTGTGAGACGTACCAAGGAGCAGATGGCCGGCCGCGGTGGTCTAGCGGTTCAGGCGCCCAGTCCGGAACCGCGCGACTGCTACGGTCGCTGGTTCGAATCCTGCCTCGGGCATCGATGTGTGTGATGCCCTTAGGTTAGTTAGGTTTAAGTAGTTCTAAGTTCTAGGGGACTGATGACCACAGATGTTAAGTCCCATAGTGCTCAGAACCATTTGAACCAAGGAGCAGATTTAGATCACAATTTACCAATGATGAAGAGTGAGCTGAAAGTTCAAGAGACTAGTCAGGAATAAAAAATGTCCAAAGAAATGGGATACGAAAGTACTAAGGTATGGAGGGATACGCTTGAAGGTCTCTAAGGCTATAGATACTGCTTTAAGCAATAGCTCAGTAGGCAGTTCACTTGAAGAGGAATGGTCAACTCTCAAATGGGCAATCACAGAATTTAGAAAGAAAAACATAGGTACAAATAACTGCGAAGATGGACAACAGAACGAATATTACACCCAATCGACGAAAGAAGGAAGTACAAACATATGCAGGGAAACTCAGGAATACAGAATTGCATCACTTAGGAATGAAATAAATCGGAAGTGTAGGGGAGCTAATGTGAAATCTCTGCATGAAAAACGTGAAGAAATCGGAAACGAATTGATTCTCGGAAGGATTGACTCAGCCTATAGCAAAGTCAAAACAGCCTTCGGCAAAATTAAAGGCAAGGTCGGTAACTTTAAGAGTGGAAAGTTAATGCAGCGGAGAGAACGGACAGAGGGAAAGAGTACACTGAAAGAAGAAAATCGAAGAATTTATGGCGTAGTGTTACAGAAGAATGTTGAAAATTAGGTGGGCTGATATGGTAAGGAAAGTAGAAGTTCTCCGCAGAATCGCCGAGGAAAGGAATATGCGGATAACTCTGTCAGGAAGAAGGGTCGGGGTGGTGGGACATAAGTTAAGATAGCACAGAATAACTTCGATGGTTCTACTCCAGATTGGCTGCAGAGGGTAGAAACGTCCGTGGAAGGCAGAGATTAGAATGCATCCAGGGAATAATTGGGGACGAGGGTTGCAAGTCGTTCTCTGAAATGAAGACAGGAATTCTTGGCGGGCCGCATCAAACACGTCAGAGGATTGAAGGATTTAGTTTCAGCGTAGTTGCCGTATTCTTATCTATTCCTATTTCTCCTCTTCTCTTGCATGAAGGTAATAATTTCTGAAAAGAAAATAATGAAGATCGAGATTTATCGTGCCGTTTGTGGGTCACAAAAATGGGAAAGGGAAATGGCCATGCCTTTTGAAATAAACCATCAGAGCATTTATTCTAAGCTATTGACGGAAATATCCGGATGCATGGTTTGGTATTTTATCCGTCACACTCCTGAACAGGAGTCAAGTTACAAAGCGTGTACGGGAAAACGGTTCCAATAATTGTAGAAGCTGTAGTATGTAACGAGTGAAAAACAAAAGTTCCTATAAACATTGAACATAATATTTTCGGAGTTATGGTCTACTACCACTATCATCAACGATCACCATATCTCTGCGCTACTGTACACAACATGTTCTCGATGTGACTGTCATCCACTGCAAATTAGGCTTTAACCCTACATCTCGTGGAATCTGGCATTCACTGGAACGCTCCAGGCTGTTGCCGGATTGCGTCGCAGGCGTTGAACAAGAGTTTTCTCCTTCCACCTATCTGCCCATCAGAAGACCAAATGTGGCATCTCCTGTGTTGAATCTGGAGCTGCACGTGCAGTGATGGATCGGAAAACCATTTATAATAATATACTGCTGCGTCACAACAAACAATGCGCCATATCAACCATATGACTGCATCAGATGGAAGTAACATACCTAACAGATGTACTACGTCCTGTAGTACGCTGGGGAATACTGTACATGCTGTTGTGTTGGGTGCGTGCTTGATACCAATGCAAGTACGTTGCATAAATGTCTCTTTCCTCACTTGTCCCCAGAGTGCTTGGTGTGCAAAATACGTTTCTTGTACCCACACAGGCCCTAAGTCCGAAAATCTGAGGTTTACGACTTCTTTCCTTCCCTTGAGCCGGCCGCTGTGGCCGAGCGGTTCTAGGCGCTTCAGTCTGGAACCGCGCGACCGCTACGGTCGCAGGTTCGAATCCTGCCTCGGGCATGGATGTGAGTGATGTCCCTAGGTTAGTTATGTTTAAGTAGTTCTAAGTTCTAGGGGACTGATGACCTCAGATGTTATGTCCAATAGTGCTC
This sequence comes from Schistocerca serialis cubense, assembly GCF_023864345.2. Taxonomy (NCBI): domain Eukaryota; kingdom Metazoa; phylum Arthropoda; class Insecta; order Orthoptera; family Acrididae; genus Schistocerca; species Schistocerca serialis. The sequence continues at coordinate 132,683,335 of NC_064638.1, forward strand.
AGAACCATTTGAACCATATGAAACTTCCCTTGATACTTGCTACATCCTCCCAGATACTGAGACCTTTTTCTCGGACACCGTGTATATGTCGTATGAAGCTTGACCAACTGTTCATTAGATTTGTCTTCAGGAGGGGGCAAGTGGATGCTACAACATATGAAGAATATTAGTTCAGTTTCAGTTGAAGACTTTAAAATAGAACACTTAACTCAGGATGAAATCTATGTCCATACGAGGGTCGATATACTGGGTGGTCGGAAACAGCCTTAGAAACTTCTAAGGGTCTTCAACGGCAGGTTGTGCTGAGAAATAAGTGGTAAGAAAAAAATTTGATCGTTGCACTTTTTCCAACTTCAGTAAGATTGAAGTTAGCCAATCAGGACGTTGCGCGCGCAAATTCGAGTGCTCGCGAGAGACGGTGTAGCCGAATGTGTACTTCGTTAGGCTTCTTAAAACCGAACAAGAGAGCAATACAAAAAGTGGACACGGGGCGGTAGTAAGGATCTAAACAAAGGACAGACCAGTGTCGTGTGCTATCATCTACGCCGTGAGAGTACAGTAATTTTATCTGTCGGGCCGCTTGAATTAGCGCACAGAACGGTCTGATTCGCTAGTTTCAATGCTAATTAACTCGGAAAAGGCCCCACATATCGATCTTTTCCTTAAAAATTATTTCTCAGCACAACATACCCTGCAACACGTAAGCTTTTGAGACTGTTTCTGACCAACGTGTACAATGGATACGATCGCAGAAAATAATGATAAATGTTCATTACTTTTGACATTAGTGTAATGTCACAACTATAGTTATTCTTGTTTTGAATGACAGTGAAATACCACATTGCATTTAAGCATGAACTTTGGTACACAGTTCTGACTAATGACACTAACTCGCTATCAGATGTGAACTAGTGCGCTAACAGAGAGTGGGGCTGTTTGGTCCATTCCCCTGAATCAACTAATCAACCAGAAGTAACGATAGGGGGAGCCATTTCTTTTCATAGCAGGACCCCTCTGGTTTTCATCCGCTGCACCCTTACGGGATAGCGGTAAGTCGACGACATTGTACACCTTGTTCTGTTCCCCTTCATGGTAAGCCATCCACGCATACATTTCAGCAACATAATATCGGGTGATACTGAGGGTATTAGATTAGGAAATGAGATGCTTAAAGTAGTAAATGAGTTTTGCTATTTTGGGGGGCAAAATAACTAATGATTGTCGAAGTAGAGAGGATGTAAAATGTAGACTGGCAATGGCAAGGAAAGCGTTTCTGAACAAGAGAAATTTGTTAACATCGAGTATAGATTTAAGTGTGAGGCAGTCGTTTCTGAAAGTATTTGTATGGTTTATAGCCATGTATGGGAGTGCAACATGGACGATAAATATATTAGACAAAATGAGAATAGATGCTTTCGAAATGTGGTGCTGCAGAAGAATGCTGAATATTATATGGGTAGATCACATAACTAATGAGGAGGTATTGAACAGAACTGGGGAGGAGTTTGTGGCACAACTTGACTAGAAGAAGTGATCGGTTGGTAGAACATATTCTGAGGCAGCAAGGGATCCAGATTTTAGTATTGGAGGGCAGCGCGGATGGAAAAAATCGTAGAGGAAGAGATGAAGACACTAAACAGATTCAAAAGGATGTAGGTTGCAGTAGCTATTGGGAGATGAAGAAGCTTGCACAGGATAGACTAGCATGGAGAGCTGCATCAGACCAGTCTCTGGACTGAAGACAACAACGACAACAATGTCCCTCCATACATGGCGATAGTTTCTACTGCTTATCTTGGTACTTCTCAAGCGCTACCTTGGCCAGAAAGGACGTCGGATCTCCCCCCAATCAAACACGCTTCGACCATTGTGGGAAAGGCCCTCCAAGCATCTCAGAACTTTGGCGATCTATCGTGCCCATTGCACAAATTTTGGAACGATATCGCACAGGAGGACATCTTAAAACTCTGTCTATCAATACCAAACCAAATAAGTGGTTGCATAAGGGCCTCAGGTGGACCAACACGTAATTTACATGTACAAATTTGTGAAGATCTTTCTCTTGAATGTTGTTGTTGTTGTGGTCTTCAGTCGAAAGACTGGTTTGATGCAGCTCTCCATATTACTGTATCCTGTGCAAGCTTCTTCACCCCCAGTACCTACTGCAACTTACATCCTTCTGAATCTGTTTAGTGTATTGATCTCTTGGTCTCCCTCTACCATTTTTACCCTCCACGCTGCCCTCCAGTACTAAATTGGTGATCCCTTGATGCCTCAGAATATGCCCTACCAATCGACTCCTTCTTCTAGTCAAATGGTTCAAATGGCTGTGAGCACTATGGGACTTAACATCTGAGGTCATCAGTCCCCTAAAACTTAGAAATACTTAAACCTAACTAACCTAAGGACAACACACACATCCATGCCCGAGGCAGGATTCGAACCTGCGACAGTAGCAGTCTCGTCCGGACTGAGCGCCTAGAACTGCTCGGCCACCGCGGCCGGCCTTCTTCTGGTCAAGCTGTGCCACAAACTCCTCTTGTCTCCAGTTCTGTTCAATACCTCCCCATTAGTAACTCCCCCAACTCATTTGTCAGTATATGTACATGACATTAACTGACTACGTTCGGATAGTTCCTTCGTGGTGCGTCGTTTTTCATGTCTTAGTATCTATAACAAAACTGTAGTAAGACTTTAGGCTTTTGAGACTACAGCCTTATGTAATTCCAAAATAAATTCGTAGCTCATTACGATCGAGCGACAGACAACGGTGCTCTCCCGACTCGCAGTCGGACCGTTTTAGCTCGTGACAAATGTCGGGCTTATTGTGGCCCCCATTCACAGTGAACGGCCGGCAGCCAGATTAGATCCGTGGGCTGACAACTGTGGAATCCGCGCCCGGGCTTATTTATGGCGGACGGCCACCTGCTCCCCACCACTGTGCGACGGGCCGGGGCTCCGGGCGGTCACGCACCGCCGCCCGCGACGCCACGCCGCGCGGGCCGAGCGTCGGCCGGTGCCAGGCGGTGCCAGCCGCGCGCGGCCCGCTGGGGAAATTAATGTGACCGCCAAATCCGGGGGACGGCGATGATTTCCGCGGGGAGACGGCGGCCGCCGCCAGGTGCCGGGCGGCGGCAGGTGGCTCGGCTCGCCGGGCGTCACTCGGCGACGAGACGCTGGTCGCTAGGCGCCCAGCAGCCCGCCCTCAGATCTTCAGGATGAGGGACCCACACTAGCCACCAGGCTTGTTCTGTAAATAATGTATTAAGTCTTAAGATTCAGAATTTGGCCAGAATACCAGAAAAGACAGTGTCTTGAAAGACGGATGTACACTGAAGAGCCAAAGAATCTGGTACACCTCTCTACACTACTGGGCATTAAAATTGCTAAACCAAGAAGAAATGCAGATGATAAACGTGTATTCATTCGACAAATATATTATACTAGAACTGACACGTGATTACGTTTTCACGCAGTTTGGGCGCATATATCCTGAGAAATCAGTACCCAGAACAACCACCTCTGGCCGTAATTACGGACTTGATATGCCCGGGCATTGAGTCAAACAGTGCTTGGATGCGAGTACAGGTACAGCTGCCCATGCAGCTTCAACACGATACCACAGTTCATCGAGAGTAGTGACTGGCGTATTGTGACGAGCCAGTTGCTCGGCCACCATGGACCAGACGTTTTCAATTGCTGAGAGATCTGGAGAATGTGCTGGCCAGGGCCGCAGTCGAACATTTCCTGTATCCAGAAAGACCCGTACAGGAGCGGCAACATGCGGTCGTGCATTATCCTGCTCAAATGTAGGGTTTCGCAGGGATCGAATGAAGGGTAGAGCCACGGTTCGTAACACATCTGAAATGTAACGTACACTGTTCAAAGTGCCGTCAATGCGAACAAGAGGTGACCGAGACGTGTAACCATCAGGCCGGGTGATACGCCAGTATGACGATGACGAATACACGCTTCCCACGTCCGTTCACTGCGATGTCGCGAAACATGGATGCGACCATCACGATGCTGTAAACAGAACCTGATTCATCCCAAAAAATGATGTTTTGCTATTCGTGCAACCATGTTCGACGTTGAGTACACCATCGCAGGCGCTGCTGTCTGTGATGCAGCGTCAAGGGTAACCGCTGCCATGGTCTCCGAGCTGGTAGTACATGCTGCTGCAAACGTCGTCGAACTGTTCGTGCTGATGGTTCTTGTCTTGCAAACGTCCCCATCTGTTGACTCAGGGATCGAGACGTGGCTGCACGATCCGTTACAGCCATGCGGATAAGATGCCTGTCATCTCGACTGCTAGTGATACGAGGCCGTTGGGATCCAGCACGGCGTTCCGTATTACCCTCCTGAACGCACCGCTTCCATATTTTGCTAACAGTTATTGGATATCGACCAACGCGAGCAGCAATATCGCGAAACGATAAACCGCAATCGCGATAGCCTACAATCCGATCTTTATCAAAATCGGAAACGTGATGGTACGCATTTCTCGTCCTCACACGAGGCATCACAACAACGTTTCACCAGGCAACGCCGGTCAACTGCTGTTTGTATATGATAAATCTTTTGGAAACTCTCCTCATGTCGGCACGTTGTAAGCGCCGCCACCGGCGCCAACCTTGTGTGAATGCTCTGACAAGCTAATCATTTGCATATCAAAGCATCTACTTCCTGTCGGTTAAATTTCGCGCCTGTAGCACGTCATCTTCGTGGTGTAGCAATTTTAATGGCCAGTAGTGTAATATCGTGTAGAGCCCCTGCGAGCACGTAGAGGTGCCGCAACACCATTTGTCATGGACTCGACTTCAGTATGAAGTAGACTGGAGGGAACTGACCCAATGAATCCTGCAGAGCTGTCCATAAATTCGTAAGAATACGAGGGGATGGAGAACTCTTCTCAACAGCAAGTTGCAAGGCATCCCAGATATGATGAATAGTGTCCATGTCTGTGGAGTGTTTAAACTCAGAAGAATGATCCTGGAGCCACTCTGTGGCAATTCTGGACGTGTGGGGTGTTGCATTGTCCTGCTGGAATGGCCCAAGTCCGTCGGAACGCACAATGGACATGAACGGATGCAGGTGAACAGACAGGTTGCCTACGTACGTGTCACCTGTCAGATTCCTATCTAGACGGATCGGGGGTCTCATATGACTACGACTGCACACGCCCCACACCATTACAGAGCCTCCACCAACTTGAACAGTTACCTGCTGACTTGCAGGGTCCATGGATTCATGAGGTTTACCCGTACATCTCCATCCACTCGATACAATCTGAACCGAGACTCGTTCATAGTCCAATGTCGGTCTTGACGGGCCCAGCCGAGGCGGTCGGCCGGTGTGGCCGAGCGGTTCTAGGCGTTTCATTCTGGAACCACGCGACCGCTACGGTCTCAGGTTCGAATTCTGCCTGGGCATGGATGTGTGTGATGTCCTTAGGTTGGTGAGGTTTAAATAGTTCTAATTTCTAGGGGACTGATGACCTCAGATGTTAAGTCTCATAGTGCTCAGAGCCATTTGAACCATTTTTGAAGCAGGTGAGGTGTAAAGCTTTGTGTCGTGCAGTCATGAAGGATACACCAGTGGGGCTTCGGCTCCGAAAGCCCGTATTCATGATCTTTCGTTGAATCGTTCACATGCTGACGTTAATGGCCCAGCATTGAAATTCGCTGCAATTTGCGGAAGAGTTGCACGATTCTCTTCAGTCGTCGTTGGTCCCGTCCTTGCAGGGCCTTTTTCCGGTCGCAACGATGTCGAAGATTTGATGTTTCTTCGGATTCGTGATATTCACGGTAGACTCGTGAAATGATCGTGTGGGAAAGTCCCCACTTCATCGCTACTTCTGAGATGCTGTAAGCCTTCGCTCGTGCGCCGACTGTAACACCATGACATATAAAATCTTGATAGTCTGCCATTTGTGATATTCGCTATTTTTGACTACATTAAAACAGCAAATACGAGTAGTTAATACTTTTAGCCAGAAGGCAGATACTTGTTTGTAAATAATGATTAATATATAATGAGGCGTCGCATGGCGACGGTGGAATTTTCTAAATAATGTAATTCGTCGTCTTTGGGCGGCAAACAGAAAAATACGGATAGATATGCGATCCTTCACTATTTTGTTCGCTGGAGAACAAATGAAGCCTTGAGCGCTAAAAAGACTTGTACTGTTTTTCTCAACTAAGACGGACGCAGATTTGTGGCAGTCTGATCTAATTTCTTACTAAATGTATAAAAACGTGTGATGTCTAAGTTTGAGTGAAGTGTAAAGAACTGTTATAACTTACCGTGACGACGCACGAGCGACTCAAAGAAGACAATGGCCATATAAAAGAGCGCTCAATGGACGTGATACGGACATAAAAAAATCTACCGTCATTGTAGTGCTAAGCTTAAGGTACGATATATGTTTTACTTTATAATAAATATTTGTTCTGGGAATACTGAATCATTTAGCAGTGCTCATTCCTATCATCTCCTCAGTATTATTTTCATTTTAATTATGCATTTTGATAAGATTACAGACACGGAGATCAGCAGTCCAATGTGCGTGTTACATTGATAAAAAGAAAACTGTTTTATCGTCTTTTTGCATCAGCTTTAATATTGAATTTCCCTTTTGTGTGATGTTACAGTTGTTTTTGCGCCCTTAAGAACTTTCTGGTCCCTTATGAAATTGTTTTGTCATAACAATAACTTCACAACCGGGTATGATCGTATCTACGATCATGAAGTAATTAGAAAGACGATAATGCGATTTCTTAATCAATAGCACGCTAGTTGTGACTGCCTCAAGCCACGCGAAACTGCAAGAAAAAACTATTCACATCTCATAATGCAATATTTTAGGACAATGGTCAATCCATGATTCTTACGCCAATTGTGGTTGATAAAACAGTAAGCTAAATCTCAATTTCCAACTTTCCATAGAATAACATCACTTTTATTTTGTAACATCACACATTGTAGCAGCAGTGACCGATCTAACAACTGCGCCAGACACTTGTGTGTTATATAGGTGTTGCCGATCGCTGCGCCGTCTTCTGCCTGTTTACATATTTGAATACGCATGCCTATACCAGATTCTTTGGCGTGTCAGTGAAAGATGAACACCAACAAAAGTAATACAAGGGTAATGCAGTATAGTCGAATTAAATTACAGTATAGTCGAATTAAATTAGGTGATATTGAGGCAGCTGGATTAGGATACGTGACACTGAAAGTAGAAGACGAGTTTCGCTATTTAGGCAGTAGAATAAAGGATATTGGGCGAAGTAATGAGGATATAAAATGTAGACTGGCAATGGTATGAAAAGCATTTCTGAAGAAGAGAAGCATTTCTGAAGAAGAGAAATTTATTAACATGAAATATAAATTTAACCTCGTGGAAGCGTGTACCGTCTATGTAACTAATTGAAGACTGTTTGTTTACTGCCACCTGTGTTTCGCTTCTTTTATTTGGGAAGCATCATCAGTCGCCTGTAATACATGTTTCCTTTTTTACCTACAATAAACGTATTATGTGGTAGATATAATATGCTACTATATTACGTTTTGTTGTGCCTTTTTCTTGTTTTTTTAGGTCAAAATCAACTTTTGTTACACAAAAGTTAAAAGAAAAAAAACGGTTCAAATGGCTCTGAGCACTATGGGACTTAACATCTGAAGTCATCAGTCCCTGTGCGGCTGGTCCCGGCAATGGTTCGAATCCTCCCTCGGACATGGGTGTGTGTGTTTGTCCTTAGGATAATTTAGGTTAAGTAGTGTGTAAGCTTAGGGACTGATGACCTTAGTAGTTAAGTACCATAAGATTTGACTCACATTTGAACATTTTGTCATCAGTGCCCTTCACTTAGAACTACTTAAACCTAACTAACCTAAGGACATCACACACATCCATGCCTGAGGCAGGATTCGAACCTGCGACCGTAGCAGCAGCGCGGTTCCGAGCTGAAGCGCCTAGAGCCGCTCGTCCACAACGGCCGACTAGTACAAAGTTCGCAATGTGAACTTATCAGTTGGTGTTCCTCACGTGTGTGGTCCTGGAGATGTATTCCTTAGTTTCCATACTCCAGCTGGCCCATTTCTGGCGTTCTTTCACCCACATTTGTCACATCGCACTTATCACATGCACTTTGCAGTTTGTGATCAACATATGTGTGTTTCCAGTGTGTGGTGTTGTCAACTGTTGTTGTGTGTTTGTCTATCTTTTGTTTGTGTTGTCTCGTGGTTTGACATGACATTTTTCATTTGTTGTGTGTGTATGTGTGTGTGTGTGTGTGTGTGTGTGTGTGTGTGTGTGTATTTCCTGTGTGTAACTGTGTAATTCATTCCTGAGAGGGTGACTTTCTTTTTTTTTTATATTTGTGTATTTGTGTGTATTTTCCTGTGTCGCTGGCCGGAGTGGCCGGGCAGTTCTAGGCGCTACAGTCTGGAACCGCACGACCGCTACGGTCGCACGTTCAAATCCTCGGGCATGGATGTGTGTGGTGTCTTTCGGTTAGTTATGTTTAAGTAGTTCTAAGCTCTAGGGGACTGATGAAAAAAAAAATGGATCAAATGGCTCTGAGCGCTATGGGATTCAACTTCTGGGGTCATAAGTCCCCTAGAACTTAGATCTACTTAAACGTAACTAACCTAAGGACATCATACACATCCATGCCCGAGGCAGGATTCGAACCTGCGACCGTAGCGGTCGCGTGGTTCCAGACTGAAACGCCTAGAACCGCTCGGCCACTCTGGTCGGGGGACTGATGACCTCAGAAGTTAAGTCCCATAGTGTTCAGAGCCATTTGAACCATTTTTGTTGTGTGTAAACAATACCCACTGCAATGAAACTAACTGAAGAAAACTTACTGAATATAACAAACTGGCTGGTTCAAATAATTCTCTGATCATTCTAGCCGCAACAAACCGAAATGTAACCGTGATAAATAATTAATGAATCTCCTTCCCTCATTCTCTCTCTCCCCACACACACACATTTAGACACAGCAAAATACACACCCACACAAGTATATAAAAAATGGCACCCTGTCAGGAAAGTATTTCACAGTTAGACACAGGAAATAAACACACACACGCACACACACACACACACACACACACACATACATACACACACATAGAGACACACACAGACAACAAATGAAAAATTCAAACCACAACACAACACAAACAAAAGACATTCACACAACAACAGTTGGCAACTCTACACACCGAAAACATACACATCTTGATCACAAAATGGAAAGTGCAAGCTATACATGCGATGTGACAAATGAGGGTGAAAGAACGCCAGAAATTGGCCAGCTAGAGTATGAAAACTGATGACTACATCTCCAAGACCACACGCATGAGTTAACAGCGCCGGAAATAGTAACAACGAACGGTAAGTTCACATTACGAACATTGTGCTACAAAAGTTGGTTTTAACCTAAAAAAAAAAAAAAACAAGAGAACGACACGACAAAATGTGATATAGCAGCATATTATATCTACCACATAAGACATTTATTGTATGTATAAAAGGAAACATATATTACAGGCGACTGATGATGCTTCCAAAAAATAAAAGAAGCGAAACGCGTATGGCAATAAACAAACTGCCTTTAATTATTTGCATAGACGGCACATACCTCCACGAATTTAAAGCAACTAAGGGAAAGACGGAAAACAGAAAAAAATTACGATAAATTTAAGTGTTAGGAAGTATTTTTCTCAAAGTATCCCAAAGGAGTGTAGCCATGTATGGAAGTGAAATGTGGATGACAAACACTTTGGACAAGAAGGGAAGAGAAGCTTTTGAGTGTGGTGCTTAAAAAGAATGCTAAATATTATCATGGGTAGATCACGTCAATAATGAGGAGGTACTGAAAATAATTGGGGAGAAAAGAAGGTACCGGTTGATAGGAGACATTCTGAGACCTCAAGGCTAAAATGGTTCAAATGGCTCTGAGTACTATGGGACTTAACTACTGTGGTCATCAGTCCCCTAGAACTTAGAACTACTTAAACCTAACTATCCTAAGGACATCACACACATCCATGCCCGAGGCAGGACTCGAACCTGCGACCGTAGCAGTCGCGCGGCTCCGGACTGCGCGCCTAGAACCGCTAGACAGACCTCAAGGGATCACAGTTCAGTATCGGAGGTAGGTAGGGCTAAAATTTGTATAGGGATGTGGATACAATAAGCAGACTGAAAAGGATGTAGTTTGCAGTAGTTATTTGGAGATGAAGAGGCTTGCATAGCATAGAGTATCATGGAGAGCTACATCAGACCAGTCTTTGGACTGAAAAGCACAACACCAAACCAGTCAACATTTCTTCTCACGTACGACTTTTCTACATAGTCCCCACCACTTTCCACAGCCTTATGACAGCGTTCTGTGGGAGCATGTATTCCATATTTGCAAAACTTTCTGTCATGTGCTGGCAGTCTTTTATTTATTGTATGAATCACTCGCTTATCACCTTCATATATTTCAATTTTTTAATTTTAGTCTAATACTTATATAGGTGTTGTATTTCATACTAGAATGTCGTGTTCCCAGTTTGGCACAGCTTTGCCATGGGAAACACGAAAGAGGCCGAAGATAGGGTGACCTGTACAGCAGCTGAATAATATTATGGAAGCACCGGCTGAAATGCACACTTAACGCAAATGCAGATGCTAGAAAGCCTGTGTTCCGTACAGTGGTCGGATAATATTGTGGAAACAACTGCGGAAATGCATGCTTCAACACAAATGCAGATGCTAGCCAGCTGTGTCCCATACAGCGGTTGGATAATATTACGGAAACAAAGGCAGAAATTCACACAACACAAATGCAGATGCTAGGCAGCCTGTGTCCCGTACAGCAGTTGGAAAATATTATGGAAACAAAGGCCGAAATGCACACTTCAACACAAATGCAGATGCTAGCCGACCTGTGTCCCATACAGAAGTTGGATAATATTACGGAAACAAAGGCAGAAATGCACATTTAAACACAAATGCAGATTCTAGGCAGCCTGTGTCCTACACAGCGATTGGATAATATTACAGAAATACTGGCAGAAATGCACACTTGAATGCAAATGCAGATGCTAGGCAGCCTGTGTCTCATACAGCAGTTGGATAATATTACAGAAACACCGGCAGAAATGTACGCTTCAACACGAATGCAGATGCTAAGCCTGTGAATTGTGCTGTTGTATTTTACCATGAACGTCATCCATGCGGTGACCTCAATAAGTTGAAAGTTTCAGTTGGGGCCCCAACAGTGTCTTTTGCGGTAGTGCATTATGTCGCATCTAAGTGAATTCGAACGTAGGTTAATTGTTTGGGCTCGAATTGTGGCTGATTCCATAACCGAGGTAGCACATGTGTGGTATTTCACGAGGCACAGAATCGAAGATATACACCACACATAGGCAAACTATCATACATGTAGTCACAAATGCGAACTGAAGTGTATGTTGGGTGATCGTGACAGATGGTCACTGAAGAGGATACTGGCGAAAATTAAAAGGACGGCAGCTGTAAAATTCTCTGCATAACTGAATGTCGTACTCACGAAACCAGTCAGTACAAAAACAACTCGACGGGAACTCATAAACTCGGAAGTGCAGGGTGAGCGGTAATTCCAAGAACTCTCATGAGTTAGTAACAGGACAGCATGGTGCCCAAGGAATCGAACATGGACTGTTGAAGCAATGGAAGAAAGTCATTCGGTTGGAAGAGTCTCGTTTTACACTATTTCCAACTTATGGCTGAGTTTACTCCCTGAGAGTGAAACACAGCAGGGATTCGGAAATGGTCTGGACAGCCATATTGAGATGTTCTTGAGCATTCGGCCCTCCTCTCCTGTGCCAAACTCTTCATCTCAGAGTAGCACTTGCAACCTACTTCCCAAATTATTTGCTGCATATATTCAAATCACAGTCTTCCTCTACTCGCTCTCGTACTGTGGAGGATATTCCTTCATGTCTTGAAACACGTCAGCCTGTCCCTTCTTCTTTTCAGTGTTTTCCATATGTTCCTTTGCTCTCCGATTCTACGCAGAATCTCCTTATTCCTTAGCTTATCAGTCCATCTAATTTTCAACATACGTTTGTAATACCACATCTCAATTCTCTTCTTTTCCGGGTTTCCCACAGTTCATGTTTCACTACCACACAATGTGTATGGTGCAATATTTTTGGTTTACTTATTGTAGGATTGAAGACAACTGTGTAAGTTAAAATAACATGTTTAATGTCGCAATATTAGCACAAAAATACACGGTTTTACACAGTTTTCAATGTGACAACAGAAAATAGTTGTCAGGATAAAGCATCTCGTCAACATCAAAAAGTGAAATAATCCTAAACACAACAATATCAAATATTAACAATATTAAATATTAACTCTCAGAAGGTTTAATTATTGTAAACATGACAATATCAAAGTTTACCTAGAAGTTTCTTTACAAAATTGTTCCTACACTTACGTTATGATGTCGGTCAGTATTACGAAAATCTTCCAATTCCGGTTCAAAGATTAATACTATTTTTAGGATGACCATCAAGTCTACGGTGGATGGTTAGTTATGTGACAAATTGATGAAAAGATTACCCAAGGTCGCTCGAGTTTACAGTGGACGCAAGCTGGTGAACCAACAAGTTTATGCCTCTGCACACGGTATTTACTTTATGCCGCGATGAGCTGCCATCTGCTAGGCCGCTCTCTTCCGCTGAAATTCCTATAAAACTAATCACACCTTTGCTGAATTTTCCAGCAGGAACTTTCCCTATGTTTCTCGTTATGCGAGAGAACATGTACTCATTCCTAGTCTCAGAATGTGGAGATGTACATGCACATGGTTGGAGCAGCGTGCATATTATAATGCCGTCTTAGTTCTCACAAGAACAATTAACTAAGTGGCTGGTTCATTTCTCCACCGGACGGTCTAAGGCGTTGCAGTCATGGACTGTGCGGCTGGTCCCGGTGGAGGTTTGAGTCCTCCATCAGGCATGGGTGTGTGTGTTTGTCGTTAGGATAATTTAGGTTAAATAGTGTGTAAGTTTAGGGACTGATGACCTTAGCAGTTGAGTCCCATAAGATTTCACACACATTTGAACATTTTTCTCGTTTCTCCACAGCTGGAGCTAAACAATGCTACAGCTAATTTCTAGTTGGATATCAGCCACTGTGAACGCAGTGTTTACACAAATTACTCCCCTGTGTCGTGCAGAGCGTTAGGCAATCCGTTTTGCACTTGACGCCAGTTCAGAGTAGATTCCCCCAAAATTTCCGTCTTGTCTTACTCATAGACGAACTGTCTCCCAATCTGGGTTCTTTTGTTCTTCACGTAACGGCTTTATTCACCAATAGAAGAGTTCCTCTTATTATGTTGAAACTCTCTCTACCAATCACAAGGTCCCTACCACATAAAACTGCGTCGAAGCTTTGGCTCTTTTCTCCTTCCCAGCGCCTTTCCGCCAATCGGACGTTTTTCGCCTGTTCCAGATGCCTAAATGCTTACATTGACTCTCTCATGTGTGTAGTACTTGCTGGACACATGATCGAAAATGTGTCACTGGTTTTGTTCTCATCCCTTTGGAATTCCGAAACAGAGTTTTTAAAAGCTTTCTTTCCGGTCCTCGCTAAGATGGGCTGTTATACTCGATCTCCCCATCTGAGTCACCTGGTCGGTCGTTGACCTTTCGCCTGGGACTCCCCTTTAAGTGGTTCCCATGGTACCCCCTGTAGCACGGCTTTGCCTCTGCTCGCCCCTCTGAAATTCCAAACTGAAACGCCTCTCGCTGCTTGTTGCACCTTCTGCTCATAGACATGCACTATATAGAAACAGTGTGTTAATTACCGTTGATTGAGTGTCATCCCTGTTTTGCATTACATACTGATAGGCAAATTTGCTCATAACCGCTGAATTAAGCTAGGTGTCATATCCACCTTCCTGTTGTGATGTATAAAGCTCTCATGTAAGGTGCAAATCTGACCTTTATTTATTCTGCCACCTGACAAATGCTGTGCTCCAAACATACATTCTCAGAAATTTCTTCCTCAAATTAAGGCGTATGTTTTAGGATATCGGCCATTATCCGATCGGTCCCACTTTCAAGTAGGGTACGCACGTCACCAGTTACACCGCTGCATTTCCTACAGCCGCCACCGAGGCAGGAGGGCGCTGCCACGAACGATTAAGAAGCTGCCAATGTAATGCAAGCATCCCCTCTCCGGAGCTCCAGCGACAGGTGTGCTTAAGTTCGAAAACTAATGCACTGAGTTATTTTGTGTGTTTTCCAGTTGAACAACATTCCCAGATTTTCATAGCGGCCAGGGCTCATCATCTTCTGAATACACATTGTATTGAAGAGTGGCAGATTTACAGATCTTTTGTAGGGGTATATATTTCTACATTCAAATTTACTGACGCTGCTAATACAGGAACAAAGTTATGTCTCATTTTTGCTGTTTGATACGAAATGCAGAATAAATTAATATCTGAATTCTCTGTTCATGAATGGCATCTTTTCCTGGCCCCTGTATCCACTAAAGGACCACACAGCTTCCAAAGGACAACGTGTTTGATACTAGCAGACATTTTTTTAACCAGGATTGGCATCTTTGTCACTGCTAATTTGCTTTTAATGTCCTTGTTTCCCTGTCCGTCACTGGTTATTTTGCAGCCTTAGTAGCAGAATTCCTTAACTTTATCATGTTCCTTAACTTCGTGATCACCAATTGTGAGGTTAAGGTTTCCATTGTTCTCATTTCTGCTGCTTCGCATTGTTTTCGTCTTTCTTCGATTTACACTCAATTCATACTCTGTACTCATTAGACTGTTCATTCTATTCAGCACATCATGTAATTCTTCTTCACTTCCACTGAGGATAGCGATGTCATCAGGAAATCTGATCATTGATATTATTCCACCGTCAATTTTATTTCCACTCTTGAACCTCCGTTTTACTTCCATCGTTGCTTCTTTGAAGAACAGATTGAACAGCAGGGGCGATAGACTACATCCCTGGCTTACATCCATTTTAATTCGTGCACTCTCATTATTCCCTCTTGACTCTAGTACGTATTGTAAATTACCTGTCTCTCTCCCTATACTTTACCTCTATTTTCATCAGTATTTCGAACATCTTTCACTATCTGACACTGTCGAACGTATTTCTCAAGTCGACAAATCCTATGAACATGTTCTGATTTTTCTTTATGATAGTATTGCTTCCATTATCAATCGCAACGTCAGAATTGGCTGTCTCCTGTCTTTACCTTTCCTAAAACCAAACGATCGTCATCTATTACATCCTCAGTTTGATTTTCCATTCTTCTGTATATTCTTGTACTTCTACAAACTGCACCAAGTTTGTGTTCAGGACAACCGTAGCTGTGGAACTACACCTTGAGCAAGCAAAAAGCAAACAGTTACGTGCACTCACGTTTAAGGGCTTCTCTTCAGCAGTTGCTCTGTATTCCCTTTCGCCAGCTTTCACGATTTTGGCAGTATTTCTCTTCCAGATCTCTTTCCTTCATTGTTGCAATTACTCCTGGTCTGCACGTTTATCTCGGCCGTCCACAGGTCCTCCTTCCTGGCGGAGACCATTCCAGGATTGATCTCACCCTCGCCCTTGTTCCATTCGCCGTGCGTGGCCATAGCATTTAAGAACTCTATTCTCAGTTCTTTGCACGACTGGGTGTTCCATATCCATTATCTCCCTAATTTCCTCATTTCTTCTCCGTTCTCTTCTGTTTATCCTGGCTGCCTCCTTATTCCATCCATCTCTACTACCTGTACTTTGCTTCTCTACCACTTCCCCAAGGCCGGCCGCGGTGGTCTAGCGGTTCTAGGCGCTCAGTCCGGTACCGCGGGACTGCTATGGTCGCAGGTTCGAATCCTGCCTCGGGCATGGATGTGTGTGATGTCCTTAGGTTAGTTAGGTTTAAGTAGTTCTAAGTTCTAGGGGACTGATGACCACAGATGTTAAGTCCCATAGTGCTCAGAGCCATTTGAACCATTTTTGAACTTCCCCAAGGTCCATCTTTCTGCTTCATAAATTTGCATACTTTCAGCTACGTTTGCAGAATTCTTCGTTTCTTCTGATATTGCCCGGCTCCACAGAACTCCAGTTAGCGTTTTAATTGTTCCTCTTGCCTGCTGGATCCTTCGTTCCATAACTGCTTCACAGCTTCACAGAGGATCGATTATCGTCCTTCAGTATTTAAACTGCTTTACAGCTTTAATAGTTTCTTCCGGCAGTACTGTATCCCTTCCACCTTCTCCCACTATTTGATACTCTGTTGAGCTCGTAGTTACTCTAAGGAGTCAGACACAATTAAAAAACACAGCGGCAGTCTGGTTTCTGTTCGCAAAAGATAAAAAACACAACTAGCGACAGTATGGTGGCTGTTCGCAACACTGACAGGGGTGCACAACACGGAACACTCACTTATAACAGCACTACACAGGTGACACGGAGGCAGATGGGGGGGCGGGGGGGGAGGGGACCCAGACTCATGAGGGGGAAAATGGGGCGAGGAGAGAAAAGCAAAAAGGGGGAGCTAATGGAGGGAGGGGACATAGAAAAGGGGGAGGGGGCTGGGCGGACGCGAGAAGGAAAAGTAGGTAAAGGGAGAGCCAAAATGACTCGGGGGAGAGAAGGGAGGCAGAGAGAGGGTAGGTGGGGGGAAAAAAGCATGGAAGGGGGGGGGGGGGAAGAGTGAGCCCGAGGAAAGTACAGGGGGAGGTGTGGATCAGAGTTATTAGAAGGGATAAATGGATGGACAGAGGGCATCATCCAGGAGGGGGAGTCAACGGAAGCCACCTTGGGAAAGGAGATGAAGAGTGTAGAGGTGAATGGTAGGGGGGACAGAACGGTGAAGGCGCAGCAGAGGGTGGGGCTTGGAGAGGAGAGGAGCAACCAGAGGATGAGGGGGATCAAGGCGGCAGGAGGTGTAGGGGACACGGATATAATCCAGGAATAGGAGCAGATGGAGGAAAGGAATCAGGTCATAGAGAATCTGCGTGCCCATGTCGTGCAGGTAGGTCAACAAATATTTTTAAGTAAACTTTTTATTGAGAAAACAAATGGGCAAGTAGCATCGCTTCTCAACATGTCCCTCATTATGCATTTGGTCCATCTCTTGAGAAGCTGTCTAGCTCCGCCTTTAAGAAGCTTTGTGGCATCATGTGCCTCCAGTCTTGTACTATCTCCACAATCCCACCATTGGATGAAAACTTGGATTCACGCACGTGCTCCTCCATCCTACTAAAAAGGCAAAAAATCACTTGGAGCGCGATTAGTAATGTACAGTGGATTCTTCAGCAGTTCAAAACGTAATGTTTTTCATGGTCTGGATTATTTTAACAGATGGACAAGGGTAGGCAATATCCTGAAGTAAAATCGTAAGTTTTGCAATCTTCTGTAACCTATCCGTTTTCCTTTCGGGTTTTAGAGCTTGCAGCAGGTCACAGTAATTCCCATCTTAACCGTACGACTGGAACTCCCACAACCCAGAACAATATCAACTTTCATGCGGAAATTTGGCTTTTCAACTCTTTCTTCTGCATGCAAAGGTTCATACTGATGGACCCAAGTCTTACCAAAGAAAATTATTTGCATGGCATAATCCCCTTCCTCTTCAAACGCCTTCATTATGAATTAGACGTTTCCAAATGTTGCTGTTATGGTTTGTCAGTTGACGTGGTACACCTTTAAGCATGAATTCTGCGGTCGTTGGACCACTGAAAATACTGAACCATGGCTAATGTTTAACTCATGCACAATACCATTGATTCTGTCACGACGATCATCACGAATAATTCACTCCTTTATCTAGATGTTGCTGTTCATTTTCGATGGCCTACCCGAACGCTCTTAGTGGCAGACAAATACACGTCCTCTTTTCAAGCGATTTATCGAATCATAATTATTTCATTATGTAAGACAGCTGTCACACATACCGTAGTTACATTCGATGAATAATCTCCGCTGCTTTAGCGCTTTTCACTGAAGCAACGCAAGTCTAAAGTAATAACAGTGGGGTTATATTATGTCATTCTTGAGTCAATGGTATTAACGTTGTAAGTAGGCTGTTTAGGTTTTTATGTTGGTAACGTCACGTAGCGCTGTGTATGAAAATCACTGACTATGCTGTGTGCAGTCTGTGGCTGGTTTGCATAGTTGGAATATTCTAGTGTTGGGCAATTGGATGTGAACAGCGCATAGCAGTGGTGGATGTGGCGAGAGAGATGGCAGAGTTTTAAGAGCGGACGATCTGGACATGTGTCCGCCAGAAAGAGTAAATTTGTAGTACTGGATATCAAATATATATATATATATATATATATATATATATATATATATATATAATGACGTTTGAACACTATTAAGGTAAATACATTGTTTGTTCTTTATCAAAATCTTTCATTTGCTAACTGTGCCTATCAGTAGTTAGCGCCTTCAGTAGTTAGAATCTTTTATTCAGCTGGCAGTATTGGTGCACGCTGTATTGCAGTAGTTCGAGCAACGAAGGTTTTTGTGAGGTAAGTAATTCATGAAACGTATAGGTTATTGTTAGTCGGGGCCATTCTTTTGTAGGGATTTTTGAAAGTCAGATTGCGTTGCGCTAAAAATAATATGTGTCAGTTTAAGCACAGTCATTTATAATTTTTCTAAGGGGACGTTTCAACGTACCTGTTTTAAGCAAAATATGTGTTCCTAACTAAGAACTTGGAGTAGTCAGGCCTGTATCATTTGCAATAACGTTTAGGGAACTTCTTGCTTACAAAGCAATGACCTTCCACTATGCGTTAAACTGAGCAGTAAAAGACATAATTTCGGTAATTTCAAGCAATGACTCCAATTCTTATTGCTAATTATTGTCCAGTTCTTTCCTGAACCATAACCACTGGAACTGTTATACACTTCTCATTGATGAATACTAATAGCAGGCTCACCTTCAATGGCTTTTCGAAGTCTGCAAAACCGTACCCTCGAAGGATACAGGAAGTTTCCGAAGTTCGCACTCTGGACGGAGCTGATATTCAGGCAGGGCCGGCGCAAAGCCCCCAGGTTACGCCGGCTTCCAAGGGTAGTCTAAGACCCTGCCTCCTAACACAGCCTTGCGGTTTCACAGTTTCACAGAC